>NC_088781.1:117518627-117875360 GCF_958450345.1 Calliphora vicina | reverse complement strand
TGTTCTAGTTCTGTTCTAGTTCTGTTCTAGTTCTGTTCTAGTTCTGTTCTAGTTCTGTTCTAGTTCTGTTCTAGTTCTGTTCTAGTTCTGTTCTAGTTCTGTTCTAGTTCTGTTCTAGTTCTGTTCTAGTTCTGTTCTAGTTCTGTTCTGTTCCAGTTCTGTTCTAGTTCTGTTCTAGTTCTGTTCTAGTTCTGTTCTAGTTCTGTTCTAGTTCTGTTCTGTTCCAGTTCTGTTCTAGTTCTGTTCTAGTTCTGTTCTAGTTCTGTTCTAGTTCTGTTCTAGTTCTGTTCTAGTTCTGTTCTAGTTCTGTTCTAGTTCTGTTCTAGTTCTGTTCTAGTTCTGTTTTAGTTCTGTTCTAGTTCTGTTCTAGTTCTAGTTCTGTTGTAGTTCTGTTCTAGTTCTGTTCTAGTTCTGTTCTAGTTCTGTTCTAGTTCTGTTCTAGTTCTGTTCTAGTTCTGTTCTAGTTCTGTTCTAGTTCTGTTCTAGTTCTGTTCTAGTTCTGTTCTAGTTCTGTTCTAGTTCTGTTCTAGTTCTGTTCTAGTTCTGTTCTAGTTCTGTTCTAGTTCTGTTCTAGTTCTGTTCTAGTTCTGTTCTAGTTCTGTTCTAGTTCTGTTCTAGTTCTGTTCTAGTTCTGTTCTAGTTCTGTTCTAGTTCTGTTCTAGTTCTGTTCTAGTTCTGTTCTAGTTCTGTTCTAGTTCTGTTCTAGTTCTGTTCTAGTTCTGTTCTAGTTCTGTTCTAGTTCTGTTCTAGTTCTGTTCTAGTTCTGTTCTAGTTCTGTTCTAGTTCTGTTCTAGTTCTGTTCTAGTTCTGTTCTAGTTCTGTTCTAGTTCTGTTCCAGTTCTGTTCTAGTTCTGTTCTAGTTCTGTTCTAGTTCTGTTCTAGTTCTGTTCTGTTCTAGTTCTGTTCTAGTTCTGTTCTAGTTCTGTTCTAGTTCTGTTCTAGTTCTGTTCTAGTTCTGTTCTAGTTCTGTTCTAGTTCTGTTCTAGTTCTGTTCTAGTTCTGTTCTAGTTCTGTTCTAGTTCTGTTCTAGTTCTGTTCTAGTTCTGTTCTAGTTCTGTTCTAGTTCTGTTCTAGTTCTGTTCTAGTTCTGTTCTAGTTCTGTTCTAGTTCTGTTCTAGTTCTGTTCTAGTTCTGTTCTAGTTCTGTTCTAGTTCTAGTTCTGTTCTAGTTCTGTTCTAGTTCTGTTCTAGTTCTGTTCTAGTTCTGTTCTAGTTCTGTTCTAGTTCTGTTCTAGTTCTGTTCTAGTTCTGTTCTAGTTCTGTTCTAGTTCTGTTCTAGTTCTGTTCTAGTTCTGTTCTAGTTCTGTTCTAGTTCTGTTCTAGTTCTGTTCTAGTTCTGTTCTAGTTCTGTTCTAGTTCTGTTCTAGTTCTGTTCTAGTTCTGTTCTAGTTCTGTTCTAGTTCTGTTCTAGTTCTGTTCTAGTTCTGTTCTAGTTCTGTTCTAGTTCTGTTCTAGTTCTGTTCTAGTTCTGTTCTAGTTCTGTTCTAGTTCTGTTCTAGTTCTGTTCTAGTTCTGTTCTAGTTCTGTTCTAGTTCTGTTCTAGTTCTGTTCTAGTTCTGTTCTAGTTCTGTTCTAGTTCTGTTCTAGTTCTGTTCTAGTTCTGTTCTAGTTCTGTTCTAGTTCTGTTCTAGTTCTGTTCTAGTTCTGTTCTAGTTCTGTTCTAGTTCTGTTCTAGTTCTGTCTAGTTCTGTTCTAGTTCTGTTCTAGTTCTGTTCTAGTTCTGTTCTAGTTCTGTTCTAGTTCTGTTCTAGTTCTGTTCTAGTTCTGTTCTAGTTCTGTTCTAGTTCTGTTCTAGTTCTGTTCTAGTTCTGTTCTAGTTCTGTTCTAGTTCTGTTCTAGTTCTGTTCTAGTTCTGTTCTAGTTCTGTTCTAGTTCTGTTCTAGTTCTGTTCTAGTTCTGTTCTAGTTCTGTTCTAGTTCTGTTCTAGTTCTGTTCTAGTTCTGTTCTAGTTCTGTTCTAGTTCTGTTCTAGTTCTGTTCTAGTTCTGTTCTAGTTCTGTTCTAGTTCTGTTCTAGTTCTGTTCTAGTTCTGTTCTAGTTCTGTTCTAGTTCTGTTCTAGTTCTGTTCTAGTTCTGTTCTAGTTCTGTTCTAGTTCTGTTCTAGTTCTGTTCTAGTTCTGTTCTAGTTCTGTTCTAGTTCTGTTCTAGTTCTGTTCTAGTTCTGTTCTAGTTCTGTTCTAGTTCTGTTCTAGTTCTGTTCTAGTTCTGTTCTAGTTCTGTTCTAGTTCTGTTCTAGTTCTGTTCTAGTTCTGTTCTAGTTCTGTTCTAGTTCTGTTCTAGTTCTGTTCTAGTTCTGTTCTAGTTCTGTTCTAGTTCTGTTCTAGTTCTGTTCTAGTTCTGTTCTAGTTCTGTTCTAGTTCTGTTCTAGTTCTGTTCTAGTTCTGTTCTAGTTCTGTTCTAGTTCTGTTCTAGTTCTGTTCTAGTTCTGTTCTAGTTCTGTTCTAGTTCTGTTCTAGTTCTGTTCTAGTTCTGTTCTAGTTCTGTTCTAGTTCTGTTCTAGTTCTGTTCTAGTTCTGTTCTAGTTCTGTTCTAGTTCTGTTCTAGTTCTGTTCTAGTTCTGTTCTAGTTCTGTTCTAGTTCTGTTCTAGTTCTGTTCTAGTTCTGTTCTAGTTCTGTTCTAGTTCTGTTCTAGTTCTGTTCTAGTTCTGTTCTAGTTCTGTTCTAGTTCTGTTCTAGTTCTGTTCTAGTTCTGTTCTAGTTCTGTTCTAGTTCTGTTCTAGTTCTGTTCTAGTTCTGTTCTAGTTCTGTTCTAGTTCTGTTCTAGTTCTGTTCTAGTTCTGTTCTAGTTCTGTTCTAGTTCTGTTCTAGTTCTGTTTGTCTAGTTCTGTTCTAGTTCTGTTCTAGTTCTGTTCTAGTTCTGTTCTAGTTCTGTTCTAGTTCTGTTCTAGTTCTGTTCTAGTTCTGTTCTAGTTCTGTTCTAGTTCTGTTCTAGTTCTGTTCTAGTTCTGTTCTAGTTCTGTTCTAGTTCTGTTCTAGTTCTGTTCTAGTTCTGTTCTAGTTCTGTTCTAGTTCTGTTCTAGTTCTGTTCTAGTTCTGTTCTAGTTCTGTTCTAGTTCTGTTCTAGTTCTAGTTCTGTTCTAGTTCTGTTCTAGTTCTGTTCTAGTTCTGTTCTAGTTCTGTTCTAGTTCTGTTCTAGTTCTGTTCTAGTTCTGTTCTAGTTCTGTTCTAGTTCTGTTCTAGTTCTGTTCTAGTTCTGTTCTAGTTCTGTTCTAGTTCTGTTCTAGTTCTGTTCTAGTTCTGTTCTAGTTCTGTTCTAGTTCTGTTCTAGTTCTGTTCTAGTTCTGTTCTAGTTCTGTTCTAGTTCTGTTCTAGTTCTGTTCTAGTTCTGTTCTAGTTCTGTTCTAGTTCTGTTCTAGTTCTGTTCTAGTTCTGTTCTAGTTCTGTTCTAGTTCTGTTCTAGTTCTGTTCTAGTTCTGTTCTAGTTCTGTTCTAGTTCTGTTCTAGTTCTGTTCTAGTTCTGTTCTAGTTCTGTTCTAGTTCTGTTCTAGTTCTGTTCTAGTTCTGTTCTAGTTCTGTTCTAGTTCTGTTCTAGTTCTGTTCTAGTTCTGTTCTAGTTCTGTTCTAGTTCTGTTCTAGTTCTGTTCTAGTTCTGTTCTAGTTCTGTTCTAGTTCTGTTCTAGTTCTGTTCTAGTTCTGTTCTAGTTCTGTTCTAGTTCTGTTCTAGTTCTGTTCTAGTTCTGTTCTAGTTCTGTTCTAGTTCTGTTCTAGTTCTGTTCTAGTTCTGTTCTAGTTCTGTTCTAGTTCTGTTCTAGTTCTGTTCTAGTTCTGTTCTAGTTCTGTTCTAGTTCTGTTCTAGTTCTGTTCTAGTTCTGTTCTAGTTCTGTTCTAGTTCTGTTCTAGTTCTGTTCTAGTTCTGTTCTAGTTCTGTTCTAGTTCTGTTCTAGTTCTGTTCTAGTTCTGTTCTAGTTCTGTTCTAGTTCTGTTCTAGTTCTGTTCTAGTTCTGTTCTAGTTCTGTTCTAGTTCTGTTCTAGTTCTGTTCTAGTTCTGTTCTAGTTCTGTTCTAGTTCTGTTCTAGTTCTGTTCTAGTTCTGTTCTAGTTCTGTTCTAGTTCTGTTCTAGTTCTGTTCTAGTTCTGTTCTAGTTCTGTTCTAGTTCTGTTCTAGTTCTGTTCTAGTTCTGTTCTAGTTCTGTTCTAGTTCTGTTCTAGTTCTGTTCTAGTTCTGTTCTAGTTCTGTTCTAGTTCTGTTCTAGTTCTGTTCTAGTTCTGTTCTAGTTCTGTTCTAGTTCTGTTCTAGTTCTGTTCTAGTTCTGTTCTAGTTCTGTTCTAGTTCTGTTCTAGTTCTGTTCTAGTTCTGTTCTAGTTCTGTTCTAGTTCTGTTCTAGTTCTGTTCTAGTTCTGTTCTAGTTCTGTTCTGTTCTAGTTCTGTTCTAGTTCTGTTCTAGTTCTGTTCTAGTTCTGTTCTAGTTCTGTTCTAGTTCTGTTCTAGTTCTGTTCTAGTTCTGTTCTAGTTCTGTTCTAGTTCTGTTCTAGTTCTGTTCTAGTTCTGTTCTAGTTCTGTTCTAGTTCTGTTCTAGTTCTGTTCTAGTTCTGTTCTAGTTCTGTTCTAGTTCTGTTCTAGTTCTGTTCTAGTTCTGTTCTAGTTCTGTTCTAGTTCTGTTCTAGTTCTGTTCTAGTTCTGTTCTAGTTCTGTTCTAGTTCTGTTCTAGTTCTGTTCTAGTTCTGTTCTAGTTCTGTTCTAGTTCTGTTCTAGTTCTGTTCTAGTTCTGTTCTAGTTCTGTTCTAGTTCTGTTCTAGTTCTGTTCTAGTTCTGTTCTAGTTCTGTTCTAGTTCTGTTCTAGTTCTGTTCTAGTTCTGTTCTAGTTCTGTTCTAGTTCTGTTCTAGTTCTGTTCTAGTTCTGTTCTAGTTCTGTTCTAGTTCTGTTCTAGTTCTGTTCTAGTTCTGTTCTAGTTCTGTTCTAGTTCTGTTCTAGTTCTGTTCTAGTTCTGTTCTAGTTCTGTTCTAGTTCTGTTCTAGTTCTGTTCTAGTTCTGTTCTAGTTCTGTTCTAGTTCTGTTCTAGTTCTGTTCTAGTTCTGTTCTAGTTCTAGTTCTGTTCTAGTTCTGTTCTAGTTCTGTTCTAGTTCTGTTCTAGTTCTGTTCTAGTTCTGTTCTAGTTCTGTTCTAGTTCTGTTCTAGTTCTGTTCTAGTTCTGTTCTAGTTCTGTTCTAGTTCTGTTCTAGTTCTGTTCTAGTTCTGTTCTAGTTCTGTTCTAGTTCTGTTCTAGTTCTGTTCTAGTTCTGTCTAGTTCTGTTCTAGTTCTGTTCTAGTTCTGTTCTAGTTCTGTTCTAGTTCTGTTCTAGTTCTGTTCTAGTTCTGTTCTAGTTCTGTTCTAGTTCTGTTCTAGTTCTGTTCTAGTTCTGTTCTAGTTCTGTTCTAGTTCTGTTCTAGTTCTGTTCTAGTTCTGTTCTAGTTCTGTTCTAGTTCTGTTCTAGTTCTGTTCTAGTTCTGTTCTAGTTCTGTTCTAGTTCTGTTCTAGTTCTGTTCTAGTTCTGTTCTAGTTCTGTTCTAGTTCTGTTCTAGTTCTGTTCTAGTTCTGTTCTAGTTCTGTTCTAGTTCTGTTCTAGTTCTGTTCTAGTTCTGTTCTAGTTCTGTTCTAGTTCTGTTCTAGTTCTGTTCTAGTTCTGTTCTAGTTCTGTTCTAGTTCTGTTCTAGTTCTGTTCTAGTTCTGTTCTAGTTCTGTTCTAGTTCTGTTCTAGTTCTGTTCTAGTTCTGTTCTAGTTCTGTTCTAGTTCTGTTCTAGTTCTGTTCTAGTTCTGTTCTAGTTCTGTTCTAGTTCTGTTCTAGTTCTGTTCTAGTTCTGTTCTAGTTCTGTTCTAGTTCTGTTCTAGTTCTGTTCTAGTTCTGTTCTAGTTCTGTTCTAGTTCTGTTCTAGTTCTGTTCTAGTTCTGTTCTAGTTCTGTTCTAGTTCTGTTCTAGTTCTGTTCTAGTTCTGTTCTAGTTCTGTTCTAGTTCTGTTCTAGTTCTGTTCTAGTTCTGTTCTAGTTCTGTTCTAGTTCTGTTCTAGTTCTGTTCTAGTTCTGTTCTAGTTCTGTTCTAGTTCTGTTCTAGTTCTGTTCTAGTTCTGTTCTAGTTCTGTTCTAGTTCTGTTCTAGTTCTGTTCTAGTTCTGTTCTAGTTCTGTTCTAGTTCTGTTCTAGTTCTGTTCTAGTTCTGTTCTAGTTCTGTTCTAGTTCTGTTCTAGTTCTGTTCTAGTTCTGTTCTAGTTCTGTTCTAGTTCTGTTCTAGTTCTGTTCTAGTTCTGTTCTAGTTCTGTTCTAGTTCTGTTCTAGTTCTGTTCTAGTTCTGTTCTAGTTCTGTTCTAGTTCTGTTCTAGTTCTGTTCTAGTTCTGTTCTAGTTCTGTTCTAGTTCTGTTCTAGTTCTGTTCTAGTTCTGTTCTAGTTCTGTTCTAGTTCTGTTCTAGTTCTGTTCTAGTTCTGTTCTAGTTCTGTTCTAGTTCTGTTCTAGTTCTGTTCTAGTTCTGTTCTAGTTCTGTTCTAGTTCTGTTCTAGTTCTGTTCTAGTTCTGTTCTAGTTCTGTTCTAGTTCTGTTCTAGTTCTGTTCTAGTTCTGTTCTAGTTCTGTTCTAGTTCTGTTCTAGTTCTGTTCTAGTTCTGTTCTAGTTCTGTTCTGTTCTAGTTCTGTTCTAGTTCTGTTCTAGTTCTGTTCTAGTTCTGTTCTAGTTCTGTTCTAGTTCTGTTCTAGTTCTGTTCTAGTTCTGTTCTAGTTCTGTTCTAGTTCTGTTCTAGTTATGTTCTAGTTCTGTTCTAGTTCTGTTCTAGTTCTGTTCTAGTTCTGTTCTAGTTCTGTTCTAGTTCTGTTCTAGTTCTGTTCTAGTTCTGTTCTAGTTCTGTTCTAGTTCTGTTCTAGTTCTGTTCTAGTTCTAGTTCTGTTCTAGTTCTGTTCTAGTTCTGTTCTAGTTCTGTTCTAGTTCTGTTCTAGTTCTGTTCTAGTTCTGTTCTAGTTCTGTTCTAGTTCTGTTCTAGTTCTGTTCTAGTTCTGTTCTAGTTCTGTTCTAGTTCTGTTCTAGTTCTGTTCTAGTTCTGTTCTAGTTCTGTTCTAGTTCTGTTCTAGTTCTGTTCTAGTTCTGTTCTAGTTCTGTTCTAGTTCTGTTCTAGTTCTGTTCTAGTTCTGTTCTAGTTCTGTTCTAGTTCTGTTCTAGTTCTGTTCTAGTTCTGTTCTAGTTCTGTTCTAGTTCTGTTCTAGTTCTGTTCTAGTTCTGTTCTAGTTCTGTTCTAGTTCTGTTCTAGTTCTGTTCTAGTTCTGTTCTAGTTCTGTTCTAGTTCTGTTCTAGTTCTGTTCTAGTTCTGTTCTAGTTCTGTTCTAGTTCTGTTCTAGTTCTGTTCTAGTTCTGTTCTAGTTCTGTTCTAGTTCTGTTCTAGTTCTGTTCTAGTTCTGTTCTAGTTCTGTTCTAGTTCTGTTCTAGTTCTGTTCTAGTTCTGTTCTAGTTCTGTTCTAGTTCTGTTCTAGTTCTGTTCTAGTTCTGTTCTAGTTCTGTTCTAGTTCTGTTCTAGTTCTGTTCTAGTTCTGTTCTAGTTCTGTTCTAGTTCTGTTCTAGTTCTGTTCTAGTTCTGTTCTAGTTCTGTTCTAGTTCTGTTCTAGTTCTGTTCTAGTTCTGTTCTAGTTCTGTTCTAGTTCTGTTCTAGTTCTGTTCTAGTTCTGTTCTAGTTCTGTTCTAGTTCTGTTCTAGTTCTGTTCTAGTTCTGTTCTAGTTCTGTTCTAGTTCTGTTCTAGTTCTGTTCTAGTTCTGTTCTAGTTCTGTTCTAGTTCTGTTCTAGTTCTGTTCTAGTTCTGTTCTAGTTCTGTTCTAGTTCTGTTCTAGTTCTGTTCTAGTTCTGTTCTAGTTCTGTTCTAGTTCTGTTCTAGTTCTGTTCTAGTTCTGTTCTAGTTCTGTTCTAGTTCTGTTCTAGTTCTGTTCTAGTTCTGTTCTAGTTCTGTTCTAGTTCTGTTCTAGTTCTGTTCTAGTTCTGTTCTAGTTCTGTTCTAGTTCTGTTCTAGTTCTGTTCTAGTTCTGTTCTAGTTCTGTTCTAGTTCTGTTCTAGTTCTGTTCTAGTTCTGTTCTAGTTCTGTTCTAGTTCTGTTCTAGTTCTGTTCTAGTTCTGTTCTAGTTCTGTTCTAGTTCTGTTCTAGTTCTGTTCTAGTTCTGTTCTAGTTCTGTTCTAGTTCTGTTCTAGTTCTGTTCTAGTTCTGTTCTAGTTCTGTTCTAGTTCTGTTCTAGTTCTGTTCTAGTTCTGTTCTAGTTCTGTTCTAGTTCTGTTCTAGTTCTGTTCTAGTTCTGTTCTAGTTCTGTTCTAGTTCTGTTCTAGTTCTGTTCTAGTTCTGTTCTAGTTCTGTTCTAGTTCTGTTCTGTTCAGTTCTGTTCTAGTTCTGTTCCAGTTCTGTTCTAGTTCTGTTCTAGTTCTGTTCTAGTTCTGTTCTAGTTCTGTTCTAGTTCTGTTCTAGTTCTGTTCTAGTTCTGTTCTAGTTCTGTTCTAGTTCTGTTCTAGTTCTGTTCTAGTTCTGTTCTAGTTCTGTTCTAGTTCTGTTCTAGTTCTGTTCTAGTTCTGTTCTAGTTCTGTTCTAGTTCTGTTCTAGTTCTGTTCTAGTTCTGTTCTAGTTCTGTTCTAGTTCTGTTCTAGTTCTGTTCTAGTTCTGTTCTAGTTCTGTTCTAGTTCTGTTCTAGTTCTGTTCTAGTTCTGTTCTAGTTCTGTTCTAGTTCTGTTCTAGTTCTGTTCTAGTTCTGTTCTAGTTCTGTTCTAGTTCTGTTCTAGTTCTGTTCTAGTTCTGTTCTAGTTCTGTTCTAGTTCTGTTCTAGTTCTGTTCTAGTTCTGTTCTAGTTCTGTTCTAGTTCTGTTCTAGTTCTGTTCTAGTTCTGTTCTAGTTCTGTTCTAGTTCTGTTCTAGTTCTGTTCTAGTTCTGTTCTAGTTCTGTTCTAGTTCTGTTCTAGTTCTGTTCTAGTTCTGTTCTAGTTCTGTTCTAGTTCTGTTCTAGTTCTGTTCTAGTTCTGTTCTAGTTCTGTTCTAGTTCTGTTCTAGTTCTGTTCTAGTTCTGTTCTAGTTCTGTTCTAGTTCTGTTCTAGTTCTGTTCTAGTTCTGTTCTAGTTCTGTTCTAGTTCTGTTCTAGTTCTGTTCTAGTTCTGTTCTAGTTCTGTTCTAGTTCTGTTCTAGTTCTGTTCTAGTTCTGTTCTAGTTCTGTTCTAGTTCTGTTCTAGTTCTGTTCTAGTTCTGTTCTAGTTCTGTTCTAGTTCTGTTCTAGTTCTGTTCTAGTTCTGTTCTAGTTCTGTTCTAGTTCTGTTCTAGTTCTGTTCTAGTTCTGTTCTAGTTCTGTTCTAGTTCTGTTCTAGTTCTGTTCTAGTTCTGTTCTAGTTCTGTTCTAGTTCTGTTCTAGTTCTGTTCTAGTTCTGTTCTAGTTCTGTTCTAGTTCTGTTCTAGTTCTGTTCTAGTTCTGTTCTAGTTCTGTTCTAGTTCTGTTCTAGTTCTGTTCTAGTTCTGTTCTAGTTCTGTTCTAGTTCTGTTCTAGTTCTGTTCTAGTTCTGTTCTAGTTCTGTTCTAGTTCTGTTCTAGTTCTGTTCTAGTTCTGTTCTAGTTCTGTTCTAGTTCTGTTCTAGTTCTGTTCTAGTTCTGTTCTAGTTCTGTTCTAGTTCTGTTCTAGTTCTGTTCTAGTTCTGTTCTAGTTCTGTTCTAGTTCTGTTCTAGTTCTGTTCTAGTTCTGTTCTAGTTCTGTTCTAGTTCTGTTCTAGTTCTGTTCTAGTTCTGTTCTAGTTCTGTTCTAGTTCTGTTCTAGTTCTGTTCTAGTTCTGTTCTAGTTCTGTTCTAGTTCTGTTCTAGTTCTGTTCTAGTTCTGTTCTAGTTCTGTTCTAGTTCTGTTCTAGTTCTGTTCTAGTTCTGTTCTAGTTCTGTTCTAGTTCTGTTCTAGTTCTGTTCTAGTTCTGTTCTAGTTCTGTTCTAGTTCTGTTCTAGTTCTGTTCTAGTTCTGTTCTAGTTCTGTTCTAGTTCTGTTCTAGTTCTGTTCTAGTTCTGTTCTAGTTCTGTTCTAGTTCTGTTCTAGTTCTGTTCTAGTTCTGTTCTAGTTCTGTTCTAGTTCTGTTCTAGTTCTGTTCTAGTTCTGTTCTAGTTCTGTTCTAGTTCTGTTCTAGTTCTGTTCTAGTTCTGTTCTAGTTCTGTTCTAGTTCTGTTCTAGTTCTGTTCTAGTTCTGTTCTAGTTCTGTTCTAGTTCTGTTCTAGTTCTGTTCTAGTTCTGTTCTAGTTCTGTTCTAGTTCTGTTCTAGTTCTGTTCTAGTTCTGTTCTAGTTCTGTTCTAGTTCTGTTCTAGTTCTGTTCTAGTTCTGTTCTAGTTCTGTTCTAGTTCTGTTCTAGTTCTGTTCTAGTTCTGTTCTAGTTCTGTTCTAGTTCTGTTCTAGTTCTGTTCTAGTTCTGTTCTAGTTCTGTTCTAGTTCTGTTCTAGTTCTGTTCTAGTTCTGTTCTAGTTCTGTTCTAGTTCTGTTCTAGTTCTGTTCTAGTTCTGTTCTAGTTCTGTTCTAGTTCTGTTCTAGTTCTGTTCTAGTTCTGTTCTAGTTCTGTTCTAGTTCTGTTCTAGTTCTGTTCTAGTTCTGTTCTAGTTCTGTTCTAGTTCTGTTCTAGTTCTGTTCTAGTTCTGTTCTAGTTCTGTTCTAGTTCTGTTCTAGTTCTGTTCTAGTTCTGTTCTAGTTCTGTTCTAGTTCTGTTCTAGTTCTGTTCTAGTTCTGTTCTAGTTCTGTTCTAGTTCTGTTCTAGTTCTGTTCTAGTTCTGTTCTAGTTCTGTTCTAGTTCTGTTCTAGTTCTGTTCTAGTTCTGTTCTAGTTCTGTTCTAGTTCTGTTCTAGTTCTGTTCTAGTTCTGTTCTAGTTCTGTTCTAGTTCTGTTCTAGTTCTGTTCTAGTTCTGTTCTAGTTCTGTTCTAGTTCTGTTCTAGTTCTGTTCTAGTTCTGTTCTAGTTCTGTTCTAGTTCTGTTCTAGTTCTGTTCTAGTTCTGTTCTAGTTCTGTTCTAGTTCTGTTCTAGTTCTGTTCTAGTTCTGTTCTAGTTCTGTTCTAGTTCTGTTCTAGTTCTGTTCTAGTTCTGTTCTAGTTCTGTTCTAGTTCTGTTCTAGTTCTGTTCTAGTTCTGTTCTAGTTCTGTTCTAGTTCTGTTCTAGTTCTGTTCTAGTTCTGTTCTAGTTCTGTTCTAGTTCTGTTCTAGTTCTGTTCTAGTTCTGTTCTAGTTCTGTTCTAGTTCTGTTCTAGTTCTGTTCTAGTTCTGTTCTAGTTCTGTTCTAGTTCTGTTCTAGTTCTGTTCTAGTTCTGTTCTAGTTCTGTTCTAGTTCTGTTCTAGTTCTGTTCTAGTTCTGTTCTAGTTCTGTTCTAGTTCTGTTCTAGTTCTGTTCTAGTTCTGTTCTAGTTCTGTTCTAGTTCTGTTCTAGTTCTGTTCTAGTTCTGTTCTAGTTCTGTTCTAGTTCTGTTCTAGTTCTGTTCTAGTTCTGTTCTAGTTCTGTTCTAGTTCTGTTCTAGTTCTGTTCTAGTTCTGTTCTAGTTCTGTTCTAGTTCTGTTCTAGTTCTGTTCTAGTTCTGTTCTAGTTCTGTTCTAGTTCTGTTCTAGTTCTGTTCTAGTTCTGTTCTAGTTCTAGTTCTAGTTCTAGTTCTAGTTCTAGTTCTGTTCTAGTTCTGTTCTAGTTCTGTTCTAGTTCTGTTCTAGTTCTGTTCTAGTTCTGTTCTAGTTCTGTTCTAGTTCTGTTCTAGTTCTGTTCTAGTTCTGTTCTAGTTCTGTTCTAGTTCTGTTCTAGTTCTGTTCTAGTTCTGTTCTAGTTCTGTTCTAGTTCTGTTCTAGTTCTGTTCTAGTTCTGTTCTAGTTCTGTTCTAGTTCTGTTCTAGTTCTGTTCTAGTTCTGTTCTAGTTCTGTTCTAGTTCTGTTCTAGTTCTGTTCTAGTTCTGTTCTAGTTCTGTTCTAGTTCTGTTCTAGTTCTGTTCTAGTTCTGTTCTAGTTCTGTTCTAGTTCTGTTCTAGTTCTGTTCTAGTTCTGTTCTAGTTCTGTTCTAGTTCTGTTCTAGTTCTGTTCTAGTTCTGTTCTAGTTCTGTTCTAGTTCTGTTCTAGTTCTGTTCTAGTTCTGTTCTAGTTCTGTTCTAGTTCTGTTCTAGTTCTGTTCTAGTTCTGTTCTAGTTCTGTTCTAGTTCTGTTCTAGTTCTGTTCTAGTTCTGTTCTAGTTCTGTTCTAGTTCTGTTCTAGTTCTGTTCTAGTTCTGTTCTAGTTCTGTTCTAGTTCTGTTCTAGTTCTGTTCTAGTTCTGTTCTAGTTCTGTTCTAGTTCTGTTCTAGTTCTGTTCTAGTTCTGTTCTAGTTCTGTTCTAGTTCTGTTCTAGTTCTGTTCTAGTTCTGTTCTAGTTCTGTTCTAGTTCTGTTCTAGTTCTGTTCTAGTTCTGTTCTAGTTCTGTTCTAGTTCTGTTCTAGTTCTGTTCTAGTTCTGTTCTAGTTCTGTTCTAGTTCTGTTCTAGTTCTGTTCTAGTTCTGTTCTAGTTCTGTTCTAGTTCTGTTCTAGTTCTGTTCTAGTTCTGTTCTAGTTCTGTTCTAGTTCTGTTCTAGTTCTGTTCTAGTTCTGTTCTAGTTCTGTTCTAGTTCTGTTCTAGTTCTGTTCTAGTTCTGTTCTAGTTCTGTTCTAGTTCTGTTCTAGTTCTGTTCTAGTTCTGTTCTAGTTCTGTTCTAGTTCTGTTCTAGTTCTGTTCTAGTTCTGTTCTAGTTCTGTTCTAGTTCTGTTCTAGTTCTGTTCTAGTTCTGTTCTAGTTCTGTTCTAGTTCTGTTCTAGTTCTGTTCTAGTTCTGTTCTAGTTCTGTTCTAGTTCTGTTCTAGTTCTGTTCTAGTTCTGTTCTAGTTCTGTTCTAGTTCTGTTCTAGTTCTGTTCTAGTTCTGTTCTAGTTCTGTTCTAGTTCTGTTCTAGTTCTGTTCTAGTTCTGTTCTAGTTCTGTTCTAGTTCTGTTCTAGTTCTGTTCTAGTTCTGTTCTAGTTCTGTTCTAGTTCTGTTCTAGTTCTGTTCTAGTTCTGTTCTAGTTCTGTTCTAGTTCTGTTCTAGTTCTGTTCTAGTTCTGTTCTAGTTCTGTTCTAGTTCTGTTCTAGTTCTGTTCTAGTTCTGTTCTAGTTCTGTTCTAGTTCTGTTCTAGTTCTGTTCTAGTTCTGTTCTAGTTCTGTTCTAGTTCTGTTCTAGTTCTGTTCTAGTTCTGTTCTAGTTCTGTTCTAGTTCTGTTCTAGTTCTGTTCTAGTTCTGTTCTAGTTCTGTTCTAGTTCTGTTCTAGTTCTGTTCTAGTTCTGTTCTAGTTCTGTTCTAGTTCTGTTCTAGTTCTGTTCTAGTTCTGTTCTAGTTCTGTTCTAGTTCTGTTCTAGTTCTGTTCTAGTTCTGTTCTAGTTCTGTTCTAGTTCTGTTCTAGTTCTGTTCTAGTTCTGTTCTAGTTCTGTTCTAGTTCTGTTCTAGTTCTGTTCTAGTTCTGTTCTAGTTCTGTTCTAGTTCTGTTCTAGTTCTGTTCTAGTTCTGTTCTAGTTCTGTTCTAGTTCTGTTCTAGTTCTGTTCTAGTTCTGTTCTAGTTCTGTTCTAGTTCTGTTCTAGTTCTGTTCTAGTTCTGTTCTAGTTCTGTTCTAGTTCTGTTCTAGTTCTGTTCTAGTTCTGTTCTAGTTCTGTTCTAGTTCTGTTCTAGTTCTGTTCTAGTTCTGTTCTAGTTCTGTTCTAGTTCTGTTCTAGTTCTGTTCTAGTTCTGTTCTAGTTCTGTTCTAGTTCTGTTCTAGTTCTGTTCTAGTTCTGTTCTAGTTCTGTTCTAGTTCTGTTCTAGTTCTGTTCTAGTTCTGTTCTAGTTCTGTTCTAGTTCTGTTCTAGTTCTGTTCTAGTTCTGTTCTAGTTCTGTTCTAGTTCTGTTCTAGTTCTGTTCTAGTTCTGTTCTAGTTCTGTTCTAGTTCTGTTCTAGTTCTGTTCTAGTTCTGTTCTAGTTCTGTTCTAGTTCTGTTCTAGTTCTGTTCTAGTTCTGTTCTAGTTCTGTTCTAGTTCTGTTCTAGTTCTGTTCTAGTTCTGTTCTAGTTCTGTTCTAGTTCTGTTCTAGTTCTGTTCTAGTTCTGTTCTAGTTCTGTTCTAGTTCTGTTCTAGTTCTGTTCTAGTTCTGTTCTAGTTCTGTTCTAGTTCTGTTCTAGTTCTGTTCTAGTTCTGTTCTAGTTCTGTTCTAGTTCTGTTCTAGTTCTGTTCTAGTTCTGTTCTAGTTCTGTTCTAGTTCTGTTCTAGTTCTGTTCTAGTTCTGTTCTAGTTCTGTTCTAGTTCTGTTCTAGTTCTGTTCTAGTTCTGTTCTAGTTCTGTTCTAGTTCTGTTCTAGTTCTGTTCTAGTTCTGTTCTAGTTCTGTTCTAGTTCTGTTCTAGTTCTGTTCTAGTTCTGTTCTAGTTCTGTTCTAGTTCTGTTCTAGTTCTGTTCTAGTTCTGTTCTAGTTCTGTTCTAGTTCTGTTCTAGTTCTGTTCTAGTTCTGTTCTAGTTCTGTTCTAGTTCTGTTCTAGTTCTGTTCTAGTTCTGTTCTAGTTCTGTTCTAGTTCTGTTCTAGTTCTGTTCTAGTTCTGTTCTAGTTCTGTTCTAGTTCTGTTCTAGTTCTGTTCTAGTTCTGTTCTAGTTCTGTTCTAGTTCTGTTCTAGTTCTGTTCTAGTTCTGTTCTAGTTCTGTTCTAGTTCTGTTCTAGTTCTGTTCTAGTTCTGTTCTAGTTCTGTTCTAGTTCTGTTCTAGTTCTGTTCTAGTTCTGTTCTAGTTCTGTTCTAGTTCTGTTCTAGTTCTGTTCTAGTTCTGTTCTAGTTCTGTTCTAGTTCTGTTCTAGTTCTGTTCTAGTTCTGTTCTAGTTCTGTTCTAGTTCTGTTCTAGTTCTGTTCTAGTTCTGTTCTAGTTCTGTTCTAGTTCTGTTCTAGTTCTGTTCTAGTTCTGTTCTAGTTCTGTTCTAGTTCTGTTCTAGTTCTGTTCTAGTTCTGTTCTAGTTCTGTTCTAGTTCTGTTCTAGTTCTGTTCTAGTTCTGTTCTAGTTCTGTTCTAGTTCTGTTCTAGTTCTGTTCTAGTTCTGTTCTAGTTCTGTTCTAGTTCTGTTCTAGTTCTGTTCTAGTTCTGTTCTAGTTCTGTTCTAGTTCTGTTCTAGTTCTGTTCTAGTTCTGTTCTAGTTCTGTTCTAGTTCTGTTCTAGTTCTGTTCTAGTTCTGTTCTAGTTCTGTTCTAGTTCTGTTCTAGTTCTGTTCTAGTTCTGTTCTAGTTCTGTTCTAGTTCTGTTCTAGTTCTGTTCTAGTTCTGTTCTAGTTCTGTTCTAGTTCTGTTCTAGTTCTGTTCTAGTTCTGTTCTAGTTCTGTTCTAGTTCTGTTCTAGTTCTGTTCTAGTTCTGTTCTAGTTCTGTTCTAGTTCTGTTCTAGTTCTGTTCTAGTTCTGTTCTAGTTCTGTTCTAGTTCTGTTCTAGTTCTGTTCTAGTTCTGTTCTAGTTCTGTTCTAGTTCTGTTCTAGTTCTGTTCTAGTTCTGTTCTAGTTCTGTTCTAGTTCTGTTCTAGTTCTGTTCTAGTTCTGTTCTAGTTCTGTTCTAGTTCTAGTTCTGTTCTAGTTCTGTTCTAGTTCTGTTCTAGTTCTAGTTCTGTTCTAGTTCTGTTCTAGTTCTGTTCTAGTTCTGTTCTAGTTCTGTTCTGTTCCAGTTCTGTTCTAGATATTTGTTAACGTACTCTCCTTTGTAATTGCCTTCGCAAAAATAAACTCCTCTAAAGCAAATTTAGTGGCTGCTAAATTATTCAATTTCCACTTCAATTTCGATTTTATCTGTAAATAACATGCCACACGTGCCATTTTTACACTCCTAACCAAACATATGAGAACTGTTTCTGTTAATATTTATGTAACCCTTATGTATCCTTACTGGCTGGCATAAAATCATCCTGGAGCCATTTCTAAGTGTTACAAATGTTAACGCAAACCAAATCTATCCCTTTTACTTTTGATATAATCGCTGTGGGTTTTATGCCACGTACGCGTCTCTGTTTGTGGCATTATTAATTAATAACTAAATCAACTCAATGAGAAATAATAAATATGAGATGTTTGCTTATGAATACAAATTATTTCAAAAGACAATTTTTATTTTGTTTTTCAAATTCTTGTTTATTTCTTGAGTGCGTATTTTAATTTGTGTTTTAAATTGAAATGTTAACTGGCATATTTACATGAACTCTGGATTATAATTCTGGGTAAAGTGTAAAGATAAATACATGTCTTTTTTTATTAAGAGTATTGTTTTTATTAGCTTTTGAAAAGAATTTTATAAATGTATGTTTGCTGCATATAAGAAGTTAAATTAAACATAGTACATAATTTAGAAGATTTTGAAAGGTTTGTCTAGATCAAAGTTGTGAGGTATTTAGGGCATGTGTGGAATTTGTAAGAGAAAGAGTAAAGCTGTCATATATTAAATTATTAATCATAGAAATACGTAATTTTCCGGTAGTAACTTCTTGTCAAGGAAACACCGACATTGCTGTAATTGATGCTATGTAAAGCAGCAAAAGCCCACACTATAAATTGCTGCACACTTTTAATTTCTAACGCAGTGGTCGGCACTAAGAGAAAATATTCATTTGAAAAATTTTACAAATTTTAATGTTTCTTTCGTGCTTCCTTATTTTCATGAATTTCGTTGACATGTAATTCGTCATATGGAGACTATGAGTGCAGACCCCCGCTTGCCAACCCATTCTTTGGAGTAAAATTAAAAGACATAATGTTGAAAATGAAATGAACAAACGAGGGCAACATTAAGTAAATATGAAAACAAGACACAAAGGAAAAGTACATAATTAATGTTAATTAAATATTTATCAACAATTTCTTCGTATTCATATTTATTTAGCGCAAGAACGCCAAACACATGTATGAGAGAACAAAGGATTAATTTAAGTGAAAATATTGTAAAATGTAAGAAAATTTTGTGTGTATGAACCAGCTCAAACCATATGCAGAATAAATATTGGGTGTATGACTTAAAAATGCGGTACTATCAATAGATCCCATATCTTTTGAACTCGGTTTTTGTTTATTATAATTTATATGTCGTTTGAAGGCTACATATCAACAATACTTTCTTGCTTCGAAAATCTCGAATTTTGTATTAAGCTTCATATGTGGGAAGTTTTGCTTTACTTTTTTAATTTGAAAAAAGTGTCGCTGAAGCACACCGACTGCTCTCCAAAGCTTAAGGTGAATGTATTTCACCGGTTTCAATGTTCACAAGTGGTGACTTTGACATGGAAGGCAAAGATCATCCAGTATAGCCAGAAAAGTTTGAAGACCGATAACTGGAGGCAAACTCAACAAGAGCTTAAAAAAATATTGGTTGCTATTTAAACAGTAATTTCAAAATTTTTGCGAGCGTCAGTAACCAAAAGCAGATAAATTGGGTACCATACGAATTGAAGCCGATAGACCTTGAAAGACCATTTGCTTGAACGCTATAAAAGAAAATAGTTTTTGCACCGAATCATTACTTCCGATGAAAAATAGATCCATTACGACAACCCAAAGCTTAAGAGACATATGTATGTAAAGCCCGGACAACCATCCGAATCGATATCAAAGCCAAATATCCACCGAGCTAAGGTAATTCTATGTTTGGTGGGAGCAAAAGTGTCCTATCTATTATAATCTGCAGAAATCTGGCCAGACCATCACAGGGAACCTGTACCAAATGCAACTGAAAAACGACTAGAATATTTGGCCAGTCATGAAACCGTACAACACTCGACCGCATGTTGCAATACCTGTTAAAATCTATTTATAATGAAGTGGTTGGGAAGTTTCACCTCATCCGCATTATAGTCCAGACCTTGCCCCGTCCGAATACTATTGTTTCGATCGATGCAGGACGTTCACTTTGGGACACGCTCCACCTTGGAACAAAGTATCCGAAATTGGCTTGATTCGTTCTTTGAATAAATTTATATTGTACAAATGTTTCAAATTTAAAAAAATTCCCCAGTCATACACCCAATAAATTAGTATTAAATTGGGACAATATACGACTGAAGTTAAATTGGGTTTAATTGGGGTACCGCAAGGCTCCGTCCTTTCTCCTACTATATTTCTTATCTTTATAAAAGACCTTCTACGCCAAACTTCCAACCCTATCTACTCTTTTGCAGATGCCAGCAATATTTGCCATTCATATGCATTCAATTGTAGACCAAGCCTGTCGGAGATTGGGGCAATGAGGCAAAATATGAATGATACGCTCAACCAAGATCTTGTGACAATCTCTGAATGGGGTTGTGCTAATAGAGTCGATTTTAATGCACGCAAGACTCAATGTTGTATGTTAACCCACAAGCGCACAACAGATCTTGTTGCTCCATCTGTTTTTATGGGTGGTGTAAATATTAAGGAATCAGAAGCTCTTGATGTTCTAGGCATGAGTATTCAGTGCGATGTCCGCTGGACAAAATACATTTTTCGAGTGTCGAAAGAAGCATTCAAGTGTCTTGGTTTTCTAAAACGGTGTAAGAAATACTTCACTCCATCTGATCTCCTTACTATTTACACCACTTATGTCCGACCTAAAATGGAATACAACTCTGTGGGCCGGTGCTTCGAAGTCTATTTTGGAGTTACTCGACCTCGTAGAGGAGAGGGCGAAGATGCTTATCGGTGACAGTAGGTTATCCAGCTCTATTGACTCACTGGAACATCGTCGCAATGTGGGTTGTGTTTCACTGTTCTACCGATACTATAATAGTATGTGCTCTGCTGAAATTAGGGAACTTGTTCCCGAAACCCGTATATTTTTAAGCAACACACAACGCTCTTCGGCAAGAGCACATCAATTCGTTGTCGACTGGACAGTAGATCGCACAACACATTACAGGGAAAATTCGCTCTTTAGCCGTACTATCCGTATGTGGAATAAGCTTCCTCCTGAAGTATTTCCTGTCACTTTCAATATAGGAAAATTCAAATCAAATGTCCACAAACACTACTATATCTCTATCCTCCCTCCCTCCCATAACCTATTTTTCTAGTTCCAACACAATGCTTTGCATAAGTAGGGGTCATTCCCTGAGTGCTGGTCCAAGAAAAAAAAAATAAATTGTTTTCCTAGATCAACTAGATCAACGATAGAAGTTAAATTGCGGCTATATAAATATTGATGCTAGAAAGTTAAATTGCGACAATAAATTGGGACAATATAGAAACCTATGATTGAAGATCTTCTAAGAGTCTAAAAGGACCTACAATTGAATCTTCAAAGACTCTAAAATAACCTAGCATTGAAGCACTTCTAAGTCTTTAAAAGGACCTATGATTGAAACTCTTCTAAGACACTAAAAATACCTACGATTGAAACTCTTCTTAGACTCTAAAAGGACCTATGATTGAAGCTATTCTAAGACTCTAAAAAGACTTACCAATGAAGCACTTCTAAGACTTTAAAAGGACCCACGATTAAAGCTCTTCTAAGACTCTAAAAGGACCTACCATTGAAGTTCTTCTGAGACTCAAAAATTACCTACGATTCAAGCTCTTCTAAGACCCTAAAAGGACCTTCGATTGAAGCTCTTCCAATGCTCTAAAAGGACCTACTATTGAAGTTCTTTTAAGTCTCTAAAAGGTTCTACGATTAAAGTCCTACTAAGATTCTATAAGGACCAACAATTGAAACTCTTCTAAGACTATAAAAGGACCTACGATTCAAGCTCTTCTAAGACTCTAAAAGGACCTACGATAGAAACCTCTCTAAGATTCTATAAGGACAAAAGATTGAAGCTCTTCTAAGACTCTAAAAGGACCTACGATTGAAGCTCTTATAAGACTCTAAAAGGACCTCCGACTGAAGCCCTTTTACGACTCTAAAGGACCTACGATTGAAGCTCTTGTAAGACTCTAAAATGGTCTACGATTGAAGCTCTTATAAGACTCTAAAAGGACATACGACTGAAGCTCTTTTACGACTCTAAAGGACCTACGATTGAAATATTTCTAAGAATCTATATTGAAGCTCTGCTAAGACTCTAAAAGGATCTATGATTGAAGCTCCTTTAAGACTCTGAAAGTACCTTTAATTGAAGTTCATCTAAGGCTCTAAAAGGACCTACGATTGAGACTCATCTAAGACTCTGATAGGACTTACGATTGAGACTCTTCTAAGACTCTGATAGGACCTACGATTGAAGCTCTTCTATGGCTCTAAAAAGACCTACGATTGAAGCTCTTCTAAGACTCTAAAAGGAGCTACTAATGGAGCTTTGCTAAGACTCTAAAAAAACATATATCTTCTAAGATTCTTAAGGACGTATGATTGAAGCTCTTCTTCTGGTGCCAAAATTAAGACAGCATAAAGACCTACGATTCAAATTAGAAGCAACATAAATCCCCACGATTAAAGCGAAATTGGGACTAAATTGGGACATATTAAAGACTTTTGATTAAAGTTAAATTGGTATAGCAAAGAGACCTATGATTGAGGCATAGCTGGGATTTAACTGAGATAGCTATGATTGAAACTATATTGAGGAGTTACATAAATACCTTTGAAGCTAAATTGGGACGATAAAATCCTAAATTGGGACAATATAAAGACCTGCATTTACAGAAAGATTGGGACTATATTGGGACAACATAATGATGTAAAATTGAATTTAAATTTGTATCAAATTGGGAAGCTAAATTGGGATTACATAAAGACCTACGATTGAAGTTAAACAGGGATAAATTAAAGAACTACGATTGAAAGATAAATTGGGACAATATAAACCCTAGTGTTGAGGTTAAACTGAGACAACATAAAGACTTTCGATTAATGCTAAATTTGGATAAAAATTGGAAATAGAAAAAAGGCTTACGATTGAAGAAAAACTAAGACTAAGCTGAGACAACATAATTTCCTATATATAAAACCTTATGAGGACCTACAATGGAAGCTTGATTGGTGCAACATAAAGAGCTACGATTAGAAATAAATTAGAACAGCATAAAGACCTGTGATGGAAGATAAATTCGGACTTTATTGGGACAACAAAATTCGATTGATGCTAGATTGCCACCAAATTGCGAAGTTGAATTGGTACTACGTTAAATTGGTTCTACTTAAAGTTCTGCAATTGAAGCTAAATACGTCAGATATTTATTTTGAGATTCTGAAAATAATATAATTTTTCGCCGTTCGATATAATTCAAAATTAATTCCAACTAAAAAGGCTTAAAAGGAATATTTCATGGCACTATGATAAATAAAATTATGCGTTCAACACAAATCCTCGGTTAAATTTAAATCATTTACAAATTGAATTACATTTTATTTTATAAAATTAAATTGATTTTTCTCTTTTCTCTGCCAATTATTGTTATGGAAATCTTTTTGTATTAATTAGTTTGTAATTTATTTCTTCTTTTATTCATTTACAGCTGGGTTTTTGGTGAATTCCTGTGTCGCATGTATCAATTTGTACACTCTCTCAGCTATACGGCATCCATATTTATTCTGGTGGTGATTTGCATGGAACGATATTTTGCCATTGTTCATCCCATAACGTGTAAACAGATTTTAACGGCGGCAAGATTAAGGGTAAGTTTTACATAAATTAATGTTATGAAATAATTTTTTAAACAAAAAGAGCAATAATATCTTTTGAGGAGCAGAAATAAGAAACTTATCAAATGGAGTTAAATGATAATTTTTGTATTTAAAGTCATCTTTGGAGGCTTAGTCTGATAAGGAAAGTTCACAGCCCCTTAGCTGTGGTAAACAGAACCAGTTGATTGCTGTTCTAAATTAAATTGTGTGTTAAATTAATTTGTAATCTTAGAAATATGATAAGACTTGTACTAGTAAAATACATTCTAGGATTCACATTCACAAAGGAATTTCTTATTTCCTGTAAAATAAAACGACAACATCGTCAAACAATTCCTTTGAAGTTTGTATTGCTTTACCAAGAATCATATTACTTTTCACAAAATCTATGGAAAAAATATTTCATTAAAAATGTCCAGTTTTACCCTGAAAAACTTCATTCTTCCTACGCTTTGCTAAAATTAAACTTTGCAATTCTTCAGAAAAATCAACAATGACAAATTGTCGCCTTAACCAATACAACAAATTGACTTAATTAACCAAAACACAAGTGGCATAAAATAAAATTAACAGGAAACAAGTACACAGAACAATACTCAGCGTATCATTTGAAGTGGCAGTTGCAAATTAAGGAAACTGAACGAATAATGAGAGAATTTAATTTGAAAATAATGTCAAGTAATAAAAATGCAAATGATGATTGTATTAAACAAAAAAATCACATTTAATGTAGATTTCAGCATTTTCATTTAATGTTTTTTCCATATGGCCATATTGCTGGCCAATAATGTGTGTAATAATAAATAAATATAAAAACGGACATGCATACGCATGCATATGCAAGCAGAAAAAAATCAACAAAAGTGTTGGTGTGCTTGCAGAAATATAACCACACTTTACTTTACACTTGGTGTTTTACCAATACACAATTTGTTTGCCATTAATTGCATGAATAAGTACTTCTGTATATTTGTAAATGGATGAATGAATGAATGAGTGAATACCTTGCATGTATGTTCCATATGTATTGTAATATTTAACATGGAAAAATAACAACGTGAAATTAAAATTGCAAAATGAAGGTAAATGTTAATTAAACTTACTATTTGCAATCGTTTCAAGAATATTTATGAGATTTACCATAAATTTGCTGATAAATAATCAAAATGTATGAATGGAATTGCATACAAAAACTGAAACCAAAATCCAATTGTAAAATTCGTTTTTAAATGAACAGTTAAACAAGATATGAACAAACTGTGGGCGTCAAAAATATAATTCACACTAGTGAATTATATTATATTCTTAAGATAATGAAACACATTAGAGTCCGACCTAAATATTGTTTTTTCGCACCGAACCTAATATTATACCTAATCTGCAAGAAACCGAGCATTTTAAATATTAATCGAAGAAGAGATTTTATGACTTTTATTATTTATGATTTTCACTGGCGTTTACTCAATTTTGCAGATCATATTATGAGAGTAACAGGGAAGTATTGTTTGGCAGTCGGGATTTTGTATAAACATATTGCATCACTACGGCTGAAGATAATGTAAGACAGCATAAATATTCACAATTAAAGCTATGGAAAGACTATTTAAGTAAAGCCATTCTTAGGCTCTCAAAAGATTTAACCTCTTCTAAGACTCAAAAAGGACCACAGATTGAAGCCCTTCTAAGGTTCTAATAGGACCTACTATTGAATGTCTTCTAAGGCTCTAAAGCACCTATGATTGAACTCCTTCTAAGACTCTTAAATGAACCACGATTGAAGATCTTCTAAGGGTCTAATAATACCTTCTAAAACTTCAAAAGGCCTACAATCGATGCTGTTCTAAGACTCTAAAAGGACATATGATTAACGCTCTAAAACGACCTTCAATTGAAGCTCTTCTAAGGCTCTAAAATCAAAAAAATGGAGTTCTTCAAAGAAACTTTTCTAAGAATCCAAACACGTTCGATTGAAGCTCTTCTAAGTCTATAGAAACACCTGCAATTGGAGCCCCTCGAAGACTCTAAAAGGAGATACTCAATCGTATCTCCTTTAACTTCTAATACTCCAAAAATATGACCTACGACCGACGATCTGCTAAGACTGTAAAAGAACCTAAAAAGACCCACATATTAAGCTCTTTTAAGCCTCTAAAACGAACTACGATTGAAGCTCTTCTAAGACTCTAAAAACACCTTCGATTAAAGCTTTTCTAAGACTCAAAAGAACTATAATCGAAGCTCTTCTAAAACTCTAAAAGACCTACGATCAATGCTCTTCTATGACTCTAGAACAATTACGATTAAAGCTCTTCTAAGACTTTAAAAATAACTACGATTAAAGTTCTTATAAGGCTCTAGAGACACATACGATTGAAACTCTTGTAGGACTCTAAAATGACTTATGATTGAAGATCTTTTAAGACTACTTGAAGAACTTCTAAGGCTTTAAAAAGACCTACGATTAAAGATCTTCTAAAGCTCTAAAAACACCTACGATAGAAGCTCTACTAAGGATCTGAAAGAACCTACGATTAAAGATCTTCTAAGACTTTAAAAACACCAACGATTGAAGTTCTTCTAAGGCTCTAAAAGGTTCTACGATTGAAGATTTTCAATTCTCTAAAATGACACACTATTGAAGCTCTTCTAAGACTCTAAAATAACCTACCATTGTAGCACTTCTAGGACTCCAAAATAGCCTACCATTGAATCGCTTATAGGACTCTAAAAGGACTTACGATTGAAGCTGTTCTAAAACTTTAAAAATACCTACGATTGAGGCTCTTCTACGTCTCTAAAAGAACCTACGTTTAAAGCTCTTATTAGACTCTAAATAGACCTGTGAATGAAGCTCATCTTAGATTTTAAATGGACTTACAATTGAAGCATTTGTAAGAGTCTAAAAGGACCTGTGATTGAAGCTCTTCTTAGACTTTAAAATGACTAACGATTGAAGCACTTCTAATACTTCAAAAGGACCTTCGATTGAAACTCTTCTAAGACTCTAAAAGAACCTACGTTTGAAGCATTTATAAGACTCTAAAAGGACCTGTGATTGAAGCTCTTCTAAAATTCTAAAAGGACCTACGATTGAAGCACTTATAAGACTTCATAGGACCTTCGATTGAAACTCTTCTAAGCCTCTAAAAGGACCTACGTTTGAAGCATTTTAAGACTCTAAAAGGACCTGTGATTGAAGCTCTTCTTAGACTTCAAAAGGACCTTCGATTGAAACTCTTCTAAGACTCTAAAAGGACCTACGATTGAAGTTCTTTTAAGACTCTAAAAGGACTTACGTTTGAAACACTTATATGACTTCAAAGGACCTCCGATTGAAACTCTTCTAAGACTTTAAAAGGACCTACGTTTGAAGCTCTTCTAAGACTCTAAAAGGACCTGTGATTGAAGCTCTTCTTAGACTTTAAAAGGACTTACGATGGAAGCTGTTTTACGACTCTAAAAGGACCTACGATTGAAACTCTCCTAAAACTCTAAAAGGACTTACGATTGAAGCTCTTCCGAAACTCTAAAAGGACCTACTACTGAAGTTCTTGCAGAATCTTGCTGCAGTTATTACCCACTTTAAGTAACCAAACCTTTGTCAGGACATTTGCCAAGAATACCCTTTCGCCACTTTGTAGCAACTCTGAGTCAAAGTGAGTTGTCGGACTATCCCTATTAGGGAGTGCGTGATCTCTCGTTGGAGAGTCATCTTATAAATAACGCAAAAACGGTTCCAGAAGCAGTATACTTTTCGTTCATCTTCCACCATTTTGTAGGTTTGGCTAAAAGAACTCTTGAACTGCTAGTTAAGAAATGAGAAATGCTGGTTACGGAATTTTTATACTTAAGCTATTCTTCCACCACAGCTCGATATTTAATGTGATCTTTCCCATCGTTTTCGTGGGTGACATTTTGATTTTTCTTTTTCATCGATCAGACTTCAGATTTGGAGTCCAGTAGTTGGTAACAGTATCATGCCACTGCACAGTGGGGCAGAATCAAAATTTTTTGGAAATAAATCTGGCATTTCTAAATGCCTCATCCGATCGGGAATAAAATTTGACATGGGCGAAGCCAAGGAGTATTCGAGTTTAACTTATTAAAATCAGCCCTACAAATGATCCAGGGGCGGCGCTATGGGGGCTCAAATTAGGGTACCTTCGACATGTAAAATTTTTAAACACGTGCAATTTTTTTGTTTCCTATGCGCTTTTAAAGATTTTTATACGTTTGGAAAGCGCTTGGCTAGGTCTTGAAAAAACATGCTTGCATGTGCTATTTATTTCTTATAATTTCCGAGTTATAGTTATTTCAAAATTGAAATTTTAAAATTTTGCCATACCTTGTTCTGCTTTTTTAAAAATATGGGTCGGATTTTTGGACTGAATGGACTCGAATTTTTTTTGTTGATTAGACAACTAAAATATTAGTAGCATACAAAAGACTTCAGAGGAATATCAATTATGGATACAAAAATAAACGATTTTCAATTTAAGTATTAAAACAATAGTTGATTTTCACTGTTCTTTGGTCGAAAAGGTGACTTAACTGTTTTTTTATTAAAAATAAACTTTCTTTAAGAACATATAACAATTTTAAATACCTCTGTAAGGTATCCTTACGAAGACTATTTCGGTATTTCTCCCTTCGGAATATGACCTATTTTTTATCAAAATTTTACATTTAGGCCACATGTTCTAAAAGCCCAAAGCTGGGATCAAAAAACGCAAAGCTGTTTTAGAAACCTTGGTGTGTTCCCCATTTGTACCCAAAGTATTTTTCCAGACCCGAAGGAAATGTGGACCCTATGGGCAAAAATTTTAAAAAATACCATTTTTGGGATTTTTGCTAAAATTTTTATAAATTTTCTTAATGTAACTGACTCAGAACCGATGACTTGTGTTAAATAAAATATTAAGAAAATTTATAAAAATTTTTTAGTACGAAGAAGTGCAATATTTTTGATGAACGGATTTTTAAAGTGGCATATTTTTGAATGTAATTGAGATATTGACTTGCAATTTTTTCGTTATTCTTTGTCCTAATGGTAGCTTTTGGTTTTGTAATCTTGTTGATTTTTTGAGTTGGTATTTCGTAAAAAGTATGAGCAGTTCTAAAGTTTTCAGTAAATTTGTATATGAACATATATCAAATTCAAAATCCAAATACATTCTATTCATTTCTTTGATACAAATTCCAATTATCTCATAGCATTTCTGTCTCCATATACCTACACACATATGTAAACAGACAACTCAATTAAACAAATTAAATTTGTCTGATGATAAAATTCACAATTTTATCGTTTTATTTTATATCTACATTCTAACTGAAAGTTTGTCCAATTTATTCTTTAGAAAGTAAATTATTTTTCAATTTTATATGTTGCAATTTCTGGTGCATTTTTGCCAGCATTTTTATAATTTAAATATATCGATATAGAGTCATAAATCAAATATTATACAGCAGCAAGCAGCCTTGTATACAAATATTTATAAATGGTTTTATTTGGAATATTAAGTTTAGATATTTGTGCTAATATAAACAGTGGAGTGCTGGAGATACGAAAAAAAGCCGGAAAATGTAAACTAACTATAAAAGAATTGCAGAAATATGAATTTGTATTTGCCACAAGTTTGGAGGTGTATGGCGGCAGGGGTTATAAATTTATTGCAAATTTTTTATTTATTTATGTGTTTGCTTTTTCCGTTGTTTTTTTTTGTTTGTTTGGTTTTCTTTTTGCTTTCCAACTTTATTTAGAAATAAAAAAAAATACTTACTCATCCAGCAGATAACAACATTTTATGCATATAAACTAAACAAAAACAAAACTAAAAAGTTTATTTTTAGCATTGCTAGTACCTACAGCACAAATCAAATGTGATATTGATGGATGAAGGAACTGTGAAAAAAACACACAAATTCCAAGAATCATATACATATATGTATAAATTTTATTTTGAATGCAAACAAAAGTTCTTGCAAAAACATTTAATGGAATTTTGTAATAAAAATTTTAGTTAGCTTCACATCAAAATACATATATTTAAATATATTGGATATTATATCTACTCAAAGCCATGTGTGATTTTTTGACTTTATATTGATATAAATAGTAGAAAATTAATATGAAATATTTGCATTAGAGGAAGCATAGAATAAATTACAAAATTTAGAAATAAAAATAAGAGATATTATACAGATTCATTAAAACTGACGCACAGTGGTTTAGAAAAGTTTTTTTTGGAAATAATTCGGTATCTGGGGAACTATTGGAGGCAGTGATGTTATATACTTTTTTGAGAACTCTTTACGCAGCCCGAAAAAATCACTATTTTTCCCTACGTGCTCAAAAAATTGTCTCTACAAAAATCCCTACAACTTTTAAATGATAATACTCGTATATAAATGCAAATAAAACCCTTATTGTTTAATGTATTGTATATAAGTTTTATTTAATGTTATTATACATGCTTACATACATATAACATATAAATATAAACACTTTTATTTATATGAATTATAAAATCAGCTCTTTTATTAAACTAAAAACTAAATAAACCCAGCAAAAACTTTTCTTACAAATAAGCCGAAAAATAAGGGGAATTTGACGATTCAACTACTTATTTTTCTACTGTAAGAAGTCATTATTTTTGTTCGCGATGTCCCAAAAGTAATCCTTTATATTTTGGCCAGAAATAAGTTGTTTTGTTAGTAGAGTTATTTATAGAATTTTTATTTACACAAAAAAATAAAAATAAAAAAAAATAAGTCGCAGACCCGATTCGAACCTGCAACCTTCTGCTTGGTAGTCTTCCGTTGTGCTCACTACACCACTGCTTAGTTATTTCATTGTGCATCAAATAATGGTTTTCACACAGTAATGCAATATTCTTTTCTGTTTTTCTAAAAATAAACATGTAATAAAAAAAATGGGCAAATTGAAAAAAAGTAACAGTTTTTTGTTTTGTTTGTTTATTTTGTTTTTTTAGACTTTGCTACTTAAAAAGTAAGTTATTAAAAAAGACATTATTAAAAAGACATTGTAGCATTTGTAAGCGAAGTTTTTGCTGGGAAACAAAAACAAAAAATAAAAAACTTAAAAAACAAGTGATATAAAATTCACTTCAAATCACATTGGTTAAAAAGCTAAAAAATGTTGTACTTTGTAATTTTGGATATTATTTGGATACTAGAAAAATTGTTTAACCATATCAGTCTTGACTGGTGATTTCCTGACAATTGTACAGGAGTAAGGATACCATTATTTTAAAATGAGCTTCGGTACACTGGAAGATATAACAATTTTTACTTTCGTCTTGTAAAAAAGAGCGGACAATGCAAATTGAAGTTAAAATTGTATGACTTATCTTATTTCTTTTCTTAGTTCGAACATCAGTGATAATAGAAAAAATCCTTTCACTATCTGCATTGGCATGTGACAGTGATAAAGCAAAGATAGCTAATTTCGACAAAAGGGGAAAAATTAAATTGTCATTAAAATTTTTCGTTAATTGTTTATTCGGGAATACAAAATTAGTATTTTAGTAAAATTGTTTTATGCTAAATTCCCAATTTTTAATTTTATAAATTCACTGAAATATATTGTTGAGGGATAAGCTAGTTCCTATGCGCATTTCACTGGTTGCTTAGGCCAGATCATCAGGAAACCTTTTCCCAAAAGGCTTTAGAAAAACTAAAGATATTATACAAATAAAACTATAGAGTGTTTGAAAATTACAGACACTCAAGCTTTATTTGTAAAAATATCAAAGCTTAAACAAAACACCAACAATAAACCGTGATTTATATTTTCTTACATTTCCTTACTACAATTGGTTGGTTTCTTGCCGACACAAACTGTAGTGTGTAATTGAGTAGAGAAGTAACAAAAAAAAAAAAAAATTTTTCATTTTGGTGACTTTTCTCCAAAACTTTTCTATGCCCATCTTTAACAAATTATCCATTTCTTGCTCTGAAAAATTAAATTCCCAATGCAATTTCGGGATTTAAGAACTCCATTTCTTTAAATATTTCTGTTCGGAGGGGTAATCTTTGCCGTATTTCTTCCAAGGCTGTAATATAAAACTGCAGACAGTCCATTCTAATTTGATCTGCAGCTGCTTTTGGTATAGTTTTTTAATTTATTTACTAAGTTATCTTTTTCTACTTTCGCAATCACGTTTTTCATCACACTGGAGCATTTTTGCCTTCCAAGCTCGACACTTTTTATTATCTCTGAATCTGGCACTATTTCTTTAAAAAGCGGTATTAGATGGTCGACCACTAGCAACGCCACATTGTGCTCAGCGAAAAACATGATGAGTTTTATTTCAAAAACTTTCTTGGCTTTTTCAGCTGATTCGCTACTTTTCTTTTTTAAAAAACTATCTATTTTGTTTGTCTTCTTTAAAGAATTCACATTTTTTTTGTGTATCTTTCTTTCTGCGTGCTTCAGAAGATCAGACTTGCCGCAATTTAAAATTTTATTGCACGCAGAACACTTGCATTTGAATGCATCATCAGAGACAGCATCCAGCCAACCTTTAAAGTTGTCGTGCTCCAGCCATTTGTTGCTGAATTTTTGTTTGCGGTACTTTTGTGTTTCCTCAAAGCACGCCGAGGAGTCTGAAGAAGACAAAGAGTTCATTCTGCAGAATATATGTATATTATAATTATATATAAATATAAAAAGCTATATTTTACAAATTTACCTGGAAATCTCTAACTTGTGCTTAAAATCAAAGCTGAAATGGCGGCAAGTGATCACTCAGACATTTGACATTTTGTAATGTTGCCGTAGAAAAAATGTTATTGGTATGTAGAAAAAAGGTTGCCAAATTTATATATTTTTGGCACATTATTGAAAAGTACCTACATCTTAATGATTTCAACAAATCTGTAATTTTTTTCCCTACGGCCATTTTTTTTAGCACAAAATCCCTACGAAAAGGGATTTTTCCCTACGTATAACATCACTGATTGGAGATTGGAGAACGTAACTAAATTTCAAAAGGTAGGAGCTGAGGTGTTTTCCCCTCAAAGGGTCTCAGATTTTTTTAAAAAATCGCCAAAAATCCATTTATGTTCCGAATGAGCTAAAATTTAAAATATAAATAGTCCTTGAGAAGATATAAAAATACATGTGTAGTTCAAGAGATATTAATAAATTTTATCGCCATCATGTCACAGTGGCATACAATCTGTCCTAGTTTCTTCTTATTTCTTATCATCTACTCACGTCTGATAGAAATCTTTGTTTTTAGAAGTGCTATAAATCAGACATTTCATCGAAGGCAGGATCACAAATTTCATCACGGTCAAAAAGCAATCATTCTCATTTCTGCAGCTTCTAAGAAATCATTATATTCAATGCTCAATCGCAGAATATGTTCAGTGTCTAGTTATCATTAATAGACAACATCACAAAGATATGATTCTTGAATAGATTAATGTATATTTAGAGAAAGAAATTTTGGTTTGGCTATCCTGCAAAAGTAAAATATAATGCCTGGCTACACATTTTAAGTATATTCGGAAACTTTTCAGTAATTCGTCGAATTGTATTCCCAATCTTATGGAACCTGTAAGACATTTCCAGGCAATTCGACAGTCAAAATAGTCACTAATGGCATTTGTTGATACTCATTTGATCTCAACTTCCTAAACGGTGCAATAATTCAAATATATTTTTGATATTTGCGTTTAAATTTAACGTGTATTAATCCCTAAGATCATATACTCTATCATCTTATCAGTTCATATCGATTACACGGTGCTACGATGGAAAAAACTTGGAAAACGCCCTAGCGTGGGTTATAGGGCTTACATTAGAAATTATGTCGAAAAATTCCAGAAACACCCTCAAATTGAGAAGTAATTCTGAAAAAACCGTTTTCAGTGATGTTCGTCAACTTATCGATTTGTAACTCAGTCAGTCTCTGTCCGACTTCAAATTTTTAAACGGGGTTGAAAAGAAAACTGAATGCGCTTTAAAATGACCTGCATTTTTTGATACATTTGTAAGTCATAAGTATTGTTTTTGCTAAGAATATCTAAAAGAAAAACTAAATTTATCAGCTTTTTTGATTTTTGTCGCTTTTCATTGCTTATTTTGATATGAAAGCTTACAAAAATTTATACCAATGTATTTAGGAAATTTAGTTCTTAACAAACCATCGTTTTAATTATTCAAATCGGATGAAAATTTTTAAACTTATTCAACTTTTTATTAACACATTTTTTAGTATTTTCTCCCCCATACGAATAAAAAAACAAGTAAGAGAGCTATATTCGGCTGTGCCGAATCTTGTATACCCTTCACTAAATTATACTTTAAAATAAATTTGATAAATATTTTTAGGTAAACAAAATTTTTTATTTTTTTTAAATCTTTTTTTAATTTTTTTTAAAAAAAGTTTTTTCCAAGTTTTTTTAAAAAATTCTTTTGAATTTTTTTTTTTTAGTTTTTAAATTTTTTTCGTTTTTGAAAAAAAATTTATGACAAAAAAAAAATTCGGGTTAAAAAATATTTTTCCCGATTTTGACCCATTGTAAGTCCAACTTAGCCTTATCTACATCGTTGCAATTGACTTTGAAATATCTATCATTAGATATCCATATTGTCTATATTAATGACTTAGTAATCCAGATATAGATCAAAAATAGGTCAAAAAAATAGAGGTTGTCCCTGTTTTTTGCTCATATCTCCGTTATTAATGGACCGATTTTGCTGATTTTAAATAGCAAACTTCTCGAAAGCATGTCTGACAGAATTATTGAAGATTTGGATCCCGAAGATATCTGGAGTCTTCAGAAAATTGATTTCAACAGACAGACAGACGGACATGGCTTAATCGACCCCACTATCTATAAGGATCCAGAATATATATACTTTATAGGGTCGGAAATGAAAAATGTAGAAATTACAAACGGAATGACAAACTTATATATACCCTTCTCACGAAGGTGAAGGGTATAAAAACAAAAAATGTATAAAAAAAATGTTTGTACAATTTTTAATTTACAAGGTAAATTTTGTGGAACTTTTTTCGAAAAAGTTTAATAACTTCTGCAAGTATAAACCGATTTTAACAACTAATGTCTCATTTTTGTCTATATAAAATTATCTTTAAAAAACTTTGCAAAGAAAAATAGGGTTTCATAGAAAAAAATTAAAATAACTATTGTTGAATTTGAAAAATAACGAAAAAAAATAAAAAAGAAAGCGAAACTATTTATAAAAACTTACACAATTTCTAGGAATATAGATTTTATACATACATTTTATCAAAGCTTAATTGTTTACCTAACTTTATGTGTTTAAAATTTTGAAATCTGTCTAAAAATGTGTGAGTTAGAGGTACTAAAGTACTACGACCTACCCTAAAACAGTTTTTTCAAAATTACTCAAAATTTTGAGGGTGTTTCAAAATCTTTTGAAACGATTTTAGTATGTCCTCACCTATGCCTACAAACTCCATTAGGTGGCTTTTCAAGTTTTGACAAAAAGTGTCATTTTGTAGCAGAGTGTTATCAGCATTGATATTAACGTAGCTTTATAGTTCCATCCGATTTTTTTAATTACAGAGCTTAAGATACATGTTGGTGAATGTTTCTTCACTGCCCAGGTCGTCTATCATGGAGTTGTGTATGTGGTGTCACTCCTTCTATCAGGATTACTATTTCACCTGAGATATTGACTGACTGATTGAATCTATACTTCATGCAAACACTGCCATACAGAAAGACCAATCGATTAGTGTAAGATTTATATAAACTTCCTATGTGAACAATAACAATAACAGCTGTGGCTGCTATAGAGATCTTTGGCCAACGTATATTCATCTAATATATACTTCTTCTGCGCAAATATGAAAGTAATTGTCATTACCTATTTCGGCTCTTTATAGATCTTCAGAATCACAAAGTAAATTAAATGGCTAAGCTTTTAGATTGAGATTTTTCAAAGTAGTGTTACTCAGTATTTCGCCCTGATCCTCAGAGTAACTAGGATCTTCATTTTCAGAGCAGCTGCCTCCTCCAGAGTGGTTTTATGCAGTATTTTTTGCGGCTACTGATGGTGGACTCTGACAACCTAAGAACTTCTGGCTTTTAGATCCTTTTTTCTATTTAAAAATTTGTCAGTATACGCCCTGCAATTCATTCACAAATTTTTAAATAGGAAAAAGGATCTGAAAGGTCAACGAAGAATTCAGGAAAACTTCATACAGTTTGAAACACCTACAAGATGTATTAAATTGAACTGGGCCTGAATTAATGAATTCATGATCGATTAAGCTAGTGTACCGAAAAGTGTTTTCGATATCAAAATTATAATTCTTGCTCGAATACCATAATCTCGAATAAGAAAACTGCGATCAGTTTTACTCGATATCCAATACGATATTTTGTAACCCAGCATCCATTTTTTAAAGCTCGGGGATAACTGTTGATAGGTTAAGTTAGTTTAAATAGGCCAAAGGTTAATTATCTACGAGTTGTTAAGTTTTCCCTAATTAATTTTCCACGTAATATATCAATGTTATATATCAATGGATAGAAGATTTTGTCTACTTTTCAATAATGTATATAAATTTTGACAATTAAAAAATTCATGGAATACTTTTTTGCAAAATATGACAAAAAATGTTTTTTATTGAGTTTTTGTATAGATACAAATTTTTCAAATTGAAATAAAATTTTGAATATTTTTAATGAAATTTTACAATTATGTATGTATATATTAGAGTGCTCCAAAAAAATAAAATTGCGAATTTTGACCGTCCCCCCCTCTAGAATTGTTCTATGTATTGTAGAAACACGTTGTGTAAAATATTAGGATGATAGGATAACGTTAACTGATGGCGCAACGACGCTGAAGTTTTGAGGTGCATTTACAAGGGGAAAATATGCAATTTTTTCAGTTTTTGTAAAAATTTTGCCATTAAATAATGACTTTTACAATTTAATTTAAAAGAATCGAAATGTGTACGTAATCGTCGTTATAATAAGATATAAAAGACAAAAATTGGTGAAAAAATGTTAAAGTTATTAAAAAATCGCCAGGCCATTAACGTGTCTCAGGCCACTAGAACAAGAAATTTATGAACAAAATTAACATATTTTGATAAATATTAAAATAAAAGCTAATTTTTACTTAAAATATATCCATATTTACTTGTATATGAGTTTTTGTCCTCGTAGGATACCGTTAACCTATTCGCAGGTATGACCAAAGAAATTTAATTTTTTTAACGGCAGTTTCAAAACTCCAATTTCAAATTTTTAAAAATTTTGTTAAACAAATTTCAGAATTTTTTGATCATCACATGGGGATTTATTGACAACATAATAGGGAATAAAAATGTGAAAAAAGTATGTCAATACCTCCTATAGTTTTTCCGTACCTGCGATATAAATTTTGCGATTTTCGAGAAAAACTAATTTTTTGGCCATAATTTGGGGAATGACCAGACTTTCCTTACTGTAATGATTTTTAAGTAAAAGATATTCAGAATAATATAGTAAAGGTAATTTTAAATATAGTCTGAAAGTTTTACTAAAATCGGAAAACTGACTTATGAGGTCCAGGTTCAAAACTTTAACTCGACAACACGTCCCCCTTGCGCATGTGAGATTTCATTCAAATCGAACTAAGGGTTTAGAAGTTACAGATTTATTTTCCTCTTTTTATCTCATACCACTGTGCACCGTTGCTTTAGTTAAGTTGTGGATCTTGCCTAAATCTCCTTTTTATGGACAGGTTTTGTCGATAAGTATTTGTTGCTAAAAAATTCTACGTATCAGGTCCCCAAATGCAGGATAGTTACAGGAAAGATGTTCCTCATCATTACTGCTTCTACAGACGTCGATAAGTATTCTACATTGCAGGTTTCCAAATACAGGCCGCAATCCAGAGAAGATGTCAAAGGGTTTCCTCTTCTTCCTTGTCAAATAGTACTTCTACAGAAGTCATTGTAAGAGGCCAACGTCCAGTAATTATAGCAATGAAGCTCTTTTTATGGGTTCTTGGCAATTCGAAATACTTGTTCTCTGCATATTCATATTGGGCCAGTCTCTTTGCAAGTGTGTTCCCTTTACTATCGTTTCTTGGTTACTAAATGTAGTTTCTCCTCAGGAGAGAAATCCCATTTAAATATATACATAAATAATTGTAATGCGTCATTCAAATGATCAATATAATTTTCATTTAGTTCCACATATTTTATGAATTGTTAAGTTTTTTACATCGTCTTCAGATTTTACTATATCTTTTCCAAAGTAAAATCCGTTAGCGTATGGTTTCGTAGTAAATAATCTGATATCTTTTTTATGACTTCCTTAAGTTTCATTTGTAATGACTTCCTTATCTGCATATTTGTAAGTAGCTGCTTCCAACGACATCATCTCTTTTGAATAATGAGTTAAAATGAAAAAAGTATAAGTAGTAAACAGCCACTATATTAGAAGTTTTTGGTTGATAGATGAACTTTTAATTGAAAAAGTTTTATTGGTAATATTTTTTAATATTAAAAATACAATGTTGCCTCAAAGTAAGATTCCCGAGATTAACTTCATGTTGAAAATATATTTCAGAATAAAAAAGGTGTAAATTTTATTACGATACTGTTACAGCATTACTTCTACTCCAACTGTAGCTAGATGCAAGCGGAAGGGAACTTTCCAAACTGCCCAAGCATTCTGAATTCTGATTATTACCTTTCTTTAATACTAAACTTTAACTGTAACTCTGCAATTATCCCATCTCTACTTTCAGATGGTCATTTTAACTGTTTGGATCACCTCAGCTGTATATTCCACACCCAAATTTGTTTTCAGCAAAACCATTAAAAATGTGCACACAGAAAGTGGTCGAGAGGAAGAAATTTGTGTGCTGGATCGTAAAATGTTCAATTCCAAACTACTAGATATGATCAACTTTGGTCTGTTATATTGTATACCACTGCTGGTGATGACGGTTAGTATAAAAAAAATATAAAAATTTTTAATGTAAATTGCTGCTCCCTCTCTACAGTTTTTATAGTTTTTACACTAATTTCTTATTTTATGTGCTTTTAGGTTTTGTATAGCAAAATTGCCATTGCCCTGTGGCGTTCATCGCGTGGTTTGCAACATCATTTGGCCCAGCAAGAAAATGGCATGGGTATGCACAACAGCATGTATCATCATCACCACAATCATAACCACAATAATCAACATAATCATTTACACAATCATCATCAACAGCTGTCACAACAGCAGCAGCAACAACAACCACCACCAGCACTGACTGCTCCCCTGGGTACACCCATCTCGGTTAATAGTTCAGTTGTTAGTGGTTCAACATTGTCACGTAAGCAGAGTTGTAAATATGATGGCAAACGTGGAGTCAATATCTCAGAAAGTCAGGTAAGGATGTGAGCAGAATGTGTGACACATAAAATAGATTGTTAAGAATACAAAGTTGTACGAGTACGTAGAAAATGCATTTACAAAATAAGTAAAAAAAACCTAAAGTTTCCATTCTAAATTTTAATGGTTTTGTTTACTTTAGTTGTTGTATGCAACATTTATTTCATATATGTTTGGTAAAGTACAAAGTACTCAAGTTGTAGAAAGATAAATATGTAAATATTTAGAAACCAACCAACACTTTAATAAAAGTTTCTTATTTGTTTTTTGTTTTAAAGTATTTTTAATAAAAATTATATTTTATTTTTGAATTGGTAATTTTGTTTAAGAATTTACTCTTTTAACATATTTGCACACCCACCACCAACAAGATGTGAAGTTTGTAAAAGTTTGTAAAAACCGCTAAACTATGTCCGTCTGTTGTTGGCACGATAGAGATTCAATAGAAGGACGTAGGGGAACATTTTCCCAAATATTCCTTGTCGATCAGCATTTTTTGTTGTTTTAAATGGCTAATATAAGTCAAAACGGACAGAGTTATGAACCAAAATGTAAGACAACATCCAAAAAATTTTATATTTTTTAAAAAACAAAATTATATTTTTTACAAAAATTAGTTTCTTTTATACCGTTCACACATCGTTTCGCACAATCAAAATCGTCTTTCTAGGTCACTCGGCTTCACCTCGTATGATACCCAATATCCCTGATGCTCACGAACGTTTTGAAATTGCTGCTGGATAAATCATTGGAAGGATTTTGTCTCCAATTCTTGGTCTTCAAACTTTCTTGGCTGGCCTGGTCGATCTTTGTGTTCCATATTAAAATCACCACTTTTTTTTTGCCATATTTTGGCGAATTATTTCGCCAAATTCCTTATTGTTATGAATTTTATGTAAAACCTATACAGAATTTTAACCCTTAAGAGTACAAGGGGTCAAAATGTGGTTTTGTGATTTAAAAAGTTGAGGTTAATTTGGACCCAAAGTAGGTACTCTTAAGGTATAATTTCCATTTTTGCACTGTTATTGTAAATCTAAGACCTTAAGGTATATTTTTTCGTAACTTTCATTAAAATTGACAAAAAATATATATAGTAATATTTCGCTATAATTTATTTAGAAATTCCAAATATTTTTTTCGTATTTGGATTCCTTATTATTATTCACCCGCTAGACGGACATACGGACATTGTTTAATTGACTCAGAAAATGATTCTGGGTCTCTCAGCAATAATAAATGTTTTCACTTTAAAAAACAAGGACGTAGATGTGGCTGTATTTCACCGATGATGAGTTGGATCTCGGATCTGAGCTCAGAAATTGTTTCTGGTTTATTCGCATTAAGCCGAGATTTCACAAAACCACCCAAAAATGGGGCCATTTGACATCAGAATTTCAAACTTTGACATAATTTGTTTTAGAAATCGTTGCTCGATTGTTGCATGCGTGGTGTGGCAGGTGGCGCCATCTGGCGGAAACCACATGTCGCCCACATCCATGCTGTCCAATTGAGGCCACATCAACTCCGTTATCATGTTCCTGTAACGAATACCGTTCCACACCAGACAGTTACTCGTTGTGGGTACATTTGTTTCTTATGGATTACATATGGAGTTTCTGAGCTCCAAATTCGACAATATTATGTATTCACGAAGCCATTCAGATGAAAATGCGTTTCACAGGCATTGACCGCACTTTGCTCCATTAACCATTGAACGAAATGATGGCGCTTTCCGTGGTCTGCTGGTTTCAACTCCTGAGTATACTGAATTTTGTATGCATAAATGTGTAGGTCTTTTGTCAAATTTGCTGTGTAGTGCTTCGTTAAATTTTAAGTGGTTGAGAACGATGCCGAACGAGATCGTACTGTACGTTGACGCACTAGAGTCTTACTGTCCACAACTATTCCAGTTTCTTCAAATATTTTGACAACTCTTCGAGTGGTTGATTTAGGTTAATTTTTGTCGACAGAAAATTTTCCGAAGTTTGCAAACTTTTCACAATTACAATTATTGCTTTTGGCCATTTGCACAAAAAAAAATAACACTGAATTTAAAAAGTGCTGACATACATTTAGCATGTCAAAAAAGTAGACTAACGTACAATATATTAATTGATAATACAGTGCACTTGCGATAATATGTACTAATTAAAACCAGGCCAGTTCACTTTTGCAAGATTGTTCATATTTGCGAATGGCATCTAATTCCCATATACAGCTTGGGAAGCAGTTGAATTAGAATTTAGCCAATACATTGTTGATTTAGATTTCAACTCTGTGTAGATAGATAAAATACGTTAAAAAAACAGAAATATTCTTTTCATCTATATATATAAAAGTGAATGTGTGTTTATATGTATGTATGTATATATGTATGTATATTTATTGGTTTGAAGTCTATAGACGTCTAAACGGCTAACCAGATTTGCTTGAAATTTTGACTGTATGTTTCTCTATATCTGGAAGGAACAATAGGATACTTTTTGTATTTTTAAGTGGGCGTGGTACCTCCCATATAAAGTTAATTTTAAATATCATATATTTTGGAAACAATAAAAGCTATCGTCCTCAAATTTTGCATGAGCAATACCACCGTTTGTATAAATATTTGAGGCCAAAATGGGAGTAGAAGTCACAGAGGGCGTTTACCTCTCATATGATGATATTTAAAAAATCTATTATATGGGATACAATAAGAGATAGAGTCCATATATTTTGCACGGATATTCTATCATCAATATTAATAGTTAGGACAAGAATGGGCGGACTATCAATAGTGGGCGTGGCACATCCCATACAAACCAAATACTAAAAATCATATCTATGTGTATAATTTTGATATGTAAAGCAATGAAACTTTGTATGAATTACATATTTAGTCCAAAAATGGGCAAACTAGCAAAAGTGGGCTTGGCACCTTCCATAGATATAATGACAAATTATATATAGGGAAAGCTATAGCAGCTATCAATATTAATTTTTAGTATAGAAGTGCGCGGACTACCAACAATATTAAGTAAATGTTAAAATTTGTATACATTTGAAACCCTTATATATATATAAAAGTCAATGTGTGTTTGTTTATATGATTGTTAGCGTATTTGTAATGGCACTCGACTTACAATAAGACAATTAATGAACAATCTAATCGGAGCGACCTCTAATTGGAGTGACCGAATTATATCTTCGGAAATGCCATTTGATTTTATTCGATTGCAGTTTCCTATTTGCTTAGTATTTGCAGTGACAATTGATAAAGCTCAAGGTTAGTCTTTGCAAGTTTGCGGACTAAATCTAGAAAATCCATGTTTTTCACATGAACAGAAACTAATTTCAGATAGACTAACCCCCATTTTTTCAATATCTGGTTATCGTTTTTCCTAACGATAAACCTCCAATTAACATTTTCTTTTGTATGAGAACTGTCAGTTTATCGTCACGATAAAAAATAACCAGAGATTGAGAAAATGGGGGTAAATGTATTGTAAATCTTTACGGTACGGGTAGCGAAGCACACCGGGTTTTAGCTAATATTTTAAAAAGTTTTAAAATACGAACAGCTTAGTGTACTAAGTTCATATTTTAGAGTACCCTATGGAAGTAAAAAGTTCTCATATTATGGCGAGAGCAGTGTATAGAGCTTCAAAGTTTTGAACCAAGATATATGAAAGACTTTTTTCAGGCTTACCATTATACACATCTTGATCCATTTAAATCTAATAAAGTGAAATTTATCATTAAGATTTGTGTATTAGTAGAAAATATAAAACTAATATTGAACGTGTAGCAGTGCCTTATATTGGTGATGGGTATATAAGATTCGACACAGCCGAATATAACACTCTTGCTGTTATTTTTTTATTTGTATTAACTTTGTTTTACCATTGTGCATTATAAATGATTTATTTCAAATAAGTGTTGCATTTCGTTTTTTCTCCTTCTTCCTTTATATTATTTCTCATTTTTTTCACCACATTTTTTAGTTACAGTGTAGCTTTCTTTACTTTTGTTTGTATAAAACTATATATTTTAATCCTTCCTACTTCCATTTAGTGGTTATTTCTGCAGCTAAAAGAGAAGCAACTTTTTCAATATTTCAATAAAAACATGCTACAATTTTGAAACAATTGTGAAAATGTTTTTCTAAGAAATGCTAAGTTAATTTACCAGAATTAAGTGGAATTTTTCCACCTACTGTGTTTAAATTAGTTAAAATTTGTGTTTCTGTAATTCGTGTAAATTACAAGTTTTAAGAAAGTGCTCATAATTGAGGTTTTTAATAGGAACTGTCTTAATAGGTTCGGAAACATTGCATAAAGTACCATCATTACAGGATGGTTTATTTGTAGAGTGTATTTAAACAGATGTTCTTTGCGTAATTTGCCATGGACCATAACGAACAACAAATTTCATAGCAAAGATTTACTGCCATTAGGGATCAGCTTAAAAATGCGGGATTTACAATAGATGGTGTATCTTTTGTTTTTAATTACTTATATGTTATTTGGAAGCGTGCATATCTGTCATTTATTCTTACTTAGTTATTAAACATTATAGTTTAAACAACACAGTTTTTACTTTGCTTCGGAAATATCGAATTTTGTGCCAACGAAGCGTCATATGCGGGAAGTTTTGCTTTATCCAAAAGCAGGGAATTTGTGTACTGTACGAATTGAAGCCGAGAATTAACGCTATGAAATCAAATTTTTCCACCGAATTATTATTTGCGATGAAAAATGGATCCATTACGACAACCCGAAGCGTAACAGAAGCCCGGTCAAATCGACACCAAAGCCCAATATTCTTGACGCTAAGGTAATGCTCTGTATTTGGTGGGAGCAAAACGGTCCTATCTATCATGAGCTGCTGAAATCTGACCAGACCATCACAAAACGCCCTCATTACGCGGCCAGACATGAAACCGTAATATTCCATCATAACAATTTCAAAAAATCCCGCATTTTTAAGACATACGCCAATAATTAGGAAAACCAATTTGAAATAAAAAAAAATTTGTTTGTGAATATGGCATAAACTTTGTTGTACATCTAGTATGAGCAATATTTATTAGGTGGAAATAATCAAATATTAATCATACGTCATGTAGGATCTCACAATTTGATGAGGAAAAGCATTTCTGGCACTTATAAATCGTAAAAGCCAATGCTTTCTGCAGCATATTAATTTGGTTTTCATGCAAGTGAAATTTTAATTTCGCTTATTTGTATATTCTTAAAATATTAAATAAATTTTATTTAGTGAAGATACCAAAACAGATGTCTATCAAGTGGTTTAGAGGGGCAATGCACCACAGTGGGGGAACCAAAAAAAAATGGAAATAAATATGTAAATTCTAGCCCGATTTTAATAAAATTTCCTATACCTCTGTTGGTAAGTTCAAGTTTGAATTTGAGCTTAAAACTCTAAAGGGGTGTAGAGCCACATGTTCATTATTATAGAAAATACAAAAAGTATCATTAAAAAAAATATAAAATGTACACAAAGAAAACACATTCGTAATACCAACCGAATTTGTAGCCAATCGAATGATTCTGCCTTAGTGACCGAATTTTACAGTTGTGGCTACAATATTTTGGAAGGGGTATCTAATGTTTGGTTGCCTCAACTGAAATTCTTCTTTGTCCACTGATTTTCTGTTGATAGAATCGAAAAATTCTATGTGTGCAACCGAATCATTCGATTGGCAACAAATTCGGTTGCTATTACGAATCGGTTTTCTCTGTGTACCATAAATCTTCACTTGTAGATTCCCACTCGGTCAGGTCCACATAAGCTTTATTTCATGTTTTTATGTAAACTAGCATAATATGAATGGAAATACGAAAATAACACATACAAAATTTGAGAATCTCTCAATTATAGTTCACTTGATATTCGAAAATAACTAACTAATTTTGTATGGGAGATACCACTCCACTGCTCTGATCCTACCCATTTTTAAACCTTTTATGTAAAGATCAAGCTTTACTTTAACTTTCCTTTATAAGGGAGGGGTTATTCCTACTAAGCCGATCATGCTTAGCTAAACTTCGAACAGGGAACAGAAACAAATTCGTTTTTATCTAACCTCCGTAGAATGGTAATAAATTGATTGATACAGAGTTTAAATTCTTTTAGAATTATAGTTCTCCAGATATTCAAAATTGATTATTTACTTTGTGCCACAAACACTAATGCGATCCCGACCATTTTCAGCCAATCTGTGTAAAGTGTTAAGAGCGCTATGCGGACGAAGTTTGAAGAACCTTGCAATTATTACTTTGTATGGGTGGTGACTCACCTCCTTTTTGTGTGCTATGCAATTTACTTTGTATGGGAGGGTGTGCAATTTACTTTGTATGGGAGGCGGCTCACCATTTTTTCGACCCGTCTCATTTTTGATTAAACTTCATGCAGTGATAAGTAATTGATTCGTATGAAGTTTGAAAACCGTCACAATTATAGTTCTGCACATATTATAAAATAACTATTTACTTATGTACAATTACATATTTACCCCCATATGCATAAAGAGTTTTTAAATTTGTCAAAGGTTTATAAAACAAATTTTGAATGGAAATTTAGTTTTATAAACCTTTGATAAATTTAAAAATTGTTTATGCATATGGGAGTTAGAAAATAAAAGAAAACACCTGCAAAATACATATATTTTCGTGACTTTAAAATTTAAAGTTTAAATTACTAAAATCTTCTTCTTTGTTTGCTATAACAACTCTCACTTAAAACAGAGCGAAATCAATACTGTTTAATTGTTGCTCTTATTTATTTACAACAACAAATTGGACAAACACGCTTTGCTTTGTTTACTTTTTAGCTTAAGGTTCACATGTACACGTTTTTGCATATGTGTTAACATTTTTAAACGCTTATAACACCTAAAAAAATGAACCGATTTTAATTAAATATATATTCTGCACTTCTGTGAATAAATCCTAAAGAAATCAACTTGCCTATTAATATTATGATTCATGAAGAGAATACAAAAAGTAACATTCGAATAAAGAAAAGGTATCAAAAGTCTCGCCTTTGACTTCGCACTCACACACTCATTAGAATAAAATAAATTTCTACTCGATCGAGTCCATATAAGCTTTATTTAATGTTCGTTGGTGAAGAAAATACAAAAATCACCATTAGAATAAAGAAAAAGTACCATAAAGTCCCTCTTTGAATTTTAAATAGTTCAGTTCTCACATTTTGGTACCAAAATATTATCCTAACTCTAATTTCACTCAGATACATATGAGCTAACTTTAATGTCGATAAGTTAAATAATATAAAATATTAAAAAAAGTACCATTAGGAGAAAAGTACCAATTTCCCTTTTCCTTCTTGAACATACCTCAAGTTTGAAATTTAAAAAATAGTCCAATTTGCTAACAAATTTGGTGCTACAGACATGTCTCAAACGATTAAATTCTGTGTAAATGAGCTCAAGAAAAAATATGTTTTAAAAAAAGTACTAAACTGTTTATCCCGATTTGGCCCAATATACAAATAATACTGTGTTAGTTAATTTTTGTATGAATCCAGGAACCAATGTTAAACATTTTATCAAAATTGGCTTAATAATTTGAAATAAAATGTATTTTCCCGTTTTTACTCCTTTTTTTGTACTTTTTTTTTATCCCCATTGCGGTGGTAGAATTTTATTCAAATAAATTTCTGTATCGTAGTGGGAGCTCAAAATAAAATATTCGTATGTCTATGCAAAATTATGGAAAAACATATTTTATAAAAAAAGTACCAAAAATAAACACAATTTTTATCCCTTAAGGGTCCGAATTTCCTAAAAGAACCGAATTTATATTCGTTATTTTTTGATAGGTAAAGAATGTTAATTTTAAAATTTGTTTCTATTTTTATTGGTTTAAGGGCCATTTCCGTTGTAGTTAAAGTTACCATTTTCTATTCCTTAAAGTTGCCTTTAACTATAATGACAAGTTGTAATAAAGGCCCTAAACGATACATAGGGTGCCAAAAAAGTACCAAAATACAGGTTTTAGCTGTTTTCGAAAAGTTTCGAATTTCGAAAAAGTACCAAACAGTTGTTTGTAATTTACAGATTTATTTTCACTTGTTTTCAGTTCCCCCACTGTAAGCACTTGGATGTTCATCTACAAGTATGAGTAATATTAATTACGTGCAAATAATCAAATATTAATCATACGTAATGTAGGATTACCAATCCAAGTGCAAATATTTTGCACATTCGCATTTAATAGTGAACTCCGCTATTGTTGTTTTAAAGTAATTCTGATTCGTTGCAAACCTTGCATATGTTGTAAATCTAGTAAAAGTGCTATATTTTGCATTAACACAACAACAAAATATAACATTTGTAACATATGCAAGGTTTGCAGGGTAGTTTGAAACGAAGATTGATTTCCGCTATTATAAAAATGCAATGCAAGCAGTAATATAATACTTATAATTTCAGTTATTTATATATTTTTAAAATATAAAATTCTTTCCTACTTTTTTTTAATCAAAAATCTGCAAAGATTCTTATTAATTTTTATTAATTCTTGTAGAACATACTTAGTTAACTATTTAATATTTTCAATATATTGTAACTTTTTAACAAATTCTCTGTATTATTTTCTATTTTAATTAAGATTTTTTATATTGTAGTGTATTTTGTGGCCATTTCTTTGACCTAGTTTTATTTCTTCATTAAATATTTAATTTATTTTATAGTTTAGTTCTTCTCTATATATTTCAAAAACTTTAAAATCTAAAATTCTTTGTCTTTATACCTACATACATATTTTAATAGATTGTATTCCCTTTTATTATTTTCTAACCTAAATATTTCCAACAACAAACTGTATATATAAAACCAAAAATATTTTTCTCTCTCTCTCTCTGTCCTCTACTTTCTTTCTCTTATTTATTTTTTATGTGGATTTTTTACTCTGCTCAATATTAAAACAAAACAACAACAATAACAACAACTATAAACCAACACTTACCACTACAAATAATATGTACAATATCATGCAATAACAACAACAATCACACCAACATTTATTATACAAAAACACCAATAAAACAACAAATGAACAACTGTTACTTGTGCTACAACAAAAACTACAAAATTCTACCATCACTATTTCCACCTTTAAATATAATAAAAAAACAACAACTACTCCATCTATAACTAAAATAAATATATAAAGCATGATAGTTACAAGGTGGGTTTTATTTCTTTTTATCGATGTATTTATAGTATCTACAGTATTTTACAATTTATTTACGTATCTGTATATATATAAATATATATATTTGTATTGTTATTTCTATTTATTGAATTCGTGTTCGTCTATAAGTACCTTTATACTTATATACAACCAACTCTTATATATATATTTTTTAATAAAATTTTTAGTATACAATGCACCGAAAAAAACTTGGTTGTAATATGATTACAAGCTTAATAACATGATAAGCTAATCAACAATTTTATGAGCACTGTAAGCATTAGTTTGACTCCAGAAACAATATTATGCAGTTGATTCATTGACTTGTTTACTAGTAGATCTGTATGAAACGATCAACTTGTGGCACGATCAAGAATTACATCGTAATGTATTGATCGTATAGTTATGGTTATTATTTAGTCAATGCAAACTGAAACATGATTTGCTTGCGGCATTCCTATGAATGCAATGTGCATTGCAATCATTGAGTTATCATATTACAATTTTATTCCCTCCGTGTATATTTTAAAATATTCTTAATTTCAGCTAAAGGTTTGAACTTTTTAGACGAGTTTTAGACGAAAGATTTATGTTGTTGCTACTCTTGTATACCCTTCATCATAGTAACAAGTGTATAAGATAGTTTGAATTCTATATATAATTTCTACAATATTCCATGTAAACACTTATAAAATACTAAGGTGGACCTTATATTTTTATACCCATCACCTTCGTGAGAAGGGTATATATAAGTTTGTCAATGCGTTTGTAATTTCCACAGTATAATTTCCCGACCCTATAAAGTTTATATATTCTGGATCCTTATAGATAGGGGAGTCGACTAAGCCATGCCCGACTGTCTGTATGTCTGTCTGTCTGTTGAAATCAATTTTCTTCGAGATAAAATCTTCAATAATTTAAATTTAAAAACAGCAAAATCGGCCCACAACCTTGATTTTTTAATAATTTTTGACCTATATCTGGATTACTAATAACTTAATATAGACAATATGGATATCTAATAATAGATACACTTGGCCGCATAGGTTTGCATGCAAACTACTTTATGTATTTTAAGAGGCTATTTTAGTCGTAAGTAACAACGGTAATCATTTGAAATTGGTGTTTATGTATAGATAAACATTTGAAAATTACGATAGATAAGCTTAAAAACAATGATATGCTAACTTCTCGTGTACGCAAAAGTATGCGTACATACAAATTAAAGGTAATTTGTAACTGTTTTTGTTATTGTGTGATACTACAATACTCCAGTTTTTGTTTCAAACTCATCATAAAAGTGATTTTTGAAATTTTTTTGTTTCAAATTGGAATAATTTCAAGAAATGGCAAACAAAAAATTAATTAATTAATTTAGCTGAAAGTAATATTATTATACATTTACGGAAACAAGGGAAAAATTTGAGCGAAATCGATCAAGTAGTTAAACGTACTCATTCCTCCATCCAGAGAGTGATAAACAATTTTAAAAATACTGGAATTTTTGTCCCAAAGCCTCGTTCTGGTCGTCTACCAAAATTAATTGAACTCGAAAAAAGGGTTATAATGCAATCTGTGAAGGAAAACCCCAGATTTACTGTATCGAAAATGGCTGAAAACTTAAATTCACAATTTAATAAACATGTGTCCAAAGTAAATTCACAATTTAATAAACATGTGTCCAAAGACTCTGTGCTCAGAATTTTGAAAAAGGCGAACTATAGAAGCCATGTAACACGGAAAAAGCCGCCAATTTTGATAGTTAATAGACAAAAACGAATTGCTTTCACTAAAGAACACATAAATATGCCTCCAGAGTTCTGGAAAAATGTTATGTTCACGGATGAATGCAAGTACTGCATCATTGGCATAAAAAACCGTCAGTTTGTTTGGAGAAAGCCTTGTACAGTGCTTAGTCCCAAAAATTTAATACTAACAGTTAAGCATGGTGGTGGTGCAGTGATGGTACGGGGGTACATGACAAGTGACGGCGTGGGAAATTTAGAATTTATTTCATCGACAATGGATCATAAGGTCTATTTAGACATTCTAATGAAAAATCTTACCGAAAGTGTTAGCAAATTGGGCATTGAAGATGATTATACATATATTCCAGCAAGACAATGACCCAAAGCATACTACACACAACACAAGGTTTTCGTAGTTGTTTAATAAAACAAAAACAATTGGAAACTTCTCCGCAGTCACCAGACCTAAATCCCATAGAACATTTATAGGATTTGCTGGAGTGAAAAATACTAAACCATGCAATAACATTAAAGGAAATGCTTCAAACAGTATTAACTGAGGAATGGAGAAATATTAGTTCCAAATACACCGAAAAACTGGTTTCATCAATGAAAAAACGCCTTCATGACGTTCTTGGTCGTCGGGGTTTTCCAACTAATTATTAAAATACAGTTTAATTTATAAAATTCAGTAATATTAAATTTTTTTTTTATGTACGCAAACTTTTGCCTACATGCGGAATTGAATTTTTTTTAGTAATTGAATTCTTATAAGTTTTGTTGGTTCTTAAATACGCATATTTAAGAGTTTTATATAAAAAATTTCAAATGAGTAGCGTTTATTTTTATATTCAAAATTAGAGTATACTTTTAATTTTCGTTCTTGTACGCAAACTTATGCGGCCAAGTGTATTTCAAAAAAATTTGTAAATATCGCCAAATTATAGTAAGTCAATGTTTATATTGTTACGTTTTAACCTTTTCAAAACGCTGGTTTATTTCCTTTAAATAAACCGGTTACTTTTGATTGCAAATAAAAGCCGTTTAGTAGTTTGAAAATTGTAACAACTCTTTATTTATTTAAAAATGTACAGCAACAGAATTAAATAGTCACTCAATGTTTTTTTTATACACGTTTATAAATTCTCAGAAATACAGACACTTTATAATGTACACGAATTCACTTGAAAAATACAACACACTTTAAGGCACTCAGTTGATGTTTATTCGAAAAGCGTCTCTGATAAACTCACTAACGACTGCAACCTCTGTCACTATTTATAACACTGCCATCTGCACTCTAGATTTCTCTTTAACTGTCTAGAGATTTATAATACATACGCCATTTGTGGTGTACTTTCTACAATGTTCTTTAACTGAATATTCGAATTCGAATATACGGTCGCAGCAAACAGCGTTGCCAACTTACGATCAATGGTCAACTGAAAGCTTTTATTCAATGTTAATAATGCCCACAGATATGTTACAATTTGCTATTACAGCACTGTTATTTTAAAGCATTAGGCTACTTTTAAATCAGCCGTTAAAATTTCGTAACAATACAGATAGATGGACATAGCAATATCGACACCGCTATCTATAGCGATCCAGAATATACATATATACTTTGTGGAGTCGCAAGTGAAAACTGTAGAAATTACAAACGGAATGACAAACTTATATATAGAGAGAAAACAAATTCGTGATGGCAACCGAATTTGTTGCCAATCGAATGATTCGGTTGCACTCATAGAATTTTTCGGTTCTACCAACAGAAAGTCAATTGAAGAAGAAGAATTTCGGTTAAATCATCCAAACTTTTGTTACCCCTTTTAATATTTTTTAGCCACAACTGTATAATTTGGTCATTAAGGTAGAATCATTCATTGGCAACAAATTCGGTTGCCACGAATATCTTTCTCTGTGTACCCTTGCCACTTATGGTGAAAGGTATAAAAAAGTGCCGCTGAAGCACACTGATTGCTCACTAAAGCTTATGGTGAATGTGTTTCCACCGTGTGAGAGGTGGTTTGTTCTGTTTAGAAGGGGTGATTTTGACACTGAAGACAATAATCGCCCAGGCAAACCAAAAAAGTTTTGAGACTAATATTTGGAGGCACTCCATAAAGATTTTTTGCAACTGTAAGCAGGATTCATCCAAAACCAGGGAAATGAGAACTATATGAATTGAAGCCAAGAGACCCAGAAAGATGATTTTATATGTCCGAAATGATTTTTGAACGATAAAAAAGAAAATCATTTTTGCTGTGAATCATTACTGGCTATAAAAAATGTATCCATTAAGATAACCCGAAGCGTATGAGATCGTACATGAAGACCGGCCACCCAGCCGAATCGACTCCAAAGTAAAATATCCATGGTTCAATGGGAATTCTCTGTATTTGGTGAGACCAAATTTGTCCTATCTATTATGAGTTGCGGAAATCTGACCAGACCAGCACAGGGAAACTGTACCGATCGCAATATCCGACCAGACATGAAACCATAATATTCCATCATGACAATTCTAGTATTTCCATTAAGATTACATGTCCTTGGATACAGGATTTCTCCTTTTCCTTTCATTTAGTGATGGAATATGGACGATGTAGGCAAATCTGCTGTGAATGGTGTATATTTTGACAGGTTCGATTCTGTCCGGAATATGGTATTCTTAGATGAACTTGGTTTCTTGTGGTTTCGACTTTGCACAGTCTAACGTTTTGGTAATTTGACCGTACTTATCACTCTAATAGATTTTAGACTTACAGCCTGGTAATTCCAATCAACTTGTGGAAGATAGTGAAGATCTTTCCGGGATACGCAGATACTCGTATGAATTGTTCTTCTTTATCGAATGGTCGAAAGAAGCTTTTTACAGTTTATGACTGCTGAAGTCGGCGATCTCATGGGGATTGACGATCAGTAGCTCAATATGAGAAAATTATTTAAATTTGCTGACTCGCGGCCTCAAAGGAAATAAACACAAAAGATCACTGTGTCTCATATAAAAATATTTACAAATATTTATTTGACTGCATACTGAGTTTAAGGATATTTATGATTCGGCACTGCCGACTACAATCCCTTAACATGTTTATTTGAAACATAGTTTTTGTATAAGGAGGAGGGTAATCAAAGTGAGGTCGACAAAAACAGCATGAAATAGTTTCATTAGCCAGTTTCATACAACAAATACAAACCAAATTTAGCTAAAGGTGTGTTTAAATATTTATAGCTATTGAACTAAAAGTTTTCCCCTCCAAAACAAAAAACCTAAATTTTTTCATTTAATTGTTTGAACCATATAATGGAGCAATTTGTTTTTTGAGCACAAACAGCTATAGAATTAATTATTTTTTTTGGATTTTTAGAACATATGGTAAAAAAATATAGTTTCAACTAGTAAAATTTTAAGCACACTTTAAAAATGTAATAAATTGATATTGATAATAAATTTTTCTAAGAGGATTTTAGGTAATGATTTAATAAAGTTTGCTTAAAGATTTTCAATGATTTAGCTTTAATAACAACTAAATATTGTAACACTTGTTATGAAACCAAAACTAAAATATCATCTCAAATATATCATATTAACAATTCTTTCAAAATATGAACAAGAAGCTTATCTCTTTAACACAAGACTGCAGCATATTAATTTGTATAATTTTGATACAGAATAATTTTCTTCTCCCAAAATTTACATAGTCAGACATAAGTATTAAGTTTTTCTTTTTTTTTTTGTTTAAAAAAACATTTTCATAACAACTTACATGAAAGTATTTGTTAAAAAAAAACCTAGAAATTATTCGTTATCAGTAAGCAAACACCTTGCTGTTGTTTTGACTGTCGTTCAGTCGTATTCAAATTTTTGAAAAGGAGTTAAAAACACACAAACACCAATTTAATCTTCCCACAACAAAAGGTATTTTAGCAAACAAATTGTGGTGATAAAATCATGTATTTGAAGTATGTAAATCAGTTTGCAAGGACATTCTAAACACTCTACATATAGTAATAAATTATTGAATCTGAAACAAATGAAAATACGACAACAAATTTATATAATGGTGAGATATTAATAAAACTGTAAGGCAAGTAATATATAAGAACAAGCAAAAATCTACTCACAAGTGCGACAATTTTGCGCATAAGTTTGAGAGAAACTAATCTAGCTTCTCTAGTTACTTAGGGTGTCTTAAAAACGTAAAACCACTTAAGTAGGTGTTGCTAAAGTACAGGTGCAATTTAAACATGTAAATGTCTGCAAGTAATACGTACACTTTACATTTTAAATTATTAATAGCATACATGTTAAAAGCAAAACTGTGTCAACGGCTGAATGTAATTAAAAGAAGTTTGAGGGCTTTTAAATTTCCAAGAATATATTCAAACGATTGTATATAAGATAAAACAAAAGGTCTTATTTCTGTTAAATTCTAGTCTAGTTCTGTTCTAGTTCTGTTCTAGTTCTGTTCTAGTTCTGTTCTAGTTCTGTTCTAGTTCTGTTCTAGTTCTGTTCTAGTTCTGTTCTAGTTCTGTTCTAGTTCTGTTCTAGTTCTGTTCTAGTTCTGTTCTAGTTCTGTTCTAGTTCTGTTCTAGTTCTGTTCTAGTTCTGTTCTAGTTCTGTTCTAGTTCTGTTCTAGTTCTGTTCTAGTTCTGTTCTAGTTCTGTTCTAGTTCTGTTCTAGTTCTGTTCTAGTTCTGTTCTAGTTCTGTTCTAGTTCTGTTCTAGTTCTGTTCTAGTTCTGTTCTAGTTCTGTTCTAGTTCTGTTCTAGTTCTGTTCTAGTTCTGTTCTAGTTCTGTTCTAGTTCTGTTCTAGTTCTGTTCTAGTTCTGTTCTAGTTCTGTTCTAGTTCTGTTCTAGTTCTGTTCTAGTTCTGTTCTAGTTCTGTTCTAGTTCTGTTCTAGTTCTGTTCTAGTTCTGTTCTAGTTCTGTTCTAGTTCTGTTCTAGTTCTGTTCTAGTTCTGTTCTAGTTCTGTTCTAGTTCTGTTCTAGTTCTGTTCTAGTTCTGTTCTAGTTCTGTTCTAGTTCTGTTCTAGTTCTGTTCTAGTTCTGTTCTAGTTCTGTTCTAGTTCTGTTCTAGTTCTGTTCTAGTTCTGTTCTAGTTCTGTTCTAGTTCTGTTCTAGTTCTGTTCTAGTTCTGTTCTAGTTCTGTTCTAGTTCTGTTCTAGTTCTGTTCTAGTTCTGTTCTAGTTCTGTTCTAGTTCTGTTCTAGTTCTGTTCTAGTTCTGTTCTAGTTCTGTTCTAGTTCTGTTCTAGTTCTGTTCTAGTTCTGTTCTAGTTCTGTTCTAGTTCTGTTCTAGTTCTGTTCTAGTTCTGTTCTAGTTCTGTTCTAGTTCTGTTCTAGTTCTGTTCTAGTTCTGTTCTAGTTCTGTTCTAGTTCTGTTCTAGTTCTGTTCTAGTTCTGTTCTAGTTCTGTTCTAGTTCTGTTCTAGTTCTGTTCTAGTTCTGTTCTAGTTCTGTTCTAGTTCTGTTCTAGTTCTGTTCTAGTTCTGTTCTAGTTCTGTTCTAGTTCTGTTCTAGTTCTGTTCTAGTTCTGTTCTAGTTCTGTTCTAGTTCTGTTCTAGTTCTGTTCTAGTTCTGTTCTAGTTCTGTTCTAGTTCTGTTCTAGTTCTGTTCTAGTTCTGTTCTAGTTCTGTTCTAGTTCTGTTCTAGTTCTGTTCTAGTTCTGTTCTAGTTCTGTTCTAGTTCTGTTCTAGTTCTGTTCTAGTTCTGTTCTAGTTCTAGTTCTGTTCTAGTTCTGTTCTAGTTCTGTTCTAGTTCTGTTCTAGTTCTGTTCTAGTTCTGTTCTAGTTCTGTTCTAGTTCTGTTCTAGTTCTGTTCTAGTTCTGTTCTAGTTCTGTTCTAGTTCTGTTCTAGTTCTAGTTCTGTTCTAGTTCTGTTCTAGTTCTGTTCTAGTTCTGTTCTAGTTCTGTTCTAGTTCTGTTCTAGTTCTGTTCTAGTTCTGTTCTAGTTCTGTTCTAGTTCTGTTCTAGTTCTGTTCTAGTTCTAGTTCTGTTCTAGTTCTGTTCTAGTTCTGTTCTAGTTCTGTTCTAGTTCTGTTCTAGTTCTGTTCTAGTTCTGTTCTAGTTCTGTTCTAGTTCTGTTCTAGTTCTGTTCTAGTTCTGTTCTAGTTCTGTTCTAGTTCTGTTCTAGTTCTGTTCTAGTTCTGTTCTAGTTCTGTTCTAGTTCTGTTCTAGTTCTGTTCTAGTTCTGTTCTAGTTCTGTTCTAGTTCTGTTCTAGTTCTGTTCTAGTTCTGTTCTAGTTCTGTTCTAGTTCTGTTCTAGTTCTGTTCTAGTTCTGTTCTAGTTCTGTTCTAGTTCTGTTCTAGTTCTGTTCTAGTTCTGTTCTAGTTCTGTTCTAGTTCTGTTCTAGTTCTGTTCTAGTTCTGTTCTAGTTCTGTTCTAGTTCTGTTCTAGTTCTGTTCTAGTTCTGTTCTAGTTCTGTTCTAGTTCTGTTCTAGTTCTGTTCTAGTTCTGTTCTAGTTCTGTTCTAGTTCTGTTCTAGTTCTGTTCTAGTTCTGTTCTAGTTCTGTTCTAGTTCTGTTCTAGTTCTGTTCTAGTTCTGTTCTAGTTCTGTTCTAGTTCTGTTCTAGTTCTGTTCTAGTTCTGTTCTAGTTCTGTTCTATAGCAAACTGAATATAAACTGTTATCTATTAAATAACATTAGCATCATTTTGTCCTCAATTTGTTTAAATAAATATTTGTATTTCATATGTTAGCTTTTCAGACGTAAGCAAATTAACTTGTCTCCCTTCTACAATAACATAAAGTTATTTTTTATTTTCTTAAGGATATTTACAATAAATGTGTTGGCTTACAAGTTTATAGTTCAAATTATTTCATTTTATTTTGGTAAACAAACTTTTGGCCATTTGACATAATTTTTCATTTATACATAATTTGTGATAACATCTAAGAACAAATTTACATATTTTTCCTTATGCAAATCTTTTGTTATAAAATAACAATGTACGCTTAATTTATTTGCAAGTGGAGGGAAGAAAGTATTAAATATTTTATAGACATACATAAGATTTAAGATTATTTTTATAAACTACTGTTGTATATTTATTCTCATATTATTCAATACATACATATATATTTGTAAGCATTTTGTTGATCTTTATACAAATTATTTTTTAGCAAATATTTACATGAATTTTTGTTTGTTTGTCTGCTTTGCTATAATAAATATTTGTTATTTTTGTTTATTTTTATTTCCAAAGGTCTCTCTAGATGCCGACCGTCCTGTGGTGTCAACGTGCCGTAAGACAAGCTTTTATCAACATTCCCATAATCATTTAACACATCAACAGCAGCCACAACCCGCAGCATCAGCAAATCATCATCACCGGCCTCATGCCCAGCATCATGGTCTCCATGGCAGCCAACGTGTTTCGCACATTTCCCATTCGTCGAATAATGTTTTACGCGCCAGACGGGGTGTTGTAAGGATGTTGATTATATTCGTCTTAACATTTGCTCTGTGTAATCTGCCGTATCATGCCAGGAAAATGTGGCAATACTGGTGAGTATTTGGGGGCCAGTGCTGGGAAAAATATAATTTTGTCATAAAATAAGTAATAAGGAAGATAATATGATTAAAAGTAATACGGTTGTTTTCATTCAAGGTTCAAATTGTTGTAAAAATAGTGGAGAGTATTTTTAGGCGAGACACCCAGGCGTATGCAAATATTTAAATATAATTCATTATTATCATACGCCACTGTGTCTGCAGAAGGCATATGTGTTTAAAAACTGTTGGACTATAGGAATTTTTTAATTTTTTTGATGGTCATTGCGAAAATAAGGAAATAGTTTTCGTAGTATGTAATGTTTTAGGAATTATCTAAATTAAACTAAAAAGAAACAAGAGCGTTATTAACAAGAACTGTACTAGAATCTGAACTAGAACTGAACTAGAACTAGAACTGAACTGAACTAGAACTGAACTAGAACTGAACTAGAACTGAACTAGAACTGAACTAGAACTGAACTAGAACTGAACTAGAACTGAACTAGAACTGAACTAGAACTGAACTAGAACTGAACTAGAACTGAACTAGAACTGAACTAGAACTGAACTAGAACTGAACTAGAACTGAACTAGAACTGAACTAGAACTGAACTAGAACTGAACTAGAACTGAACTAGAACTGAACTAAAACTGAACTAGAACTGAACTAGAACTGAACTAAAACTGAACTAGAACTGAACTAGAACTGAACTAGAACTGAACTAGAACTGAACTAGAACTGAACTAGAACTGAACTAGAACTGAACTAGAACTGAACTAGAACTGAACTAGAACTGAACTAGAACTGAACTAGAACTGAACTAGAACTGAACTAGAACTGAACTAGAACTGAACTAGAACTGAACTAGAACTGAACTAGAACTGAACTAGAACTGAACTAGAACTGAACTAGAACTGAACTAGAACTGAACTAGAACTGAACTAGAACTGAACTAGAACTGAACTAGAACTGAACTAGAACTGAACTAGAACTGAACTAGAACTGAACTAGAACTGAACTAGAACTGAACTAGAACTGAACTAGAACTGAACTAGAACTGAACTAGAACTGAACTAGAACTGAACTAGAACTGAACTAGAACTGAACTAGAACTGAACTAGAACTGAACTAGAACTGAACTAGAACTGAACTAGAACTGAACTAGAACTGAACTAGAACTGAACTAGAACTGAACTAGAACTGAACTAGAACTGAACTAGAACTGAACTAGAACTGAACTAGAACTGAACTAGAACTGAACTAGAACTGAACTAGAACTGAACTAGAACTGAACTAGAACTGAACTAGAACTGAACTAGAACTGAACTAGAACTGAACTAGAACTGAACTAGAACTGAACTAGAACTGAACTAGAACTGAACTAGAACTGAACTAGAACTGAACTAGAACTGAACTAGAACTGAACTAGAACTGAACTAGAACTGAACTAGAACTGAACTAGAACTGAACTAGAACTGAACTAGAACTGAACTAGAACTGAACTAGAACTGAACTAGAACTGAACTAGAACTGAACTAGAACTGAACTAGAACTGAACTAGAACTGAACTAGAACTGAACTAGAACTGAACTAGAACTGAACTAGAACTGAACTAGAACTGAACTAGAACTGAACTAGAACTGAACTAGAACTGAACTAGAACTGAACTAGAACTGAACTAGAACTGAACTAGAACTGAACTAGAACTGAACTAGAACTGAACTAGAACTGAACTAGAACTGAACTAGAACTGAACTAGAACTGAACTAGAACTGAACTAGAACTGAACTAGAACTGAACTAGAACTGAACTAGAACTGAACTAGAACTGAACTAGAACTGAACTAGAACTGAACTAGAACTGAACTAGAACTGAACTAGAACTGAACTAGAACTGAACTAGAACTGAACTAGAACTGAACTAGAACTGAACTAGAACTGAACTAGAACTGAACTAGAACTGAACTAGAACTGAACTAGAACTGAACTAGAACTGAACTAGAACTGAACTAGAACTGAACTAGAACTGAACTAGAACTGAACTAGAACTGAACTAGAACTGAACTAGAACTGAACTAGAACTGAACTAGAACTGAACTAGAACTGAACTAGAACTGAACTAGAACTGAACTAGAACTGAACTAGAACTGAACTAGAACTGAACTAGAACTGAACTAGAACTGAACTAGAACTGAACTAGAACTGAACTAGAACTGAACTAGAACTGAACTAGAACTGAACTAGAACTGAACTAGAACTGAACTAGAACTGAACTAGAACTGAACTAGAACTGAACTAGAACTGAACTAGAACTGAACTAGAACTGAACTAGAACTGAACTAGAACTGAACTAGAACTGAACTAGAACTGAACTAGAACTGAACTAGAACTGAACTAGAACTGAACTAGAACTGAACTAGAACTGAACTAGAACTGAACTAGAACTGAACTAGAACTGAACTAGAACTGAACTAGAACTGAACTAGAACTGAACTAGAACTGAACTAGAACTGAACTAGAACTGAACTAGAACTGAACTAGAACTGAACTAGAACTGAACTAGAACTGAACTAGAACTGAACTAGAACTGAACTAGAACTGAACTAGAACTGAACTAGAACTGAACTAGAACTGAACTAGAACTGAACTAGAACTGAACTAGAACTGAACTAGAACTGAACTAGAACTGAACTAGAACTGAACTAGAACTGAACTAGAACTGAACTAGAACTGAACTAGAACTGAACTAGAACTGAACTAGAACTGAACTAGAACTGAACTAGAACTGAACTAGAACTGAACTAGAACTGAACTAGAACTGAACTAGAACTGAACTAGAACTGAACTAGAACTGAACTAGAACTGAACTAGAACTGAACTAGAACTGAACTAGAACTGAACTAGAACTGAACTAGAACTGAACTAGAGCTGAACTAGAACTGAACTAGAACTGAACTAGAACTGAACTAGAACTGAACTAGAACTGAACTAGAACTGAACTAGAACTGAACTAGAACTGAACTAGAACTGAACTAGAACTGAACTAGAACTGAACTAGAACTGAACTAGAACTGAACTAGAACTGAACTAGAACTGAACTAGAACTGAACTAGAACTGAACTAGAACTGAACTAGAACTGAACTAGAACTGAACTAGAACTGAACTAGAACTGAACTAGAACTGAACTAGAACTGAACTAGAACTGAACTAGAACTGAACTAGAACTGAACTAGAACTGAACTAGAACTGAACTAGAACTGAACTAGAACTGAACTAGAACTGAACTAGAACTGAACTAGAACTGAACTAGAACTGAACTAGAACTGAACTAGAACTGAACTAGAACTGAACTAGAACTGAACTAGAACTGAACTAGAACTGAACTAGAACTGAACTAGAACTGAACTAGAACTGAACTAGAACTGAACTAGAACTGAACTAGAACTGAACTAGAACTGAACTAGAACTGAACTAGAACTGAACTAGAACTGAACTAGAACTGAACTAGAACTGAACTAGAACTGAACTAGAACTGAACTAGAATTGAACTAGAACTGAACTAGAACTGAATTAGCACTTGAACTAGGATCTATTATGACGAGCGATTACTTTAGTATCTCTTGTCACTGAACATTTATTTTCACAAAAGTCTGAGAGTCAGACTGATATTAACACCATAGTCTTTAATGTTAAACAATTTCAACACAAGCCATTCCTCTTTGTTATTTTAACAAAAAGTAATACTTGCTGTGTAAATACCATAAATATTACCTATTAAAAGGCCATTTAAAATAAATTTGTCAAAAAATAATCAAATAAATAAAACAACTAACTAGTCAATTGTTTCTTTACATCATTAATATGCATTAGAGGGTATAATTTTGTGAACAAAACGAAACAGCCATTAACACACCATTGGCAGGATTTTGAAAACTTCATACTTGGTAAAGTCCTGCACACTTTTTAGGAAAATTTTTCTCCATAGCTGGTTAAATAATGACCTTTATGGACTTATGGTTGTGAATGGAAAGGGGTTTTAGAAATGTTGTGTCAGCATAATACTCAGTTGTTAATGTTGCGACAACAAAACAATTTGCTTTAATTTTCTTTTGTAATTTCGATTTTGGTGCAAAACAATCATTGTCTAGTAATTGAAAATAATTGTGTTTGAGTAAGCGTGCGTAACGAATGTAACTGTTTAAATACCGGCAGACATAAACGGACATGAAAAACTCATTAGCTTAAAATGAAATTGGTTTCTGGGGGGATGGAGGGGGAGACATGTTTTAGCATAGAATGTTGTAATGTATGTCTGACAAGTAGGATTGTTATAGTTGTTGATTCTAGGAACAAATTCATAAGTAGCAATGTAAAACAAATGAGGTTTGAAATTAGTAGTTTCAAAGGAATGTGACAATTTGTAATTTGTAACTTTTTGAAATGAAGATTAAGTTTTAAATTAATAAATAAAATGTAAGATTTTTAAATTTATTTATTTTCTTGTTCTCTCCTTTCTGTGCACCATTTTGTTTATTCGTATAGGTCACGTTCATATCGTGGTGACTCGAATTTTAATGCCTTATTTACACCGTTAACATTTTTGGTGACATATTTCAATTCTGGCATAAATCCCTTGCTGTATGCCTTCTTAAGTCGCAACTTCCGCAAGGGCATGAGAGAGCTGTTAATGTGTTCATGGCGTAAAAGTAAAACAAAATCCTCCACCAACTCATCCATGCACCACAAACGTATGACACTGCAGGTATGTTTGACGTTTCAAATATTAAGATTTTTATTTAAATTTTCAGCTGAAACTTGAATTTTTGGCAAGTTGAAAAACAAATTATAATTGTTTTCTTTTCTTCCATTTTATTTATAACAGACTCACTCCTTGCCCACGGACACCACACACATTGGCAATGAACAACTATGATGGCCCTTCCTACGTTTACACTGGCATCTATTTGGCAAACGTTTGGGTGCTGGTAAATGAATTAAATGCTGCATTATTTCAAATGCTTTTTATAACTTGGCAACTCAATTAAATTGAAGAATATCAAAAGGTTAAAATGCATTTTGTTTAAAGGTTTGTTGCAAGAGTTGTTTGGTATCAAATTAATATGTTAGGTAAAAATTTAACCTTAACTCGTTGCCAGCTTTTTTTACAAATATTGACTTTTTTCTTTTTTCAATATTTTAACGACTTAATGTGATGTGATTATTTTCACAAAAATACTAATAATAATTAAGTAATAAATATTTTAAACATTAAATAAATACAAATGAATTATAGTATATAATAATAATTTAGTTGTAAAATGCTACTTTAATTAAATTTGAATAATAATAATAAATAATAATTTGTAAATGTTATTAAAATGCATAATACATAAGGTCATTGTTACCAACGAAAATATACACAAATGAATTAGACCAGCTCCAGGAAAAAAGTTTATCTTGTTACAACCAGAAAATGAAGTTAAAAGATACTTATTTTGAAAATTGGCTTAATTGTTTATAAATGCATTTGGATGATCTAGTTTTATCATGTAGCTGATTGTAGAAACATTAACCTCCTTATGACGTTATAAGGAGCCAGCAGATAGCTGCCTTTTTATAGACAAACTTGTTACAGAATTTTCTAGTTGTAGCTGCAAAATTTTAGATAGTGTGACTAATTTGTGATTGCTTTATTCCTAATTTGTCTTTGCAAACTTATTTTATTTAGCTAGAAATGGGAAAAAGTGCAAAATAGCGGTCGTTTTGCACTTTTTGTATCTTCCAGATTTTTATAGATCTAAAATGATTTCAAATGATGAATACATTAGCAACAGCGGATAACATTTAGAGGTTGCACATTTTAATTGAAATTTCGAGTTTTGGATCGAAGTAGCTCCAGAGAGTAGGGTGCCCGATACACTAGACAATAGTGTGATGGCCTACCAATCTGAGAGTTGCGGGTTCGATTGCCGGAATAGACTCTGATTGTATCTGCAGACAAGCAAAAAGCTTCGCAGTTTTTGTTTGTTTAAAAAAAATATATAGCTTGGGTTTATGACTTAGAAATGCAGGATTTACAATAGATGACGTATCTTTTAAACGCGTTTTTTATAACTTATATGTCATTTCAAGGACATAGTGTAAACAACAAAGTTTTTTTTTTTGCTTCGAAAATGTCGAATCGTCATATGCGGGAAGTTTTGCTTTACTTCTTTAATTTGAAAAAAGTGCAGCTGAATAGCTTATAGTGAATGTTTTCCATCGGTTTGAATATGCGAGAGTTTCTGCAGTTCAGAAATGTTGATTTGAACATGGAAGACAAAGTTCGTCCAGGTCAGCCAAAAAGGTTTGAAGATCAAGAATTGGAAGCATTGGAAATTACTACAAGGTGGCGCAAAAGTAAACTTCCGATGTTTTTTGGCTGTACAAAAACAATGAAAAACTTTGATTCTGCTTGTGGATTATTTTTATTTGGTCTTTTAATTTTTTTTACATCAAGTCGAGAATATGAAGTCATGTAAATGGCCGCCGCCACAGTTGATTTTCATTTGAGCCCTTTTTATGGCATTTTCCATCACTTTGGCCTCACATTCTTGACGGATATTGTCTTTAACAGCTGCAAGAGTCTGAGGCTTGTTTACATAAACCCGCGACTTCAAAAAGCCCCACAAAAAGAAGTCTGGAGCGGTCAAATCAGGCGATCTTGCTGGTCTGTGCAAATCGCCAAAACGGGGAATGCATCCTTCAGCATATTGGTTGTGCAGTGTGTGCAGTTGCACCGTCCTGTTGGAACCACATGTTTTCCAATGACAATTCATCAAGCTGCGGCAAAAAGAACTCGTTGATCATTGCTCTGTAGCGCTCATCATTCACAGTAACCGTTTGGCCCGCGACGTCTTCGAAGAAAAAAGGTCCGATGACTCCTCCAGCAAAAACAGCACACCATAGAGTGACTTTGAGCGGGTGTAATGGCTCTTCGTGGGTTACACGCGGATTTTCAGTGCCCCAGAAGCGTAAATTTTGCTCATTTACGTACCCGCTAAGATGGAAATGGGTCTCATCACTCATGATTATTTTCGATGAAAAATTATCTTCGATTATTGGTCAAATAAATAGTCAGAAATATTCCGCGTTCTGGAACAGTGTAGCGTAACATTGTTTATTAACGTGTATTTCGCATGTGTTTACTACACAAATGTCAAAACAGAACTGACATTAGGGGCCAATCGCAAAATTTATAACATTTTCTGATAGGAGGATTACTTTTGCGCCACCTTGTATTAAACTCAACAAGAGCTTTCAAAATCATTGGGAGCTACTCAGGCAGTAATTTCACAAGGTTTGTGAACAGTGGTATTCATCCAAAAGCAGTGAGATTGGGTACCACACAAATTGGAGCTAAAAGATCTTGAAAGACCATTTTGAATGTCCGAAATAATGTTTGAACGCTTTATTTATTCAAATTTACACAACAATTTAAATAGTCACTGTCTTTTTTTAATGCACACTTTAAAAACATACTGATAATATGGTTTATGTTGACCATAATTGAGTTTACCATACACTATCTCACTCACAACTCGCTGTTACTATTTACATACACAGCGTCATCTTCTAGATGTCTCATGAACAGGCTAGCGGAAAAAACTTGATTATTATATTTCCACAATGATCACCCAGAGTTGTTGTTGTCTTGCTCATAAACAATGTTATAAACAGCGTGTTATCAACATTGTCTATATTGAGAGTTTGTATTAAAAATGCGGGATTTACAATAGATGGCCTATCTATTGTGCGTGGTTTTTGGTTTGAACAAAAGCGATACTGAATCACACCGATTGCTCACTAAAACTTTTTTCCCCATTACCCCACTTGGGGGCATTTAGCTTCCACAAAGCATCTCCATCTTATACGAATTGTTGCAGTTGTTTTCCGCGTATTTCCCATGTAGATTGTCCTGTCCTAATTATTGAAGGATCGTGCTTCTCCATGTACGATGTTGCCATTAGATCCATTGTTATTGTTTGTATCAGTTTAAACGGTTGTTGTTCCCTTAACGATTCAATCGATTGTTATTATTGCCTTGTGTCAGTTTCGTTAATCGGTTGTTGTTCCAGCTAAGTAGATAATTGGTCTGCTGTAGCTGTTCTAGGGTAATGGTACTGCCATCTGTCGTTGCCTAGAAACAATGCCCTCTGTGTATTTGGTTTAGTGGTGGGGAAACTTGCTGATCTTTGATTCCTACCTTTTTTCTCCCAGGGGGTGGCGGGATGCCTCACCTTTTTCCATGATGTTATGCTATACTATTTTCCAGGTGGAGGAGTGGTCAGGGGGCTTTTTGGATGGATTTTTCAGACGGACTCACCAAAACTCATGATGCGGCAAAGATCTCCCAGGCCAGCCAAGTGTCATTAAGGGTTAATTTTCATTTTTGTGCTGTTATTATAAATACTAAACTTCATGTTATATTTTTCTTAAATTTCATCAAAATCGGCCCAAAATTAAATAACATTTCGCTATCTTTAAATTAGAAATTCCAACTATTGAAAAATTTGACCTTTGAACTTCAAGATTTAAGGTTTAACATTTTCCAATTTTAGTAAAACTTTCAGACTATATTTAAATTAATATAATATGCTGAAGAGGTTTTACTTCACAGTGAGGAAATTGGGCTCATTCGCCAAAATATGGCCAAACAATTAGTTTTTCTCGAAAATTTCAAAATTTAAATCGCAGGTACGGAAAAACTATAGGAGGTATATTCATAATTTTTTCATATTTTTATTCCCTATTATATTATCAATAAATCCCAATGAGATGATCAAACAATTCTGAAATTTGTTTAACCAAATTTTTAAAACTTTGAAAATGGAGTTTTGAAACTGACGTTAAAAAATTTGTATTTTTTTGGTCATACCATAATATAACTATTACAAGGTAGAATCAGTAGAAAAGTAAGTTCTCAATTTTTCATGCCTTTAATTGTCAGACTTACATACATAAAAAGGTTTATTATGTATTTTTTTAAAGAAATTAATTTAACTATTTTATCATATAACTGTCCTGAACAAAAAGTTTAAAAATGGAGTACAGCTTGCGGCGTTGATTTGAAGATACACTCCAGGATTTGTATGTACCATTTTGATAACAGTGATTACATTGAGCTTCACCAAGACTCTAAACGAGCACGTTTAAAGCCAAATGTACTACCTCCTCGTGAGCCAATAAAAGGAGTAAATCATTTTTGGAGTATGCAAATGAATTATGTTTTTCAAATGTAAACAATTTTTGAATTTTCTTTATTTTTATTCATATCTTTTTTTGTCTCATATTTGACATAACAAGGCATACAATTTTAAACTCTTCCTACTGATTCTACCTGGTTATTGTTGTATCATGGGTCATACCTTCGAATAGGTTAACAGTATCCTACGCATACAAAAACTCATATACAAGTAAATATGGATATATTTTAATTAAAAATAAGCTTTTATTTCAATATTTCTCAAAATATGTTAATTTTGTTCCTATATTTATTGATATAGTGGCCTGAGACACGTTAATGACCTGGCGATTTTATAATAACTTTAACATTATTTTACTATTTACTATTACTATTTACACAAAACAAACTTTAGGGAGTAATCCCTAAGTCCAATCTAAATTTTCAATGGATAAAACCTCTGATTGATGCGGGGAACGGAAATCTTTTGTATCGCCTTCTGAATGACTCAACCACTGAGTGCTTAAATGATGTGGAATACCTAGGAGTTAATCGTGACCAAGATCATTAAGGCAATTTATTGAGAATAATCTCTTTTTATTTTGTTACTGTAATAAGAGATAAGTGGTTGGGACACAACATGATGTCATGAGAATCAGATTGGGTTTATCGATGGTTTCAAAGAGGTAACCAATTATCAAACACCAATCTTTTAGGCGCAGCTTTACGCCATTCATTGAGAATTCTTGAGTGTTTGATGAACAAATTTTGGGTTTGAGGATGTTTGTGATGTTGGATAACCACAGAGCAGTTGGGGCCTTATCATTAACTATTGACATTGATCAGGGTATATGGTTATAGGAACAATAAACGTTGTTCGGCCAACGGTTGCGGGTTTTGAAATCTCTTTAATAATAACATTAGTATATCATGAAGTGGCAAATATCTGATTATCATGCTGGCATTAGAAATTGTAATTTTTTAATTTTTCGGCACTTATTCAAACTTTTTTAATTAATTTTGAGTTCTAATTTATCAAAGCAGTATGCTCGAGATAATTATCTTGTTGGAAAATTCAACCTTCCCCAAGACCCAAGCATTCTACAGATGGTTTCAATCCATCACAGTAGGTATTAAGTTTTCGAGCTGGTTTGCTCTTTTTATTTTTCTCTATATATCTTAGCATGGCAATCACTTCCGAATATTTTGAACTGTGATTCATTAGTGAATAAAACAATGGACCAGCAAACTCAAGTCGAAGAAGGCGTATCCATTGTATATTTTGTTTTTTGTTAATTTTCCCTGAAGATACTACAGAATAGAGTAGAAAAATATTTGAAAATAAATAACAAATAAAAATATTTGTACATCAGACCTTAAGCTCAATAAAATTTCATAATGTTTAACCAAAATATCAATAATTTAAGTAGCCAATTACTCGCATTAATTATAGATGAATTAGATTTCTAACTCAAACAATAACATTTTTCAAATTTTCTTACATATTAAGACGCTATAAAAAACAGTGTTTAGGAAGATTCCATAAAAAAATATAAGAAAAACTGGTAAGCTATTTTCGGCTGTTCAGAAACTTATATGAAAAAATGTATTCAAAAGGCAAAATATGATTGAAAACTTAAAAATATTCCATAAATATGCTATAAAAAATAATAAATTCAATAATATGCTCTTAAGTGCAAAATATTAATGTAATCTTGAAATAAACCAATCTTCATTTTAACTCTTTACGGTTGAGTGGTCACTTTACTAACCACCTTTTCTATAGTCTTTCAAACATAGCTCATTGGCATCTATTGCCATTTAGCTAAGCAATTATATTTTTCAAAGCCACCGTTTATGATTTTTTGCAAAACTTTGCCGTCAGGGTGCTCTGGTTAGTTAAATATATTAATTTGAATTGTTGAAAAATCAGTTTTTTTAAGAGACTTTCACGCATTCAATAAAAAAAAGCACGGAGTATTTATTGTTCATAGAATTCAGTGTTACTTTGCTATTTTAAAAATTGAGTCAAAATTATTCGATTTAAAAAAAATTTATACGAAACAAAAATTTTTATCATAGTTATTTTTAATGCCAACCGCCTCGGTGGTTAGTAAACTATCCACTTCACTCCTCAAAAAAACCTTGGAGTTGGGTGTTTTTTTATGTTTTGATTTATTTTTTCTTGCTTTTTATAATAAACTAACCTTGATTAAAATAAAAATGTAATTGTTTTGATTTTAAACTTTAAGTAGCCATTAACTATTATTCGTTCAGCAGAATTTTTTACATATTAGGACCCAAAAAATTATTTCTCCCTAGAAAACAAAACTTTTTGAAAAGTTATCTTCAAATAAACCAATCTTTATTTTAAGTAGCTAACAGAAAACGCATTTTTATTTGGAATACAGTTCGAGCTGGTCTAATTTACAAAATACATACATATAAATATACGCCTGTAAATATTGTATAAACTTTGAATACAAATTTTTATTTTTAAAAATTGTTATAATTAATTACTATATGCATAAACTAAATAATAATAATGAATATTGTATTAAAATTTAATATACATACATACTTCAATAATAAATTTTAATTAAAATTATATAAATACTAAATTATTGTCATATTATTTGAGGTAATTCGTTGTCTGTATTAAAGGTAAGTTAAAGAGCCAATGCAATAATAATATACAAATTTTAAATAATAGCCTGATAAAGACCTAAATTTCTGATGCTCTGTTCTGAAGTGAAGAGTATCCAAGAGACAGCGTTCTGCACCGATCAAAAATAGTTGTTGTTGTAGCAGATTCAGTAATTTTACAATATTTTATCTGGGGGTTCTGCAATATCAAGTCCATGAAATTGTGCAACTTCAGCTGGATGGGTCCATAAATCTACTGGACGTAGTGAAGTAGGGCTGGATGGACAGTTGAAAATGTGGAGGGTATCATGAGGACCCTGATCACAAGCTGGGCATACGTTGAGGACGGCATTAAGCCTGTTGCACCATCCTGATCTTAGTTGTGCCAGAACGACTGTTATTTTCCGCGGCAGAATCTTCTCGACGTCTGCTATCGGTGGTGGGCGACCTCCAAGTACGACATTCATACGGTATCCTGCTACCGCGGAATTGATGGCGTCTCTATGAATGTAGTTCAAAGCTGTCATATATGAGCTACGATCCAATGGATCGTGCACATACCTCTGTATGCTCTCCTCGTATTTTCTAAGTCCTGTCTGACATGCCTCGGGGGAGACTCCAACTGTGTGAAGTTGAAGTTTGAAGTTACATTCCCACGACAGCCGGTTCTACGTACCGGAATGACCCGAAGATCTTCGGCCAAGGGCTGTCATCCCAGCAACAACAACTATAATCAAAAATAGTAGTAGTCGGTGATGAGTCCAAACTTCCCATCCACTTATTTCTTTGGAGATTATACACATGAAGCTTCTGAAAAGAAGGAATGTCAAGGATAACTTAGAGACCATTTTAACGTAACTTATTGCAGCATATAGTCCGTCAAACATGTAGATTTTACATCTATAGTTGACGTACATATTAAAATTAGCTGAACAGCCAAATAAAGCATTAAAAATTGATTTTAAATTTATTTTTTTGAAGATAGATTATCTACCCTTGCTTTTAGCTAATTCAGCAAAATATTTTCGAACATGTAGTAGCAATAAAATTAGCAATTTGCAATCAGTATCATTATTCGTGACTATTGCATTGTTTCTGAAAAAGAATCGCAACAGCAAACACTACAAATGCCAGCAAATACTAAAGCTGAAATACATGCACATTTAAAGAGCAATCAAAGCTCATATATGAACACAATTACATCCCAGTAGTTCTTGTAATGTGTAAGCGAAAAGTGTATCTAGCTATAACCTATCAGGCGAAATGACCTGTAATTTTAACAATTGTCTGTTGTAGAATTTGAAAATTGAATTTAAGTGGCCAACAAACTGAAAGATCACTGATCATAAAGCATAGAGTTGTTCAGTCTTAAGTTCTAAGATTCAATGAAAACAAAATCCTGGCTTTTTCTCTTAACTTTTCATTAATTTCCATTACCATTTTATTATTCTTCTTGACTAGCACTAAGAAGATGACCTCTACTCATGCGAAACATTGTATTGAAACTAGGAAAATAGGTTATGGGAGGGAGAGAAGAGAAAGTAGTGTTTGTGAACATTCGATTTGAACTTTCCAACATTGAAAGTGACTGGAAAGGCTTCAGCGGGAAGTTTGTTCCGCATACGGAGAGTATGGCTGAAGATTGAATTTTTCCTGTAGTGTGTTGTGCGGTCCACTGGCCAATCGACAACAAAGCGATGTATTATTGATGAAAAGCTTGTATTATGTAAAAATCAGAGGGTATCAGGAACAAGTTCCTTAATTTTATTAGAACACATTCCGTTGTAGTAACGACAGAACAGTGAAATACAACCCACATTGTGTGCAGCGAATCACTAGAGTAAGATACCCTACTATCACAAATAATCATCTTAACCCTCTCCTTTACGCTACCCAAACATGGGAGTTTTACTCCATTTTCGGTCGGATACACTTAGGTGGTTTAAATAGTAGGGTATTCAATCGATTAACCGTTAATCGGTTAACCGATTAATTTCGGACGGTTAACTGTTCGAATTATTTAAAATTGCCGATTTTCAAATAAAAAATAACCCGATTAATTTGTTTCGATTAACCGAAATTCCTTTTTTTTTGCACTTTAACATATTTTTTTGTATTTATTTTTTTGTATTCAATTCAATTACAAATTTCAAATTTTTTTTTTTTTTTTTTTTTTTTTTTTTTTTCTCTCTCGTTGCGAACAGACGTGTTTTTCATAGTTACGCATAAATAATATCTTGTGCATTTAAATTTTTAAAAATTAATAATAGCAAAAGCTTTAAACAAAAAGAAAAACCCTAAAAGTCAACACTTTTTGTTAATAAATAACATCAAATTAAAAATAAATAAATAAATAAACAAACTGAGTGTAATGTAAACAAAAATCAAAACAATAACAAGAATAAAACCACAATTAAATACAATAAAGCATATAACAACAACAACTATTTTTTGTGCGAATACTTAGTGGTGTAAATTTAAAGAAACAAAACAAAAAGAAACTAAACAAAACAACAGTAACTCTTTGTAAAACAAAATATTAATAAAACCGAAACAAAAAAAAACAAAAAAAAACAAAGAAACAAAATAAAAGAAATTAAGAACACAACAAAGTTTTAACACACACACAAAATGCCAAGAGCAACTAGTAAGAGATCAAGAGATGAGTCTGTTTCCGAAGTTAGTCGTGTAATACCACGGCTAGCAAATGATGATAAAATATTTATAAGAGAATTGATAAGAGAAAGTGAATGTATAACAGCAGAAGTTATAAAGAATGCAATCATCGATAGTGAAGAAAAACATTATGATCATATTGCAGATTTAATAAAGAAAAGTGAAGAAAAAATACTCTCCGAGTTGAATAAAAGAATTGATTCTATTCAAGATGATTTGAATGTTTTAACGGAAAGAGTAAACAAGCTCGAAATGATTAGTTCTGAAACCGCAAAAATTAAAGATGATTTTATTGAGTTGAAGAGAAAACTATTAAAAAATGAGAATTCTGTTGTAGCCAGCAGTATCCGAATCAGAGGTGTACCCTTTTATGAAAACGAAAATCTCTTTAAAATCTTTGAAAATATTTGTAAATTTTTAAAAGTTCCGACGCCTCAGGTTGATAATATGTATCGACTTAATAAAATATATAAAGATAATAAACCTTATGTTCCCAACGATGAAGTCATTGTCGTCAAATTATTTTCTCCCTATGATAAAAACTATCTGTTAAGGGCCATTGCAAAATATAGGCGGGACAACAAAGGTGAAAATGAAAATCTGCCAGTTACTCTAAAGCTAAGTAATGCAGGTTTTGATAGTGATCAACCCATCTACATTAACGAAAATCTAACACCTTATAACTACAACATATTCAGGCAGGCGCTAAAATTGAAAAAGGAGCGTAAAATACAAAGTACTTATACCTTACGTGGTCTGGTGTATATAAGAAAATTAACATCTGATGAACCGATGCTGATTGAATTTCAGGAGCAAATTAATCAGCTTTTTCATGAATAGGATGTGCCAACTGTTTATTGTTCCTCTAATAACATTATTTTTTATTCTTATTATTGTATTGACTTTTATTATTTTATTAATTAATTATTTTTTAAAATCTCTTTTTTTTCACGAATTTATATTTTTTAATGTCTTAACAAACTTAATAATATTTTACGTTGCTGTTAGTTTTGAGTTTTCTTTATTCGTTTATGTTGTCTCCAAATTTGGTTAGTTTAAATGTCAGTTCCAATGATGGCATTATTAACATGGTTCGCATTTTAGCGAATCAAATTGAAGGTGTCAAAATATGTCATATTAACGCTCAAAGCCTTAACAATAAAATTGACGAATTTAGACTTGTTTTCGAAAACTCTCAAATAGATGTTATTTGTGTTTCTGAGACCTGGCTTAAAAAGGGAACTCCAGATAGCACAGTTAATCTTAATGGCTACAGACTTTATAGAGCGGATCGTAAACATCGTTCTAATAAAACCCGTGCTGGTGGTGTAGCAATATATATTAAGGACACAATTAAATCAAACCTTGTAGTTCAATTTGGTGATGGTGAGGAAATTGAGTACTTGTTTGTAAATATATTAACCGAAGGGAGGAAGTTATTGGTTGGTTGTGTATACCGTTATAACAAACATGTTGATTACTCCACTTTCATGGAAATGATTGAGAAATTAACAACTTCTTGTTCTGACTTAGTAATTGCTGGTGATTTTAACTCAGATTTATTGGAATCTACTGATCTGTCTGATTCAATGCTACAAATTGGTCTTTCATCTGTTAATTATAACTTACCTACTCATTTTACAAACACTGCTAGTACTCTACTTGATCTATTCTTTGTTAATGATGTTTCCAAGGTGCTGTTATATGATCAACTGTCGGCATCGTGTTTTTCTAGACATGATTTAATTTTTATAACTTATGATTTTCATTTGAAACATAATGTCGAAACTTTTTCATATCGTGATCTTAAAAATATCAATATTCAATTTTTGGCTGAAATTTTTCATAATATTGACTGGGATTCTATTTTTTACATGCCTTCTGTTAATGACCAGCTGAGCTTTTTTGAAACCAATCTCCTTCATATATATGACCTTGTTGTCCCGATAAAAACAAGAATAACAAGGAAAACTACTAGACCCTGGTTTACTGTGACTATTAAACTTTTAATTGATAAAAGAGATAGAGCTTACTCGCGTTGGAAACGATTTAGGACACCTGAGCTCAAAGAAGAATTTTGTAGAGATAGAATGGAAGTAAATCGTCAAATTAGAAAGGCTAAATCTGAATATTATACCAAACGTTTTGGTAACGCAATTGATGGAAAAGGTAAATGGAAAACCATACGTGAAATTGGTATTGGGAAGATAAAAAATAATAACATTGTCAGTAAATATAGTGCAGATGAACTTAATGATGTTTTTACAAGAATACCAGTTCCTACTCTTGGACAGCACAACTATAACTTTGATAATAACAATAACCGTCGTGACATTTTTGAATTTTGCTGTGTTAATGAATCTGAGGTCTTACTAAATATTACTTCTATTAAGTCTAATGCTACTGGCTATGATAACATCAGCCCTAAATTTCTTAAAATCCTACTTCCTCAGCTGTTGCCTCATATCACTCATATTTTTAATACCATCCTCATGACTAGTGTTTTTCCAACTAACTGGAAACATGCGAAAATAATACCAGTTTCTAAGTCTAACTCTGAGTTCAGGCCGATAGCTATTCTACCATTTTTATCTAAAGTTCTTGAGAAAATATTACATAAACAGATAAGCGATCATTTAGCCCAATATAATCTGCTCACCAACAGGCAATCCGGATTTCGTCAGAAACACAGTTGCATCACAGCCTTAATAGATGTTACTGAAGATATACGTTGTTCAATTGATGGTGGGAATTTAACACTTTTGGTTCTGCTAGATCACTCGAAAGCTTTTGATTCTGTTGATCATTCCTTACTTTGTTCAAAACTGTATCATCAATTCGCGTTCAGTGACACATCAGTTTCATTAATTAAATCGTACCTTGATAATCGTTCTCAATCTGTGTTCTTAAATGACACTTACTCTGGAGCTCTGTCTGTTACCCGAGGAGTACCACAAGGTTCAATTTTGGGTCCACTTTTATTTTCTTTGTATGTTAATGACTTGCCTAATAATGTATCCTACAGTAAAATTCATTTATATGCTGATGACGTGCAGCTATACATTAACACTTCGCTTAAGACCATAAATGAAAATGTATGTAAGCTTAATTCGGATCTTGACAATATTTATTGCTGGGCATCAAGAAATGGTCTATGCCTGAACCCCCAAAAATCAAAATGTTTAATAATCCGTAAGAAATCCTTAAAACAAAATATTAACGTTGACATTTGTATTAACAATGAAAAAATTGAAATCGTTACTTCAGCAAAGAATTTAGGCGTTACATTTAATAGCACGCTCAGCTGGGATAATCACGTTAATATTGTAGTAGGTAAAACGTACTCAATGCTTCGTAATCTGTGGGCAACACAATTTTACACCCCAGTTAACATTAGAATGCTAATTGCTAAAACCTATTTAATGCCAGTACTACTTTATGGTTGCGAAGTTTATGCTAACTGTGATTCCGCTAGTAAGCGGAAGTTAAATACTCTTTTTAACAATATTGCCAGATATGTATTTGGTCTTCATACTCATGATGGTATTGTAACCTTAAGTAAAAGGCTTTACAACGTGACCTTCAATAATCTGGTCAACATCAGGACACTTACGCTACTACACAAAATCGTTTACACTAAAGTGCCGTCATATTTATATAATCGGATAACTTTTGCAAGGTCTAATAGAGGGAATAAGGTCATACCTATTGCACACCGAAGTAAGATAACGGAATGGCAATTTTACTATAACGCAATCCATCTATGGAACAGACTTCCGAATAAAGCACAAACAAACAGCAACGTAAACTCTTTTAAATCTGAAATAACGAAACATTTGAATAATGATATAACGTAACTTTACACTTTAAACTTGATATTGTATTTATGATAAGTATTTTTGTTAATTAGTAACTTGCACTTTTGTTAAGTTTCGTTATTTTTATTTTTACTTTTATATTGATTCTTAACTATTTTAATTTTTGATTTTTAAAATGTTTAAATTTTTCACACTTAATAAATTATTATGTTAAACTAAATTGTATTACAATAACTTCCCCTAGTTCCACACTATAATTAAAAGATGTATGTCTTGTTGTATGGAAAAACAGATAAATAAATAAATAAATAAATAAATAAATAAATAAATAAATAAATAAATAAATAAATAAATAAATAAATAAATAAATAAAAAAAAAAAAAAAAATAAATAAAAAATTATATATTTGTTCGAGCATCCAAGAAAAATGTTTAGTTAGAATAACAACTGACATATTTCATTTACATGTATTTAAAATTTTGTTTGTATTTACATGTACAGAACATAACGAAACTGAACGAAACTATCAAAAGTATTTAATATCTAAAATAATGCATTTCTAAAACATATACAATCAGCGAGAGAGTTTTTTCCAAGTCAAGTTTTATTAAATCTAAAGAAAAAAAATCGTTTAAAAGGAAAAAATTAAATTACATTCTTTTTATAAAAGATTATTTCAGAAGATCTCACTAAAATCCTAAAAAAAACTGAAATGTGTATACAAAAAGGATCTCAAATACCATATTTGCTATTATTTTTTGGTTGAATTGTTATGTTTTGTTTGTTTTTTATGTTTTTGTACACAAAATTCGTGGTTGTATTTTCAATTTAAAATTAAAATAGATATTATTCGGTTAATCGAATAATTTTAAATTAACCGATTATTAACCGAATAAATCTAAACCCCGATTAATTATTTGCTCGGTTAACCGATTAAACCAGAAACCCGATTAATTGAATACCCTAGTAAATAGTGAGGAGATCAGATGGAGTGAAATAATTCATATACCGTTTCAGAAAACCCAGACACTTGAATACTTCACTACATAAAACCTCATCGTAGCTATCAATTATCTCTTATAGCTTAGGAGATATTCGCATTTGAAAATTTAATTTTCAAAATTTTTACCCACCCTACTCCAGTTTTTTGATGACCGCGGTTCCAAATATTTCCCGATTTTCTCCATTTTTCATTTGTAGGATTATATCGATTATATGTAGATGTATATATCGAATAAAGAAAGAATTGTTTACAAATCATGACTCAATCCAAAGTTACATGCATTTGAATTTAAAAAATTTTAAAAAAGCGCATGTGAAATTTCATTCCAATTGGACTAAGGGTTTAGAAGTTACAGATTTATTTCCCTCTTTTTTTTCTCATATCACTGTGCAGCGGTCATTACATTTTATTCTCATGACCAGAATATCAAGAGTGTCTGAATCCACAATTTTTACACCGCCCATAAATACAATTGAAGCGACATGATCTGTCATTCTTTTTTGATTTTATTCTCATGACCAGAATATCAAGAGTGTCTGAATCCACAATTTTTACACCGCCCATAAATACAATTGAAGCGACATGATCTGTCATTCATTTTTGAATCAACATGCAACACTGAGTCTTGTGAGCATTGAAAACGACCCTATTCGAACAACCCAATTCAGATATTGTCACAAGGTCCCGACTAAGGGAACCATTCATGTTTTGCTTCATTGCCCCAATCTTCCACAGGATTGGTCTATAACTGAATGAATATGAGGGGCAAATGCTGCTGTCTTCGGCAAAATAATATATAGGGTTGGAAGTTTGATGTAGAAGGTAGTTTAGAACTATAAGGAATAGAGAAGGAGAAATAACGAAGCATTGCCGTACCCCTGAATTTATCTTGAACTCTGAATGAATTTCTGAGAAATCACGATATAAATCTTGAGAAGTTATAAACGATACCAAAAGCAATAAGTTTTGATATAAGAGCACCACACCCTTGGAAATATCTAGATCTACCACTTAACTTTCGCCAAAACTGCGAATGGAACGTCACCATATTCCGATAGGAAGGCAAGTCACCCGTAAATAGATAGGGATAAGTTAAATAAGAAAGCAATTGCTATTGCACTACTACAGCAAAGTGTATATTGTCCCCACAAAAAATTACTAGGGATCAACTTTGCATGCAAACTGAAGTTACAGAAGCCATCAACGCGGCTAAGCCTTAAAATATAGCATGATGGAATGTCCATGCTGATGCAAAAGCACCTACACGAACAGGGGTTGAGTAACTGACAATGGTTTTTAACCTGTCAGTAAGGATATAATATCCAATGACTAGAAAATGGGTCGGGTGATCAATTTCACAGACCGATTTCTTTCCTGGCAACTGTAGCGAAGACACTCGAAGCTCTTCTCCACCACCAACTGACCCATCAACTCCCAGCAGCTCGTCACCTGCATGGATTCCGTAAGATGCACAGCACCACCACAGCATTATTCGACATAGTCATTCGGATCTCACAGGGCTTAAATCAGCAGAGGACTTGTGAATGAACTGTCCTAGCGACAGTTCACTTGTCGAAGGACTCCGACACTGTCAGCCTCGCCACACTCTTCCAGAACATCCTGCAGTTTACAATGCCGAACAATGATAGCCTTTTTATCTCCTCAGCACAGCCACTTCAATCACGCATAAACTGCGGAATAGATGCAAGTTCCTCAAGGTACTAGCAGGCAACACTTGGAGTATGGGAAACTTTGCTAGATACCTACAAGATGATTGGTCGATGAGCTGTTAACTATGCTTCGTTGAGTGATACTCAGTGGAGAAATATTCAAAGCTTACAAAATGCAGCTTTAATGACCATCACAGGCTGCCTTTAAATTACACCTTTACGAGGAAACTAAGATTCTACCTATCAAGGAATACAATGTCATATTGGCGCAACAGTTCCTTCTGGGATGCTACCGGAGGAGTCTTCCAAACAAAGTTGTAGTCTTCCCCGAGGAATGTCAAACAGGACCTACGTATATATGAGGAGAGTATACAGATGTATGTGTAGGATATACTTGATCGCTGCTTGTATATGACAGCAGCTTATTGACGCCATCAATTCCACGGTAGCAGAATACCGTATGAATGTCGTACTTAGAGGTCGCCCACCACCGATGACAGAGAAGATTCCGACGCCTAAAACAAGAGTCTTTCTGGCACAACTAAGATCAGGAAGGAGCAACATGCTTAATGCCTTTTGGTCACGTATAGACCGTGCCGTTCTCAGCGGAGGAGTCATCCAAACAAAGTTGTAGTCTCCCATGAGGCATGTGTGCTACAACAACTAGGGATCAATCAAGTATCTAAACCGATAAATAACACACAAAATCAAGGCAAATTAACTTTTCATTGCGCAACTAAGGCGTCAATTGACCACACTAAGAGTCAATTGACCACACTATAGAGAATTTCAGGTAAGACACGGCAACAATATCTTATAAAAATTAGTGTCCCAAAGGGTTACATTGTCCCTTGGGGAACTAGCGGGTTGAATTAATACACATATTATTATACACACATGTAAACAAATCTAATTGAACATGTTTAATGGTTAATCAATACGAATAAATGTATTATTGTTGTTTATACAAATGTAGATGTTAATCAATGTAAATATAAATGTTTAAATGTAGTATGTTCAGTTTATACATATTTACAAAACAAGTATATGTTCAGTTCCTGTTACTGCAGTTCAGCAAAGCGTATGAGTAACAAAAATTCAGTTTAACAATTTTTTTATACGAATTTAATGGCTCTTTTGCAGCTAAATTGCTTTTGCCATATAGATTTTTTTTTGTTTTAAATATTGCTTCTATCATCTGGTCTGCATTAAATGATGTAAATAATGATGTTGGCATGTTCGTACATGATGTGTTTAGAATAATGAGATGATAATGATGATGATTATGATACAGATGACGACGATGATGCGGTTGATGATTATTGATGTTGATGGGTTGAACATAAATGATTGCCTAGGAGTTTTTTTTGCGATTTTTTCACACATTATGGCCATATAATACTTAGGCATTTGAATAGAAATTGTGGAAATTATTTAAGACAAGGATACTATTGAAGGGGAGTTTTTGTAGAATCGTTAAAGACAGATATAAAAGTATCAATGGAAATTAATGTTTATATACATATCTAATGTGGGAACATTTATAATGATACTTATATGCAAAATTTTTCACTTCAACTTTTGCCAATAAATCGAATTTATATATGGGGGATTTCATGTCAAGTGAAACAACTTTTGAAACCGTTGTCTTCCGATCGGGAAATAGAACTGGGAAATAGAACTGGGAAATAGAACTGAACTAGAACTGAACTAGAACTAGAACTGAACTAGAACTGAACTAGAACTGAACTAGAACTGAACTAGAACTGAACTAGAACTGAACTAGAACTAGAACTGAACTAGAACTAGAACTGAACTAGAACTAGAACTAGAACTAGAACTGAACTAGAACTGAACTAGAACTGAACTAGAACTGAACTAGAACTGAACTAGAACTGAACTAGAACTGAACTAGAACTGAACTAGAACTGAACTAGAACTGAACTAGAACTGAACTAGAACTGAACTAGAACTGAACTAGAACTGAACTAGAACTGAACTAGAACTGAACTAGAACTGAACTAGAACTGAACTAGAACTGAACTAGAACTGAACTAGAACTGAACTAGAACTGAACTAGAACTGAACTAGAACTGAACTAGAACTGAACTAGAACTGAACTAGAACTGAACTAGAACTGAACTAGAACTGAACTAGAACTGAACTAGAACTGAACTAGAACTGAACTAGAACTGAACTAGAACTGAACTAGAACTGAACTAGAACTGAACTAGAACTGAACTAGAACTGAACTAGAACTGAACTAGAACTGAACTAGAACTGAACTAGAACTGAACTAGAACTGAACTAGAACTGAACTAGAACTGAACTAGAACTGAACTAGAACTGAACTAGAACTGAACTAGAACTGAACTAGAACTGAACTAGAACTGAACTAGAACTGAACTAGAACTGAACTAGAACTGAACTAGAACTGAACTAGAACTGAACTAGAACTGAACTAGAACTGAACTAGAACTGAACTAGAACTGAACTAGAACTGAACTAGAACTGAACTAGAACTGAACTAGAACTGAACTAGAACTGAACTAGAACTGAACTAGAACTGAACTAGAACTGAACTAGAACTGAACTAGAACTGAACTAGAACTGAACTAGAACTGAACTAGAACTGAACTAGAACTGAACTAGAACTGAACTAGAACTGAACTAGAACTGAACTAGAACTGAACTAGAACTGAACTAGAACTGAACTAGAACTGAACTAGAACTGAACTAGAACTGAACTAGAACTGAACTAGAACTGAACTAGAACTGAACTAGAACTGAACTAGAACTGAACTAGAACTGAACTAGAACTGAACTAGAACTGAACTAGAACTGAACTAGAACTGAACTAGAACTGAACTAGAACTGAACTAGAACTGAACTAGAACTGAACTAGAACTGAACTAGAACTGAACTAGAACTGAACTAGAACTGAACTAGAACTGAACTAGAACTGAACTAGAACTGAACTAGAACTGAACTAGAACTGAACTAGAACTGAACTAGAACTGAACTAGAACTGAACTAGAACTGAACTAGAACTGAACTAGAACTGAACTAGAACTGAACTAGAACTGAACTAGAACTGAACTAGAACTGAACTAGAACTGAACTAGAACTGAACTAGAACTGAACTAGAACTGAACTAGAACTGAACTAGAACTGAACTAGAACTGAACTAGAACTGAACTAGAACTGAACTAGAATTGAACTAGAACTGAACTAGAACTGAACTAGAACTGAACTAGAACTCAACTAGAACTCAACTAGAACTGAACTAGAACTGAACTAGAACTGAACTAGAACTGAACTAGAACTGAACTAGAACTGAACTAGAACTGAACTAGAACTGAACTAGAACTGAACTAGAACTGAACTAGAACTGAACTAGAACTGAACTAGAACTGAACTAGAACTGAACTAGAACTGAACTAGAACTGAACTAGAACTGAACTAGAACTGAACTAGAACTGAACTAGAACTGAACTAGAACTGAACTAGAACTGAACTAGAACTGAACTAGAACTGAACTAGAACTGAACTAGAACTGAACTAGAACTGAACTAGAACTGAACTAGAACTGAACTAGAACTGAACTAGAACTGAACTAGAACTGAACTAGAACTGAACTAGAACTGAACTAGAACTGAACTAGAACTGAACTAGAACTGAACTAGAACTGAACTAGAACTGAACTAGAACTGAACTAGAACTGAACTAGAACTGAACTAGAACTGAACTAGAACTGAACTAGAACTGAACTAGAACTGAACTAGAACTGAACTAGAACTGAACTAGAACTGAACTAGAACTGAACTAGAACTGAACTAGAACTGAACTAGAACTGAACTAGAACTGAACTAGAACTGAACTAGAACTGAACTAGAACTGAACTAGAACTGAACTAGAACTGAACTAAAACTGAACTAGAACTGAACTAGAACTGAACTAGAACTGAACTAGAACTGAACTAGAACTGAACTAGAACTGAACTAGAACTGAACTAGAACTGAACTAGAACTGAACTAGAACTGAACTAGAACTGAACTAGAACTGAACTAGAACTGAACTAGAACTGAACTAGAACTGAACTAGAACTGAACTAGAACTGAACTAGAACTGAACTAGAACTGAACTAGAACTGAACTAGAACTGAACTAGAACTGAACTAGAACTGAACTAGAACTGAACTAGAACTGAACTAGAACTGAACTAGAACTGAACTAGAACTGAACTAGAACTGAACTAGAACTGAACTAGAACTGAACTAGAACTAAACTAGAACTGAACTAGAACTGAACTAGAACTAAACTAGAACTAGACAAAACAAGAACTGAACTAATTTCAGTTTCAAAATTGGACGTCTAGAATGCGCTTCGTCAAGAACAGCGCACTTTACTTATTGGTTCTACGACTAATATTTCAATATTTTACAAAAGGAATATAAAAAGAGCAGTACTATAAAATGTTTGAATGAAACCAATTCATCATTTTTAAACATTTATTTATATCCCTCCACTTTTCTTTCAATAACTTAATATTTTATTTTTTCTCAGCACGTAAATAAACAGTCGCTTTTTATTTGTCTACTTGTTTGACATCATGCTGCATTTTTCTGGAGCGTGGACAGGCAGATGACAAATGTTGAAAATAGGGAATAACAAATTGTATATAAATAAAAATAAATTATTAAACATTTTTAAGAAAGATCCAGACGACATCCTGCAGTTTTCAATGATGCTAATAAGTATGTCATTTATAAAAGGCTATGAATGACAAACAACAGGAAGAAATGGCTTAGTTTCTTTATAGTCACAATATAATAAATTAAAACAAAATAATATAAATTATAGAAGATCCTACTCTATTGTAAAGGGTATTTCATTAAGCGCATTCTATGTTAAAATTTAAATAAACAAATTTTGTATTCGTTTGAAAGGTCTGTCGATGACATTATGTATATAATACAACATCGTGCCTAAATCAGACTGAATTTGACCGATGGAATGAGTTATGTTGTCTTTGAAGGCCTCTGTGTTTTGTGGCCTATTAGAATAGAACTATGACTTAAGAAATCCTTTCAAAAAGAACTCTAATGTGATGTGACTTGAGCAGCGAGGTACATAGCGCCGTTCTGTGGTAACCTGTACTCCACCGTTGTTGGTGATGGACCTGTCAACATCGATATCAAAGCTATATGGACCGATGATGCCGCCTGCCCAAAATCCAAACCGTTTTAATAAGTCCCAGCAGTTAAGCAAGTATTCAATGCATCCCTTATAGTCAGTAATATTCACTGGGCTGAATGCAATTTATATTTTGTATTATTCGACACATGTGTGCTATTTTTAGTGCAGAGAAAAGTCAATTGGTTACTTAATACATCCCAGGTAATCCAGCGAGAAGTCAATTGTCCCTTAAGCGTCTCTAAGTAATCTAGAGTGTAGTCACTTTCAACGTTTTCTTTAAAAAGTACATATTTTATCCACAATTAGCACCCTGATCAAATTAGCTAGTAAAGTAACTGACTATGTGTAACCGGTATGTTAATACAATACATTGACTACTTTGGACCATTAATCAGACAGTCTCATTATAATCAAAAAGGGTCACGTAGCTAGTTATCTAATTAGTTGTCACCCTAAAAGAGAGGTAAAATCGCTAGTCCGTGACAGTCTCCTAGAACTGCTGGGGTGTTAAAATCTTTAAATATATAACATTTATACATTTTTCTATCAGCTGACATAAAATATGCATGTCTACGATCGGCTTAACATTATTAAGATTTTCTTAAACAGCTTTAAATTCTTATTTTTAACAGACCTTAAGCTTTTAACTCTGCTGTCGTCTACAAACGTGTAGTATATTTATATTGAAATAAAATTATGCAAACTCTAGCATTTGGCCTTGAAAAGAAAAACAAACAATATTAGGGGCACATTTCAAGTAGCCATTTTTGATTTGTTTCTATTTTTTTAATAAATAGCTTATGAAAAATACATGATTTTTTTATTTAAAGAATATTTACACAATATTGTCTATGTAAATCCACAAATAAGGATAATATTACATATTCTGGCTGCAAAATGTTGTAAGTAGATTGTGTTAAAAGTTTGAAGAAATCGATTGAAACAATTATACTGTGTTCGAATTTGACACTTTTTCTTCTGTCAAGCGGGTATTCAGCAGGTTAACCTTATTCGAGTACGCTGAATTCAGTGGTGCCGTTTTTCTAGGTTAGGCCTTGTTTTCGAGATATACCGTTATTTAAAAAATGAAGGAGGTTGCACAACATATATTAGCGTAACTCTAAAACTTTTTTGAGCTTATTGAAAAAACCAAAAAAATTGGAATTTCGCACTAAAATTGCCATTAAGCCTGAAACTTTTTCAGATGTAAAAGAGTTAAAAGCATTTATTAAGGAAAAAGTAACTTTTCTATCCAACCACGTTTATTTCAAACACATTTTTTGTTTGCCTTTGTCTGCCATAGAAATGTGGATTTTGTAAATATTAAACAAGAAAACAGACAAAATTTAATTCATATAAAAAAAATTATTAAACAGTTTTAAGGACGAGTTACACTAGACATCCTGCTGCTTTCAATGAGGCTAATAAGTGTTTCATTTTTAAATGCGAATTGCAAACAACAGTAAAGAAAGGTCTAGTTTTTATATTCACAATACAACATAATAATTTAAAATATACAAAAGTGATGAATGAGAGTATATATGTATGTATGTATATAAGTTTGTCAATCCGTATCGCGGATCCAAGGGGGAGTGAAAAGGAAATTAAAAAAAAGATTATCTTATAGATATTTTACATAGTTTCCTACATACAGGCTTTCATGGTCCGTGATTGTTGTTAAAAAAAGAATTTGGCAAAAAAAAAAATTTAAATTTTTTTTGGAAAAAAAAAACATTTGTTCAAAATTTTTTTCGTTGCTTACCATCATTATTCTAAATATTTTAATTTACAGTGGTGTACTCTGAAGTGAATGATTTGGTGTAAGTGAAGAAAGGAATGCATTCCAGAAAAATATTTGGAATAACTCTCCGCATTTCACTTTTAATAAAAAAATAACTGTTTATTCAAATAAAATTTGTTTTCATTTAGTCACTGACAGCATTTGATATGCGTCGCAGTGCATCTTCATCGAGAGCTTCAGAGGCACTCAAACAGCCTATCGAAAGATTAGAAGCCAATCGATCCCGAATGGCTCGATCAAGAGAAAGAATCGATTTTATTCCAAAAGGTATGATGATTACATGAATCAATGAACAAACATTGTTTACATTGCAGCGTTTTGAAGTTTATTTATTATTGAGCCGCATGAGCCGCTTTTAAGTAACAATTTCCAAGTACTTCCTTCAAAATATCCCAAAGTACAACTTATGCTTTCAAATGGCATCCTTCGGTACTTTGGGGCAACAAATATCGTAAACAATGTCGGCTTTATACCCACTTTTAAAGTTCAAGGCCAAATAAGCCACAGAATTGGATCAATGCTTCCACTTGCCAATGATAATGCAAGTTCCTTAAAATGTATTTCACTAGAAATAAAGCCACAGAAGTCGCTGCGAGACCCTTCTGCAGAAACATTCTCTAAACAATTGTTGGAAATAGGAAAAATTCCAAATGCAAATGAATATTCAAGCCGTGTCCTACTACAAAAATTCGGATTGATTGTGGAAACGTACAATCTTGGCAACAAATATAATGCTTCTCCGCAACTGAAACGCGATAAAATTATGTAACGGAACGATTGGCCATCAAAAAATGTTCACCAAATTTATCATTTAAGATTCCATCGGCTCCAGTTTCCGTTTCGTCTAGCCTTTGCTATAACCATTAACAAAACACAAAGCCAATCGTTGACTATTGCTGGCTTACATTTAAAAAATTCATATTTTCCACACGGTCAATTGTATATATTGGAGAATCCAAATCAAAACGGATAGAAAACTGCTATTTTAGAATTTGATATCTTCGATTTTAATGAATTTTACCACACATATTACTGTTCCAAAAGGTTCCTCAAATCTATGACTATTGCATCGGAGAACCTTTCCATTTCAAATCAAGTAAGAAAGTATGGTCGGTCAAGCCCGACCATATAATACCCTACACTAAGTAAAAGAGCAAACACATTTTTCTTTTAAAATTTCAATAATTTATATTTTTGAGTGATTTTCGGAAGTGGGCCTTATATGGGGGCTATGACCAATTATGGACCGATCACCATGAAATTAGGTCGTCTAATTTCTGTTTATATGAAAGTTCACTATATTGAATTTTGTGAGTATACCAACATTTTTAAGCGATTTATGCATGTTAAAGAGATTTTCGGAAGCGGGTCTATATGGGAGCTACGACTAATTATGAACCGATCGTAACAAAATTTGGTGACATGAATTTTGTGTATATAAAACTTATTTGGTGCGGAATTTGTGGAGATACATATATTAATTAAACATTTATGACCGATAAAGTCCAATTTTGGGAGGACATTTGTATGGGGGCTAGGTGAAATAATGGACCGATTTCAGCCAGTTTCAATAGGCTTGGTCCTTGAGTCGAAAAAATAATATGTACCAAATTTAATCTTCAAAATTGCGACCTGTACTCTGCGCACAAGGTTTACATGGCCAGCCAGCCAGTCAGCCGACCAGACGGACGGACGGATATCGTTTAATCGACTCAGAAAGTTATTCTAAGTCGATCGGTATACTTTAAGATGGATGTTAGACTAATATTTTTGGGCGTTACCACTATGGTGGTGTAGGGTATAAATATCGCGACTTGAAAATTGAAAAATTTGTTAAAATCGTCTAAATTTATATACACATAATTGCCCATAACTTTGAAGCTACTCAAAGTCCAACATAATTTTTTGATTCCATTTTAAAGGCAAAGGATATTGTTCTTAAAATTGTCTGAATAAGATTGATTACTTCCAAAAGGTTAATTTTCAGATTATATATTTCAATGTAAAAAATATCAAAGATCGCGGTGTTAAAAATTCAAAAAGAAAATGGTATGAAGACTAGGGTGGCCCTTAATAAACTAAAGTTGGATTTTGGCCATTCTCACCCTCCAGTTTGGTGAACATTAGTAAAAAAATCATCCTGAAAAAATTTTAGGTAAATCGGTTGGGGTTAAGACGTGCCGCAAGCCTTCTAAAGTTTTGAGATGCATTTACAAGGGGAAAAAATTAATTTTTTTCAGTTTTTGTAAAAATTTTGCCATTAAAAAATTACTTTTGCTATTTAATTTAAAAGAATCTAAATGTGTACGTAATTGTCGTTCTAATGAGACATAAAAAACAGAAATTGGTCAAAAAATTTTAAAGTTATTAAAAATTCGCCAGGCCATTAACGTGTCTCAGGCAACTAGAACAAGAAAGGTAGGAACAAAATTAACATATTTTGATAAATATTAAAATAAAAGCTCATTTTTACTTAAAATATGTCCATACTTACTTGTATATGAGTTTTTGTCTTCGTAGAATACCGCTAACCTATTCTCAGGTACGACCAAAAAAATATATTTTTTTTAATGGCAGTTTCAAAACTCCACTTTCAAATTTTTAAAAATTTTGTTAAACAAATTTGAGAATTTTTGGATCATCTCATTGGGATTTATTGTCAACACAATAGGTAATAAAAATGTGAAAAAATTATGAAAATATCTCTTATAGTTTTTCCGTACCTGCGTTTAAAATTTTGAAATTTTCGAGAAAAACTAATTTTTTGGCCATATTTTGGCGAATGAGACCTTTTTCCTTACTGTTATTAATGTTAAGTAAAATCTGTTTAGAATATTATAGTACAGGTAATTCTAAATATAGTCTGAAAGTTTCCCTAAAATCGGAAAACATTAACCCTTAAATCGAGAAGGTCAAAGTCAAATTTTTCAATATTATGATTTTCTAATAGAAAGATAGCGATGTGTATAGTTTTGGGCCGATTTTGATGAAACTTAAGAAAAATATAACATGAAGTATAGTATTTACAATAACAGCACAAAAATAGAAATTAAACCTTAAGAACACTTGGGGTTTAAATGACCCCAAACTTTTAAAATCATAATTTTTTATAGTTTTAGAAGCTTGGGGTCATTTTAATCCCAAGTGCTATATGGGGTTAATTTTAATTTTTCTGCTGTTTTTGTAAATACCAGGCTTTGTTCTATTTTTTTGTCAAGTTTCATTAAAATCGGCCCAAAAATATACAACATTTCGCTATCTTTCAAAGAGAAATTCAAAATATTGAAAAATTTGACATTTGACCTTCACGAATTAAGGTTTAAAGTTTTCCAATTCTAGTAAAGCTTTCAGAGTATATTTAGAATTATCTGGACTATAACATTCTGAATAGGTTTTACTTAAAACTCATAACAGAAGGAAATAGAGCTCATTCGCCAAAAAATGGCCAAATAATTGGTTTTTCTCGAAAATTTCCAAATTTAAATCGCAGGTACGGAAAAACTATAAGAGATATTTTCATAATTTTTTTACATTTTTATTCCCCATTACATTCTCAATAAATCCCAATGAGATGATCAAAAAATTCTGAAATTTATTTAACAAAATTTTTAAAAATTTTAAAATGGAGTTTTGAAACTGCCATTAAAAAAAATATATTTTTTTGGTCGTGAAAAAAAATTTCGTCTCCATCGATTAGTTCAGGAGATATAAATAAAAAACATTATTAAAAGTACGTTTTTTCATATAAATTCATATATAAATTTATGTGTGTATAATTTTGGACAATTTTAAAAAAATTTTCAATTTTCAAATCACGATATTTTTACATCGGAATGAGTTTCAAAAGTCACTGATATGAGAAACATATTGGATATATTATCTATGTGGTAAATTTCATTAAAATCGGAGATGGTAAATGCGACTGCTGTCCGCTTTGACATGGATCTTCCCATATGGGGAATTTCATGTCAAGTGAACAAACTTTTGAAATCAATGTCTTCCGATCGAGATGAAATTTGCACCAAGGTTAGTCCTAATACAGATATAATTTTTCAACAAGATTGATCAAGAACTCTCTGAGTTAGAGGAATTCAAAATTTTAAATTTTGGTCAAACTGGTGTTTCTTCTCATACATTTAACTTATTTAACCTATTGTTCTTAGCATAATGTGCCCCAAATAGTTTAGATAGCTATTTCTTCAATCTTTAAAAAAAAAAAAAATTGAAATTTTTTTTCCAAAATCAAAAATTTGCTGAGTTTGATATCTATTAAAATAAATGTTTTGTAACTCAAAACATACAATTTTTGATTTTTTTTTTGCAAAAGCAGAAGCATTATTGACTCTTTTTTTTCAAAATGGAACGCTTTTTAATTTTTTTTGCTCAAAAGAAAGCTTAGATATTTTCCTTGAAGATTCATTTGGTCGCTTAGTGGGATGCAAAATAAATATTTTTTAACGCAAGATAAAAATTTTTTTTTTTTCAAAATCTAACTTTTTTTCAAAATGGGTCGTGTTTTTAATTTTTTTTTTACTCAAAAGAAAGCTTTGGTCCATTCCTTTAAGAGGTTTTTGGTTGCTTAGTGGGATGCGAGTGGGATATCTATCAATATAAATATTTTGTAACTCAAGACATAAAATTTTTGAATTTTTTTTTGCAAAATCCAATTTTTTTCCAAAATGGGCCCATTTTTTGAATTTTTTTCTCAAAGAAAGCTTAGATCTTTTCCTTGAAAATCTTTTTGGTCGCTTAGTGGGATATCTATCAAAATAAATACTTTGTAACTCAAGACAAACGATTCTTGATTTTTTTTTTGCAAAATGGGCCCATTTGGAAAATCATTTTTTTTTTTAATGGGCCTTAATTTATATTTATGAGAGCTCAACTATTTTCAGAGAGGGCAGTTCTATTGTGGCTAGGAAAAATAATGGACCGATTCTAATCGACTCAGAATATCCTGAGTAGATTGGTATACTTTAAGGTGGGGGTTAGGTCAATATTTTTGCACTATGGTGGGTGGTGAGGGTATAAAAATTATTAAATTCAAGATTTTCAAATGAGTTTGAGAAATTTTTAAATTTTGACAAATATGGAGCATAGTTGATTCTAATATTTCATAAAGATTTAAAAAAAAAATTCAATCGACCCCTAGTGCAATTGTAAAAACACACAATCTAACTTCAACATATTGCACATAAAATAGCAAGAGTTTCCGGTATTATAAATTTATTTGTAAGTGTACATTTACATACGAGGACATATAAATTCTGTTGAACTCATCTCACTAACTTTGACTATATTCAGTAATTAATTTGCTCAGAAAATTATTTAAATTTTACGCCCTTGAAATAGCAGTTTTCAAAATTCAATCCATTGCTATGAGACCATTCTTCGTAATACAATGACATTTTCTCAATAACAAGCCAACTAAACAATTTCCCCGTATAGATACATATTTCATCCTTACAATATTTAATAATAAAATATTAAAAATTTTAAAATTCCATAAAACCCATCAATCAAAAACTCCACGTGTCAGACAACAAAACACGCCAAAATATTTAAACCATAGAGAATAGACATAGAGCGGAAACTCTACCGTCAAAGACCTAACTCAGTTGTCAGAAACCTAAGTGGTGAGAATGTATTTGTAGAAAAAACTATGTGAAAACAAAAACAACACTCGTATGTGTGATTATTTTGAGTAATTTTTTTGTTTGAGTTTTTTTCTAGTTTCCGCTCTATGTTCTCTATGATTTAAACAAATTGAAATATTTATGTAGGTGCTGTATTGATAACAAGTTCTTTCATAAACAATTTGTCAGCTACCTAAACATACTATTATTTTGTATTTCATTCAAACAATTCAAAAGATCTTCTAAACAAATACTTATAAATAAGTATGTTATGTCATTTATAAATAATTCACTTGACCCCTAATTGTGTGATGGATTGTTACAATTGTAGTTGTCATATGTCATCTAAATGTCATAATTTACTACATGTGTATAAAAAAACATTGGAATTAGAACCATAAATGGAATATATTCGACAATAAAAGAAATTTAATACTCATTCATTAGCAACATTTATTTATTTATTGAAAATATTTTTTCCCATTCCTGAATGTAGCAATTAAGTATTTAAAAGGAGATGGAGTGGAGGATAAAAATTTTGTTGTGCTCGTGGTTCAGATTACGATTGTTTAATGTGAATATAAATAAGTGTGGTTATATTTTGTGGAATAGAATCCATAAATAGAATGTTTTAGCCAACATAAAAATAAACATATTTAAGCCATGAGCTGGCAACTTCTTGATTTTCATTTAATAATAGAGTTTTCTAAAGTTTCATCAGAATATGACTAATAGTAGTAACATTTTGTTGTATTTTGATAAGAAAAAATTAGAAGTATTCAAACAATGACCTCATTTATTCATAATTACACTAATTTCCTAAGAATAGTTCATTAAAATACCCATCCAATAAGCACCAAGGCCCCAAAAATTCAAGCACTTGATCATTTTGTTGGAATTTGACAAGAATGCAAATATAACATGAAAAATATTTAAAAAATGTTAAAAATTTAACATTTTTCAAACAGCTTAAATTTATGTTTCCTTTTTACTGCAAAATGCTATTGATATAAATTATAATGCAACTGTAATTCAATTGCTTGACTATAATTCAAAGCTTGAATTACACATGCTTTCAACTTGAATTCCAGTAATAATGCTTATTGGGCATATCCTACAAGTGAGTCGAGTATTGCAATCTATTTGTCAAAGTTAGTCATGTATTAGGATGGCACTTATTTAGCACTACTCCGATTTCCGGTGCTCCCAAAGTCTAAAATTGTACTCCGTTATCTAAAGGAAAAATATGAAAATTTGCATAACATCGAAAAACATTTAGAAATTAAATATTTTATTTGAAGTTTCGTATTTTGGGCCAAAGAAGCAATAATTAAGAAAAAAATGTGAATTAATCAATAAAGCTTAGTACTCTGTTAAAAATTTCGTGCGAAATGCTGTCAAACTACATATAAAATATATATGAAATGAAATATTTGCTAAATAATTTCATAAAAGCAGTACTGTGTTCTTTTTGTTAAAAACATATGAAATACATCTGGCAATCTTATATTTCCAAACGAAATAACACAAGTTGCACTTATTTCGCACGAAATTAAAACCAACAGATGATCATGTTTTTGCATATAAAATTTTTCGCACGAAACAACCATAATTTTTCGCAAATATGAACACATGAAAACTAAATCTTACAAAAATAAAATTTAATTTGTAATAACTAGGGGGCGGATTTTCATGCATTTATTATTGGAAAATATGCGCCTAAAATATGCTTCAAAAAAATCAAAATATGACCTAAAAAGTTAAAAAATATGCACTTACATATATTTTTTTGAAGAAACATAAAATAATTATCTATGGATTTCGCAATGTCCAAAAAATACACAACACTGCTCCCAGCAGTTAGGACTCTTTAAATTAAACCGTTAAAGTTCTAAAATTATATTTAAAATAACTTTTCTTCTGAAAAAAAAGATTGATATATTAATTGTAATATCTTGTTATGAATACTTGTTTACAGCCATAATCTTTAGAGCTTTTATATTGTGAATTTCTTTTAAAATCATCAATATTTACATCGTGCTGTAAAGTAACATCCAACATTAATTTTCATCTCGTAATAACCCAGCAATTAAGCAAGTAGTAAATGTATCCCTTATAGACGGTTCTTGCCAATAATGTCTGATCCAAGCTGACTCCAATTTATATATTTTGGGTCATTTGACATGTATGTGCTATTTGTAATGCAGAGCGAAGTCAATTGGTTACTTTATATATCCTATGTAAGTAACTCTAAGAATTCTATAGTGTAGCCATTTCAAACTAGAGTATCCAAAATCGAAAACCGGTTTTTTCATCTTTGAAAACTACACCGGTTTCGGTTTTTTTAACTTTTCGGTTTTTTGACAAACCGGTTTTTGTAATATGGTTAACTGGTTTTAATGAAATATATTTTCTAAAGCTCATTCAAACATATTTATAAAAAACTTTGATACCATTTTTAAAAATATTTTATTTTATAGAAAATTGTAACATTTGACAACATTTCGTTAAAGATATAAAATAACGAAATAAAAATGCATAAAGAATTCAAAAATGCTAAATTTCCATTAAATAAAAATTTAATGTAAACCGATTAACCGGTTTTTTTGAAAACAAAAACCGAAACCACTTAACCGGTTTTTTAAAAAGACAATAATCGAAACCGGTTTTTTCAAAAACACAATTTTTCAGTTAAACCGGAAACAGGTTTTTTGTACTCTCTACTTCAAATGTATATTGTGTAGTGCATTTGTCTCTTAAGTTATCCAAAAGGATCAATTGGATCAAAAAACTTGGATAATATGCTTATAAATATGCATTTTGAAGTAAAATATAACAAATTATGCATTATCAATAAAGTATGCAAATCGATGCCATTTTACAGCAAAATGTACGATTCGGATAGATAATTAGTCTACAATGTATTTGGACGTTCGAGAAAAAACATGCATTTGCATATAAATCCGCCCTCTAGTAATAACATTTTAATAAAAAATCAAGTAAGAGAGCTATATTCGGCTGTGCCGAAACTTATATACCCTTCACCAAATTATACTTTAAAATAAAAAACTTAAATATTTTTAGGTAAACAAGACTTAAATTTGTTTCCAGTTGTTTTTTCAAAATAGTTTTTTAAATTTTAAAAAATATTTTTTTTTTATTATTTAATGAAAAAAAATTTTCGGGTTATAAAATAATTTTTCCGATTTTGACCCATTGTAGGTCCAACTTACTATGGTCTTATATACGTCGTTGCACATGTCATTAGATATCCATATTTTCTATATTAATGACTTAGTAATCCAGATATAGGTCAAACATAGGTCAAAAATCTAGGTTGTCCTGGTTTTTTCCATATATCTCAGCCATTTGTGAAGAATTCCGGAGACATTGATGTATGAATTGTATATGTTAGTTATTTGAGGGCTTCGGAAAGTTGATTTCTACAGACAGACAGGCGGACATGGCTTAATCGACTCCGCTATCTATAAGGATCCAGAATGTATATACTTTGTAGGGAATATTATATTGTGGAAATTACTAACGGAATGACAAACTTATGGGTCGATTATGGATGGCAACCGAACTTCAGTTGCGTTGTCAGTTGCTTAAATGATATTACAGATGGCAACTGGCAGCATAATTTTATGTTGCCAAATGGCAACCAGAAATTTGTGGTTGCCCTCTGGCAACGCAACTGAGGTTCGGTTGCCGTCCATAATCGACAAATTATATATAACTCTCTCACGAAGGTCAAGGGTATAAAAAGGTTAATAAATCTGTGACTTAGAAACGTTTAGACCGATTTGAATGAAATTTGACATGCGCAAAGAGAAAGTGTTAAAGAGTTTAATTTTTGTATTTGGACCTCATGCACCAGAGGCCACCAAAATTGGATACCTTGAGTATGTTAAATTTTTTTAAACGATCATATTTCTTCGTTTGTCTCCCAAATTCGAATATCTCTTAAGCTATAATAGATAATTGATAGCTACGACGAGGTAGTGTAGTGCTCGACGAGGAGATTCTATATCGGAACACAATCGAAGAAATAGGATCGTTTTAAACATTTAACAAAATTAATATTAATTAATGATTGCCAGAACTGTCAAGTTTAACAACGGATCTTGGAATTTTTGCCATACAAAATCTGCGAACTGAAAATTTTTGTTGGCATTATTATCTGACAATTGTCAGGCAATGAAATTTTATGTTTTTCTTGCAATAACCTGAACTGACAATTGAGGCGTGTGGAAACAAAGGCAGCAATCTCCACTTTTTTCATGAACTGAGTTAATGATGCCATCTTGTTATATTTGTTGAATGCTTGCTACCAATCGATATGGCAGTACCAAATTCGTTTTCACATAATCAATATATATGGTCAAAATCTGACGATTGAAACAAAGACAGCAATATCCAGTAGAGATAGCTGACTTTGTTACGTACACTTTATAAGGTGTAAATTTTCTTAGAAATGTTACCATATTTTGGAAAAATATACGTTTTGTTTTTATACCCTTCACCTTGGTGAGAAGGGAATATATAAGTTTGTCATTCCGTTTTTAATTTCGACAATATAATTTGCCGATCCTATAAAGTATATATATTCTGGATCCTTATAGTTAGCGGAGTCGATTAAGCCATGTCAGTCTGTATGTTTGTTGAAATCAATTTTCTGAAGACCCCAGATATCTTCGGGATCCAAATCTTTAATAAGTCTTTCAGAAATGCTTTTCTATTTAAAATCAGCAAAATCGGTTCACAAATGCCTGAGATATGAGGAAAAAAACAGTACAACCTCGATTTTTTACCTATTTTTGACCTATATCTGGATTACTAATTCATTAATATAGACAATATGGATATCTAATGATAGATATTTCAAAGACCTTTGCAACGACGTATGTAAGTCCATAACAAATTTTTTAAACCGATTTTTTTTTCACAAAAAAAAAAACTTAAAAAAAACTTTTAAATTTTAAAAAAAATTTAAAATTAAAAAAAAAAAATTTTGAATTTATAAAATTTTAAAAAAATTTGAAAATTTTGAAAAAAAAAATCCAAAAAATGAAAAAAAAAACAACTGGAAAAAAAATTTTAAATAAATAATTAATTTCAACAAAAATCCATTTAGTATTTATTATTTTATAACAAAGTATGCTATCTCCAAAATTGGTTATTTCAAAGGCAGCAATGTCCACTTTGTTGAAACAAACACAGCAATCTCCAAATTTCAGGTCGCATTTACCCGCAAACCTCAGTGAGGATATGTTGGAATATTTGTCTTTTTCTTCTACGAATATTTATGGACCGATTATAATAAAATTTTTTGACATGAATTTTGTATATATAAAACTTAGTTGGAGCGAAATTTGTGTAGACATTTGAATGGGGGCTAGGTGAAATAATGAACCGATTTCAGCCAATTTCAACAAGCTTCGTCCGAACAAATTATATGTACCAAATTTTTTTATGATCGGTTCATAATTAGTCATAGCTCCCATATAAGACACGCTTCCGAAAATCACTTTAAAGTGCATAAATCTGTTAAAAATTATGGTATACATACAAAATTCATGATAAATAACTTTCATATAGACACAAATCACACGACCTAATTTCATGGTGATCGGTCCATAATTGGATTTGTAATCCAGTTATTGAGCAAAAAAGGTGAAAAATTGGTAAAACATTTTAAAAAATGGTCATTTTTACTATTTTTAAGGCACTGGATGCACCTTTTTCGGGTAGGTTTGTTCCGTACTTTTTTTCTACTATTCAATATCTACAACTTTTCTTCAGCCACAAAAGAGATATTCCGTACGGTATACGAGATATAACCGTGCTAAAATATAGAAAAAGTGATAAAAATCCACCTTGAGGAAAAAAAATCGTATGGCCATTAAATTATTACGGCAGCCAACTTGATAAAACTAATAATGCAGAAGTTCTTATTTTTGGGGCTACTTTCACGTGCAATTGTCAGAATTGATTCCCAAAATCATGTGTTGTACTGTGTAATGTTTTAGAAAGTTAAAATTTAAAAATAAATAATTAATAAGTTATCTAAAGAATATTTCTTTCTACTTTGTCCCAAAACTCGAAGCTCAAATAAAATGTGCGACCTCTAAATGTTTTTTTTTTTAGATAAGAGTGAACAAATTTAGACCTTGATGGCATCGAAAATCCTAACAACTTAAAAATAAGGTGCACGCTAATGGATATGTACTTGTTATTCCCAAACTTTCAATTGATTAAATGAATAAACTTTTGTTAAATATTTATGTGCCTGCTGCTGTTGCTACAAAATTCATTCTTATATACATACTAATCTGTATAAATGTTTGAATTTGTTTTAGCAACCTGTTTTTTATGCTGAATTCTTGTTAGGTAATTTTTTAATAAAAATTTGTGTTTTCTTTATCAATTATAAAGACACATATCTATTTGAGGATAACAAGTACAAATAAGAGAGGTATATATATATACTTGTTATACTCAAGCATTAAAATTATTGCAGAATAAATCTTCTTAAATTTGAGCCTCTTGTTATGGATTCACAATACATATGAATGAATATGTTTATGTTTTTTGTAACTAGCTTTTTATGCTGAGTTTCTATTAAATGATTTTTTAATAAAAAAATTTTAAAAATTTGTACTTATTTTGTTTTATTTATACAGAAAATAAATATGTGTTCTATTGTTGTACTACATGCCTTTAAAATATTGCTTAAAATTTATACATCCATGAGTTTATTGCTTTTCATTCCCATCTAACCAGAGCATTTGAAAATTTTATCACCATCGAATGTTTATTTCATTTACCTTCTATAACTTTTGACAAGCCATCAATTTGTTCACTCAGCGGACAATTTCTTGTCCACACATGAATTTGTCTCGTGTGGGCAGGAACATAACATTGACAAGAGGTGTCCAAACAAGACAAATTAATATGCGCACACAAAATTGTTTGCTGAGTGAACATTTTATAAATTTATGTAAAATGTAAAAATTCTCTACAATTTCTCGGAACTATTCGGTAATATGAACGTTCATATTTTAAAAACTGCTCAAAAAATATTACCAACATTTTCGTTGAAGAATTATAAATTGTTGATTGTTTGGTCTGGTGGGTTTGGACATATTATTGTTTAAAGTATTTTGTAAATAACTGTGTGTGAGTCTATACATTTTGTGTACCCTTCTGCAGGAGTAGTAAGGGTATAGAGAAGATTGTCATTCCGACTCTATATTGAATCTACACTATATTATGGTTCCTTGTATTTAGGCAGGGGAGTCGAAATGTTGATATGAAAATATGCACATACATATGTACTCAAACATTAAAATGATTAAAGGAATAAACTTTTGTTTAATTTGCCTTTTTGTTGCTATTTTAAATATATGCATACGTATGAATATATGATTGTATCTCAACCAGCTTTTTATGCTGTATTCCTGTTACATGATGTTTTAATAAAAAATTTAAAAAAACACACTTTTTTATTTACTTTTTTATATATAACACGAGTACATTGTCGCCTGTCAGACTCTGTTAAAAATTTATTCTATAAAATATTTTGTTTACTGAAGTATGAGTAAATTTTTGTTTAGTTTAGTTGATACCCTTCTCTTAAATCGAAAAATAAATGACTAAAGGTAGGGTCACACATGGCAATTATTTGTTCAAAAAAGCGTAACCACTTTTTATACCCTACACCACCATAGTGGGGAGAGTATAATGCGTTTGTGCAGATGTTTGGAACGCCCAAAAATATTAGTCTAACACCCACCTTAAAGTATACCGATCGACTTAGAATCACTTTCTGAGTCGATTAAACGATGTCCGTGGCTGGCTGTCCATGTAAACCTTGTGCGCAGAGTACAGGTCGCAATTTTGAAGATATTTCGATAAAATTTGGTACATATTATTTTTTCGGCCGAGCCTATTGAAACTGGCTGAAATCGGTATATTATTTCACTTAGCCCCCATACAAATGTCCTTCCGAAATTGGACTTTATTGGTCATAAATTTTTTATTTATAAATGTGTCTCCACAAATTGCGCTACAAATAAGTTTTATATACATATACAAAATTCATGTCACCAAATTTTGTTACGATCGCTTCATAATTAGTCATAGCTCCCATATAGACCCGCTTCCGAAAATCACTTTAACGTGCATAAATCGCTTATAAATGTTGGTATACACACAAAATTCAACATAGTAAACTTCCATATAGACATAAATCACACGACCTAATTTCATGGTGATCGGTCTCATATAAGGCCCACTTCCGAAAATCACTCAAAAATATAAATTATTGAAATTTTAAAAGAAAAATGTTTTTGCTCTTCTACTTAGTGTAGGGTATTATATGGTCGGTCTTGACCGACCATACTTTCTTACTTGTTTAGCATAAATTTGTTAGCTGTGTTCACTCTTACAATTGTTTTGTAAGATCAAACAGCATCAAATAAAATAAAACTAAATTTTTAGTTTTGAATCATCCAAAGTAAAATGAGTTTTTGGAATAAGTAAAATAATTCAAATATATTTTATTTCGTGGTTACGTTTTTTTCGTCAAATATTTGTCATGTCCTTTACATATGTGCCCTACCTTTAGATTATGTCTATTTGAGTATGGTTGTTCGGTGACGTTTTTAGCATTTTTGGAGGAACCTGGATGTTGATTGAGCTTGAGCTTGAGCTGTAGCTTGAGCTACAGCCAACATAGCAACGGTACGTCTTAAATCATTGATCTCTTGCCAAGTAGATTAACTAGAAAACGGTAAAACACTAAAATATCTATTTGATTTTGTATTAGTGTCGCGTTCTTGTACCAAAATATTATTTTGTTATCAGTACTCCGCGATCATTATAATCAAATGGCTGACCAATATGAATGTATAGGGAAATGTAGGGAAGCTACAATTCGTAACTTGAGATCCACGCGAATATATGTCGCGTGCTAAATCATGCAAAATGAAATGGTTGTAAAAAACAAATTCAATTATTATAACATTGAATTTTGTGGGTATACCAACATTTTTAAGCGATTTATGCACGTTAAAGTGATTTTCGGAAGCGGGTCTATATGGGAGCTATGACTAATTATGGACCGATCGTAACAAAATTTGGTGACATGAATTTTGAATATATAAAACTTATTTGGAGCGCAATTTGTGGAGATACATTTATGAATTAAACATTTATGACCGATAAAGTCCAATTTTGGAAGGACATTTGTATGGGGACTATGTGAAATTATGGACCGATTTCAGCCAGTTTCAATAGGGCCGTAAAACTAATATATACCAAATTTGATCGAAATATCTTCAAAATTGCGACCTGTACTCTGCGCACAAGGTTTATATGGACTACCAGCCAACCAGACGATCGGATGGACGGACATCGTTTAATCGATTTTTGGGCGTTACAAACATCAGCACAAACGCATAATACCCTCCCACACTGCTTTGTTTTCATATAGGCAATGGACAAAAATAGAAGGAGTTATTGCAGACGAATAAAAATAAGTAGAATATTACCTTTTGGTAAGATTAAGAAAAAATATAATTCTTGAAAAAATCCGTGCAAGGTACCTCCCATATATCCTGAACATATAATTTTGAATAAAATTCACAGTTATACTCCTAACATTTGAAAATTTGGTTATAATCATTTTAATAAAGATGTTTTTGTTTGTGAAAATGTTTATTACAATCGCGGCAAGGATTCGGGTAGCTGCCGTACATCCTTTTCCTTAAAAAACCTCTAAACCGGAAAAAAATTATTCATTTTCAGAAATTATTGTTCTCTTATAATATTAGATGCAAAATTATGAAAATTTTATCGGAAGGATATTCATATTTCCAAGACATCAATATTTCAATATCCTGTAAAAAATCTAATTTTGTTTTTAAAAATTCGTAAAAATAGTTTTTTTATTTTGGAACGAAGCATTAATTTAGTTATTAGCATTTCAATTCACAAGGATTTACATAACTGCCATATATCCTTTCTTTTCAAAATAGTGAAATGTTGTATATATTTTCTAAATTCGGAAGGACGGATGGACGGACATTTTCAAATGTTGATAGCCTTATGGTTCAGCTGCAATATTAGAAACTGGATGTTGGATTATTCTTTAAATGTTCATAATATCAGCAGAAGCTCATATTACTATCTCAACCTAAGAATGTGTAGGTTATATTCAGTTATTGAGTTACTTACATTTACGGTAAAAATGTATTATTTATGGGTGCCATCAAAAACATATCTTTTTTAACGTTCTAGTCAAAACGAACAAATAATGATTTCACATTATAATAAATAAGAGATAGTCATTAAATAAAATTAAAGAAAAATTAAAATTGATTAACATGTTTTTTTTTCAAAATTAAATCAAACTTTGGCATTTTTTTTTGATTTCAGCAAAAAAACATACAACATCAAGAACCAAATAAAGACCTATTAATACACTTTATGCCATTAAACTACTTCTGTTAAATAATGCAATATTTCTTAGTTATTTAAAAGAAAAAACGGTATAATTTTATAAAAAACCAAAAATATGGAGATATTTCCGCAAACCATCAAATTTAAAATTTACGAAATGGTAATTTATACATTTAAACAAAAACAAAATTTTAATAGTTTTCATACGAAAGGACAACTAATGATTATATTTTCTAATAGATAATATCTAAGGCTATTCTATAGTAAAACATAATCAAAACAGATTAACATATATTTTACTAATATTCCAACAAAGTTTTACAATTTCAGGATTACAATAAAAAAAATGTTAATTATTAACAAGTAAGAAAGTATGGTCGGTCAAGCCCGACCATATAATACCCTACACTAAGTAAAAGAGAAAAAAATGTTTTTCTTTTAAAATTTCAATAATTTATATTTTTGAGTGATTTTCGGAAGTGGGGTTATATGGGGGCTATGACCAATTATGGACCGATCACCATGAAATTAGGTCGTGTGTCTATATTAAAGTTAACTATGTTAAATTTTGTGTGTTTACCAACATTTTTAAGCGATTTATGCACGTTAAAGTGATTTTCGGAAGCGGGTCTATATGGGAGCTATGACTAATTATGGACCGATCGTAACAAAATTTGGTGACATGAATTTTGTGTATATAAAACTTATATACATATATAAATTAAACGTTTATGACCGATAAAGTCCAATTTCGGGAGGACATTTGTATGGGGGCTAGGTGAAATAGTGGACCGATTTCAGCCAGTTTCAATAGGCTTGGTCCTTGAGCCGAAAAAATAATATGTACCAAATTTGATCGAAATATCTTCAAAATTGCGACCTGTACTCTGCGCACAAGGTTTACATGGACAGCCAGCCAGCCGACCAGACAGACGGACGGACTTACATCGCTTAATCGACTCAGAATGTGATTCTAAGTCGATCGGTATACTTTAAGGTGGGTGTTAGACTAATATTTTTGGGCGTTACAAACATCTGCACAAACGCATAATACCCTCCCCACTATGGTGGTGTAGGATATAAAAATTGCGCAGATTAAACTGTTAAACCCTTTTTGACAAAAACGGTAATTTTCCATAATTCCACATTCATATTCTTTCATTTTTAGTCAATCACGAGTTTATATCTTTTAAAACGAACTTTTAACAATTATTTTAGTTTCTCCATAAAATTTATGTTGAAAATGTACTAACTTTAGCGACCTCTAGTGACGACAAAAAGAGATATTTATAAAAAAGTTTTTTCTACACAAATAAGTTATTTAGTTGTCTATTGAAAAATATAAATTTCATTAACATCAAAACCAAATATCCGTCGCCATGAGGTAATGATCTGTATTTGGTTGGAGCAAGAGCTACTGAAATCTGACCAGACCATCACAGGGAACCTGTGCAGAATTCAACTGATTCGTTTGAAGCGAACATTGACCGAAAAACGCTCAGAATATGCTGCCAGATATGAAACCGTAATATTCCATCATGACAACGTGAAATGGTTGGGAAGTTTTGCGTCATCCGCCTTATAATCCAGACCTTGCACCGTCCGAGTACTATATGTTTCGATCGATGTACAAATAAGAATATCTATGGGATACCCTTCACTTTAGAACAGAGTATCCGATATTGGCCTGATTTGTTCTTGGCCTCAAAAGAACGAATCGGAATCCATATGTTGAATGAAAGATGGGATGCCCATTACTTTGAATAAGTTTATATTACAGCTACAAATTTGGAAAAATCCCGCATTTTTCAGTCGTACACCCAATATCATAATATTAATAGGCAAGTCGATTTCTTTAGACCCCTTTTACTCTCACATTATACATTTAATTTGGGCAAGAAATATACCATTTTAAAGGGATTTATTCACAGAAGTGCAGAATATATATTTTATTGAAATCGGTTCAGTTTTTTAGGAAACATGTACATGTGAACCTTAAGCTAAAAAGTAAACAAAGCAAGGCGTGTTTGTTAAATTATTTGTTGTAAATAAATAGGAGAAACAATTAAAGAGTATTGATTTCGCTCTGTTTTAAGTGAGAGTTGTTATAGAAAACAAAGAAGAAGAATTTAGTAATTTAAATTCGCTTTAAGAAATATATTTATAAGGTGTTTTTTTTATTTTCTAACTCCCATATGCATAAACAATTTTTAAATTCATCAAAGCTTTATGAAACAAAATTTGTTTTATAAACCTTTGACAAATTTAAAAAACTGTTTATGCATATGGGGGTAAATATGTAATTGTAGATAAGTAAATAGTTATTTTATAATTGTGACGATTTTCAACGGTTTATCACTGCATGAAGTTTAATGAATAAATGTTGAGTCGCCTCCCATACAAAGTAAATAGTTATTTCTAAATATTTTGTGAAATATAATTGCAAGATTCTTCAAACTTATTCTAAATGGCTCTTTTATAAATTTTCATAGTTTCGCTGAATTTGTTCGGCATTGGAATAGTGGGCGTAGTACACCCTAATTTCGAATATCTGTAGAACTATAATTGTAAAAGTGTTTAAACTTTTAGCGAATTAATTTCTTATTACTGTGCGGAGTTTAGCTGAATATAGACGGAATTAGATTAGAGGGCATAGCACCCAAAATGGGAGAGGTCGGTAAAGGATGTGAGTCACCTCCCATACAAAGTAATAATTGCAAGGTTCTTCAAACTTTGTCCGCATAGCTCTCTTACCATTTTACACAGATTGGCTGAAAATTGTCGGGATTGCATCAGTGGTTATGGCGCAAAGTAAATAATTAATTTTGAATATCTGGAGAACTATAATTCTAAAAGAATTTAAACTCTGTATCAATCAATTTATTACCATTCTAAGGTGGTTAGCTAAAAACGAATTTATTCCTGATCCCTGTTCGAAGTTTAGCTAAGCATGATCTGCTTAGTAGGAATGACCCTTCCCTTATAAAGGAAAGTTAAAGTAAAGCTTGATATTTACATAAAAGGTTTAAAAATGGGTGGGATCAGAGCAGTGGAGTGGTATCTCCCATACAAAATTAGTTAGTTATTTTCGACTATCAAGTGAACTGTAATTGAGAGATTCTCAAATTTTGTATGTGTTATTTTCGTATTTCCATTCATATTTTTTTAATTTTACTAGAGTAGGGGTAGCGAAGTGCACCGGGTTATGCTAGTTATTATATATTGTGTGACTTGCTTTTAACAAATGAAAATTTGTGATAACGCAAGTGAGAATTTAAATAATTTCTTTATTATTTCAATAAGTTTGGTCCAATTTTTCGAGTATTGCTGGCCGTATGTTACGAATAATACGAACAATATTGGAGGCCAATTGTTGCAGGTTTATTAGCATGAGCCAGTGACTTCACTTGGCTTCACGGAAAATAATCGATTGGTGTCGAATCACACTATTGATAATTTAATTTTTCGAAATCCGACCACAACAATGTCATCCATATTTTCAAACAAAAAATTGTAGATCATGGTTAGATAATAATCTCCAGTGAGCGTACGGAGAGCTGCCACCAGAGTTTAAACCGCACCAAACGTTGCATTTTTGTAGATGTAATGGAGTATGTTGGGTCTGTTGTGAATTGGTCTCACTCTATGTGTGGGAATTTTGTTTGTTAACAAACCAAACAAGTCAAAAATTAGCCTCATCACTGAACAAAATTTTGCGATAAAGCAGATAATGTAAATTTGGTAGAGTTGATCCCGCATCAATCTCTTCATGATGAGTACGCTGATCATGCCATTATATACTGATCATAAATGTCAAACAGTGAGAGCAGTATAAGAGTTCGTTTCAGAGCTAACCCTATCTAGCTTAAAAACGCTTTTTATTCTTTTATATTTAAGAATAAATATATTTATTGGAATTACTCTGGCATTTAAATGTTATCCGCCCACCCAAAACTTGGTGAGGGGTGTAAATCCAACACAACAAAGCTCTTAATTGACTGTAGTAAGAATAAAACAGGACTCATATACAGTTATTGAAAAAACACTTCAAACAAATGTATGAATGCCTAATACTAATTTTGTCGTACAAATTTTAAACAAAGTCTGACAGGCAACTATGTATGTAAAAAAAGTAGAAAATATGTTTTTAGTTAAAAATAAAAAAATTTTTTAAAAACTAGTTTAAAAAATCATTTAGCAGGAATGCAGCATAAAAAGCAGTTTGTTTTTCAAGCTAATAAAATTTTATTATAAAATGAATAAAAGTTTGTTAATACGTATTACAACTTTTATGTTTCGAATAACGAGTATCACTATGGAATATTTCTGGCAGTTAATACATGTGTCCTTTCGTCCACATTACTATGATGAAGGTTATACTATGAATTTTCTTAAAAAATATATTTTATTCAAGGGCAACAAAATATCATCAAATTTAATATAAAAATATTACTTATTTTATATGGATTCAAGGTATAATATTGTACTAAGAAGTAATTTGTATTCAATAAAAAATCCTTAAAAAAGAATATAAAAAATATTACTTTAATTCCCAGAAATACATAATAGAAAAGCTCATACAATTATCCTGCTCAATAATATATTTGTAATACTTAGCATAGAAATAATATTTAAATATTATTTAAATACGTGGGAGGGTCAATAATTCCGTAATTTTTGTAGTGGAACTTAGGTTTTTAGATAAAAAATCATTTTATTTTTCAACAGAGTCATCTTTGAGCTCTATATAAAGGGTATTTTTTATAGAGCGACACAAGTTTAAATTATAATAAAACAAGGAAATATATTTATAATATCAATGAAACGGGCTTTATTGGAAAGAAAATTTTATGAAATTAATGTTTAAATATACGGCGCTATCTGAGACACCAATTTTCAACAACTTTAGCAGCATTTGCGGCCGTATTTCGGCAATAACTCTTCGAATGTTGATTTCGTGGTGTTCAATTGTTTGTGGTTTATAAACCACAAACTTAACATAACCCCAAATAAAATAATCCAATGGGGTTAAATCACACGATCTTGGTGGCCAATTAATGGCCCCATTACGTTAAATTAGTTTTCAGCTAAAGTTTTTTTGAGTAAAACAAATGTAGCGCCCGCTGTGAGGCCTGTTGCAACGACATATCAGCAAGATTAATGCCACGTAATTGAGGTATGAAAAATTTCGATTCATGTTCCTATACCGTTCACCATTGACAGTAACATTTTGACCATCATCGTTTTTGAAGACGTATGGGCCAATGACTCCGCCAGCCCATAAAGCGCACTAAACAGTAATTTTCTGTGGATATAATGGTGTTTCGACAAAAGATTGTGGTTTCTTCTCACTCCAAATGCTACAATTCTGCTTATTTAGGTACCCATTCAAACAGAAATGGGCTTTATCGGAAAATAAAATTTAGAATAGACATTCAATATCGCTGAATTGGCGGCGCATACGATGGTCGTTTGAAATTCATAATGAAATTTCAAAGCAAACTAAACAAAAAGCAACTGTCAGCTGTTAAATTGATATAATGGTGTTTCGACAAAAGATTGTGGTTTCTTCTCACTCCAAATGCTACAATTCTGCTTATTTAGGTACCCATTCAAACAGAAATGGGCTTTATCGGAAAATAAAATTTAGAATAGACATTCAATATCGCTGAATTGGCGGCGCATACGATGGTCGTTTGAAATTCATAATGAAATTTCAAAGCAAACTAAACAAAAAGCAACTGTCAGCTGTTAAATTGGTGCTCAAATAAAGAAGTAATGCCAGCTCAAACTTGTGACACTCTAAAAAAAAACACGCGTTAATTCTGCAATTTTTGTATCCCTTCCATAAAATAAGATTTATTAAGGTCAATAGTTATTTGTTTGTTAGATGATTTCATAGTTGGTGTTGAGCCATTTCTTCAGGTTTGGAAACAAGAAATAGTCACTCGCAACTAAATTCGGAGACTAAGGAGGATGAAGGAGCAATTCGTAGCCTAATTCATGGATTTTTGCCATTGCAGTTATAACTGATTTTGATATCAATTACAACTGCAACTTAAAAATAAAAGTTCGCATGAAACTCTTAAAATCAGAGTTTTAAATAGTCCTCAAAAAAAACTCATTTGAGGAGTTTTATTTTGTCAGTCATAAAATAAAAGTCTTTTGAGGAGTTTTATTTTTCCCGTCAGAAATAAAACTCAGTTTATATAAATTAACACCTAAAGCTTGACGCTGGTCAGATCATTACAATTTGTAAAGCACTTTTCATTGCAATTGAATAAATTGTCATTAAAATAAAATTAAGTTGAATTTTAATTTGTTATAGTTTGATTTCTATTATCAAATTGTTGTTGTTTTTTCTTTAAACAAATAAATTACTACAAACTTTACATCAGATAGACTCAATAAAGAAAGATATTGAAAAATTAGAAAATAAACGAAAAGAGTTTTATTTTATTTTCAAATGACTTTTATTTTATGGTGGAAAAAATAAAACTCCTCAAATGAGTTTTTTTATGACGGCTATTTAAAATTCATTTTTTAGAGTTTCATGTGAACTTTTATTTTTACGCTGAAAAAAAACTGTGAATCATTTCAATAACAGTATAGGTCTCCGTTGCACAGTGGTATGAGAAAAAAAAGATGGAAATAAATCTGTAACTTCTAAACCCTCAGTCCGATTTGAATGAAATTTCACATGCGCAAAAGGGAAATGTTGCCGACTTTAAGTCTTTAATCTGAACCTCATGAACCCTCCTCGAGCTGGGCCAGGGGTCCCCAAAGTAGGACACCTCGGGTATGGTCAATTTTAAAAATTATCCTATTTCTTGGTTTGTGTTCCGATTACACATATAGAATCTCCTCATCGTACACTACTTAAAACCTCATCGTAGCTATCACTTATCTCTTATAGCTTAGGAGATATTCGCATTTGAAAATAAAATTTTCAACATATTTACCCACCCTACTCCAGTTTTTTGATGACCGCGGTTCCAAATATTTCCAAATATTTCCCGATTTTCTTCATTTTGCTTTAATAGGATTGACAATATATGTATGTATCCAACAAAGAAATAATTGTTTAAATATCAGGACTAAATCCAAAGTTACATGCATTTGAATTTAAAAAAATTAAAAAAGACAATTTTTCGCAATTTTTTTGGGAAAAAAGTACTTGTATTCTTTTTCAGTTATTTAAAAAATTTCTAAAAGCATGTATAATTAATTTATACTTTTTGAAAAGCCTACTTTACATCAAATATTTTAAATGAAAAATAAATTTTAAATTTTTGATACCGAGGGGACCAGGTCCATTCAAATAACGCCTATTTTTTATGTAAAATTCAAATTTAGGGCAAAAATTCTCAAATCGCGTAGTCGATATCAAAATATAGTAACCCATTTTATATGGCCCAATATGTTCTTAATTATTTTGTAATGGGTTCCGAAAACCCTGAACGTGGTATGTATAGTACAGTCAAAAAACAAAAATATCCCATTTTTGGAATTTTTCCATAATTTTTTGGGAATTTCGGGATTGCTGATTACAAATTTCAAAATTTGTTTTTATTTTTCCATTTTCAATAAAAAAAATCTATATAAGTGTAAAAATTCATTAAAAAATATTTATAAATAAACATTTTATTTCAATTTGAAAAATTTGTATCTATGCAAAAACTCAATAAAAAGCATTTTTTGTCATATTTTTCAAAAAAGTATTCCATGAATTTTTTAATTGTCAAAAGTTATATACATGAAAAGTAGACAAAATCCTCTATCCATTGAGATATAACATGTCTACCTTAAATTCTTTAATTCCACGATTCGTCCACATCGCTATTGCGGTTGAACAACGCCAAACACACCTGTGAAGTTGTCACACGATTACATTTGTGATTGATTGTGAGCAATCGCTGCACCGATCTTGCGGAAAGCTTTCTCATACCCAAGTAATAATTCAAAATTGAAACCACTGAGTCAATCACCTATCGGCCAACACCATATCGTGATTTGTTTCGGCTATAGGGATCTCATCTGAGCTTCCAGAACATTCGTCATCTTCCGTGCTTGAGCGGTCACAACGATATTCAGTCACCCACTTTTTATACCCTACACCACCATAGTGGGGAGGGTACAATGCGTTTGTGCAGATGTTTGTAACGCCCAAAAATATTAGTCTAACACGTATAAAGTATACCGATTGACTTAGAAACACTTTCTTCAGATTGATTGTCCAGCATACTATTGTCTAGACTATCAGGGCACCATTGAAATTGATGTTCCCATAGTATTTATTAATCTTAGCATTGGGTTTTGGTTGATGGTATTTTTCCGCAAAAAAATAATGCTTAATAAGCACACGAAATACATATTTTAAAAACATGAAATAGGCAACTCAAATTAAAACTTTTAGGTATGTTTTTTCGTATTTTTACATTCCAGATTTTTCAGAATTAAAGTGTCGATTATACCCATATTTTTCATAAAATTTATCTTGCAGCCCTGGAGTTAAAGTTCATTTAAGATTCATCACAACATCTTGTAGAATTTTAACTTGCATAACTTCCTTTATTAAATTAGTTTCTTAGTAATTTATTTAATATACTTATCACATTAATGCATACAAAATAAATATATTTAAAAGTATGTATGAAAACCATACTTATATAAACTACATATTAGGAATATAGCATGACATAATAATAGTAAAATTAATAGACTTATAAACATGAATATGCCATAAGCATTTATAATGGTCCTTCATACCCAAGCATTTGTGAATATGTGGCCATATTTCAAACTTACTTAAGTACTACTTACTTACAATATGCAATAAAATTCTTTAGAAAACCGCCTACTAGGAAAATCTTTATGTAGTTGTTTTTATTGCATACTTTTTGGCTGTGTAATAAACTTTTTATTAAAAGCATATGATTTCAATTTATATTTACATCCTCCTCATGGTGGAAGCTAAATTTGGTGGAAGGAATTTTGTAATATATTCGGGGAAATGTTTTTGTTATATACAGAGAACTCGCTGGTGTAGTTTGAGTGAGCAAATATTTATTTCTTGGAAATTATTCTCATCAGAGGTTAATACTGAACACAGAAGTCGGTTTTGTAGCTCTAAGAAAAAAACATAAATTTATTATACATGATAAAAATGTCACCTAAACAGGCAACAAATAAGTAAACAATATAATTCTTAAGTTATGAAAATTAATGAATGAATAATAAGGTGAATATATGTATGGATAATTAAAATACATGAAGGGCATTGTTTCTAGACAGCAACAGATGACAGCTCCATTATCCTAGGACCTTCTACAGCAGACCAATCATATACTTAGATGGAACAAATACCGATTAACGAAACTGATACAAGGCAAAATAATAATAGACTGGATAATATGGCAACAACCTTTGGCACAAAAGACCTACGCATAGCTCAATGGAATGAACGAACTCTTCGTGAAGAATCAAGGCTTGCACTACTAGACATCATATAAGATCGAAGTCCTAAGCATAAGCGAAATGAAATGGAATGATTATGACGAACTTATTCCTGGAAATGTTAATACTGTAATCTACAGTGGAAAGTAAAATTAATTATAAACTCTCTTCAAACATGGAAGCCTACAACAAACCGAATAATAATGGCTCGCTTTAAAACATTTCATCACAATACAGTATTGCACCCCTACAGATGATGCTGATGATACTAAGAAGTATGAATTCTATGCACAACTTTCAACCACACTGAGATTCGAAGGAGATACACAAATATAAGAGAACATCACATAATGGTAACTCACGCAATCAGATTGATCATATATGCGTGAGCAGAAGATGAAGGAACTCCTTTATGGATATAAGAAACAAAAGAAGTGCTGACTTCGGTAGTGATCATGAGCTTATCGCAGGCGAAATCAAGATCAAGGAAAAGAGGAACAACCAGGCACTCAAGACGAAAACGGATATTCCTACAAAAACTCTAGAATAACGACACTAAGAACGCGTTGTTGACGGCAATTCATGAACAGCTACCAATAAACCAATAACACTCATGGGAAGCTATGACAACAAAATATAACCGAGTTGCAGAAAAAACATTGGGTATAGCCCAACCACAAAGAAAAGCTTGCATATCAGACGACACTTCGAACCAGGTTTCTCAAAGAAGGGAACTCAAGATGTAGGTAAACGCAGAGGAAATATTAGGTACAGCGGAACCACAAAGAAAATCTTGGATATCAGACAACACTTGGAAACTGGTATCTCAAAGAATGGAACTCAAGCTGCAGTTTAACAACAACAACACTTTGAGACTGGCAAAACAAGTAAAGAGAGCTGCAAGAAGAGACAAAAGAAAGTTCCTGGATCGCCTTGCAATGTCGACAGATGAAGCGGCTAGCCTGAACAATATAAGAAAACTACACCAGACGATAAACTGTCTCACCAATCAAAAGTGTAATAGGAGCTAACCAGTCGCTGATCACAGTGGTACACTATTAACAAACAATGATGAACAGATACAAAGATGGAGAGAAAATTTCGAAGAAATCAGTAACATCGCCAAAGATGCAACTACTGAGAACAATGAAATTGAAAACAGCCCTGCAGAGAATATCCTAAGAATATCAAGCACTCCCTCTAGTATAGGTGTGATAAAGGAGCCAACGGGAGGCCAAGAAATAACCAGGCATCAGGCGAAGATGGAATTCCAGCTGAACTTCTACAGCTGCACATCACATCAGTCTGGGAGGAGGAAAGGCTACCTCCAACTTTGAAGAATGGCATCATTGTTAAGTTATCGAAAAGTGGCGACTTGAAAGATTGCAACAACTGGAGAGGAGTTACTCTGCTTAACACAGTATACAAGTGAAATAAAGAAGAATCTACGAGATAAACAGGCACGTTTCTGGCCAAACAGGAGCTGCGTAGACCAGGCCAACAACCCACGTATTATAACAGAACAATCCCTAGAAAGGCGCACAGAGGGATGGCTTCATACATTTTTTTGCAAAAACTATAAAGAGTGGTCGTAGAGCGCTGAAATTTGGTACCGATAATTATATGGACTAAACTAAGAAAAAAATTAAATTTTATCAAAATCGACCATGCCCAACGCCCACTGCCCATACAATCCAAATAGATTTTTTGGCATAAAATTTTTTCTATCCAAGTAAAAGTCTAGAAATTTGGTACATATATTTTCTGAAACAAAAGAAGAACGTATGCTAAGTTTTATTAAAATCGGCCATGCCCACCGCATACCGCCCATGCAATCTAAATGCAATACATTTTTGTGCAAAAATTATAAGCAGTGGTCGTAGAGCATTGAAATTTGGCACCGAGAATTATATGGACTAAATTAAGAAAAAAATTAAATTTTATCAAAATCAACCACGCCCAACGCCCACAATCCAAATTGATTTTTTCGCATAAAATTGTTTATATCCAAGCAAAATTCTAGAAATTTGGTACATACATTTATTGATACAAAAAAGGAACGCATGCCGAGTTTCAATTCAATCGGTCACGCCCTCCGCCCACGAAACCCATACATAGATAAGAATTTTTTGGATATTTCGTTTATTATTCGACAAAAAATGTGAAGTTTTCATCCTGTTCCGAAAACTTCCGAAAACTATTTTTTCTTATAATAAAACAAGACAATCCCACCTTTCATTCTATTATAAAAACATGGAAAATCAAAAATAAAATAATTTTTAGAGGCTTATAAATATGGCCGTATCTTCATAACTGTTTATGATATCCCAATAATTTTTTTTTGTATTTATGGAGAAATGCTATATTTGTCGAATATGTTATAGTTAAATGGTATTATTAGGAAAATTATAGATATATAAACCACTGAATTGCTTGAAAATATAAGTAAATTTTTGCTTAACACCCTTGCATGGACTTTACTTCAATTTTTAAAAAAAAAAAAAAGATTTCTTAAAACTATTTAAACATTTATCTACAAAACTGCATCATTTTATTTTTGAAATTAAGAGTTTGAAAAATTGACTTTTTGACACCAAAATCCCTCTGTGAGGCGTACTCCCTGTTCGTAGATTTCAAGAAAGATACCATCAGACAGTCCGCCATATGGCAAGCATTGAGAAGATAAGGAGTACCCCAGAAAATAACTCGAATCATCAGAACTATGTAAGAGGATGCAGTTCTCAGTTCTTTACAATGGAAATATAAGTCAACCATTTCACACAAAAGCTGGAGTAAAACAAGGATGCGCCTAGCACCCCTGCTATTCACTGTAGTGTTGGATGACATCATTAGATATGTGTGTACAAAGAGAAGAGGAATCTCAGGGAGTTTCTTACGCCAACTCGAGGATTTGGATTATGCGGAATATATTTGTCTATTCTCCCACAAGAACAAAAGTTGGACTTGATATAAATATCAAGAAAACTAAAGCTAAGAGCATTAAAACGTTAGCACATCAAGCTACAAGGCCAACCAGTTGAATATGTAGAAAGTTCTGATATCTAGACAGTACTGTGTCAACAAAACGCTAAAACAGTTGTTGCTCAATAAATCTAATGCGGCATTCGGAATACTACAACCAGTAGGGAGAAGCTCACAAATATCCAGACAAATAAAGCTTAGAATATTCAACACAAGTGTAAAGTCTACTCTATTGTACGGAAGTGAAACCTGGTTAATATCGAACACTATCAAGCAAAAGCTACTGATATTCACCAACATGTGCTACAGAATCAAATGTAGAATATTCTGGCCTAACAACATCAGCAACACCGATTTATGACACCTTGCTAGCGAGAAACACATAAAACGTAGGAAATTTTATTATACTGTCAGGAAGAATCCGGACAGTATAATAAAAATTGCGCCAGAGTGAAATTATCAAGGTTCATGAAGCCGTGGTTAGCCAAAGAATACATGGAGACGCACGATATTCCAAGAACTAGGACAGTGCAATCTTACATGGGCTGGCTTGAAAACAACTGCAAAAAATAGTGTAAGATGGAGATGCTTTGTGGAAGCCATATGCTCTCAAGAGGATTAATGGAGAAATAAATGGATAATTAAACAATGGTCGGCATAAAGAGAATATGGAACATTGTACAATGATTTAGAAAATTAAGGTTTTGAAAATAATTATGTAGATTATGAACCACTGTTGATATCATACTGAAGTTTCACACATACATATAGTACTCAGACCTTATATGGGAGCTATGGTTAAATATGGACCGATATTCACAAAATCCAGTAGTATGGTTACTGTATAAAAATTACTGATCTGTGCGTAATTTCATTTTGATATCGATTTGTTTTAAATATTTATTAAGGTTAATATATTTTTCGGAAATGGGCCTTATAGGGGTGCTATGACCAATTATCGGCCAATCTGCGTAAAATTTGGTACAGTGATTTCTATTTATATGAAATCACTGTGTCGAATTTTAGCATGATAAAGGTATTTATAAGAGATTTATGAGTACTTAACTGATTTTCGGAATTGGACCTTATGTGGGAGCTATGGTCAAATATGGACCGATATTCCAAAAGTCTGATTTCTAAATATAAATTAGAGATTTGTGTAAAATTTTGTTTTGATATTTATATTTTTTAGATATTTATGTAGGTTAATGTGTTTTTCGGAAGTGGTCCTTATATGGGAGCTATGGACCCATCTTCATAGAATTAGGTATAGCGATTTTGGTATATATGGGGACTATTTATGACGAATTTCAACTTAATAGCGATATTTATAAGACATTTATGCTTATTTAAGTGATTTTCGGAAGTGAACTTTATATGGGAGCTATGGTCAAATATGGGCCGATCCACAAATAATTTGGTGTTGTGAATTTTTTAAGCACGAAAATTATTTTTCCTGAATTTTGTGTGGATACTGCAATTTTGTAGGAATTTACAGACCAAAAAACCATATTTCGGGAAGAAATTTGTATGGGGACTAGGAGAAATCATGAACCGATTCTTATAATTTTTACCAGAGTTAGTCCTTTTAACATAAAAATAACGTGTATAAAATTTGGTATTATCTGCAATATATTTGCACAAATAACAATAACAATTTTAAAATTATCAAGTTTTGTTTTAGGTTGTCTTAGATTTTGGTTCATAACTCTGGTTCCACTGAACCGATTTTGCTTATTTTCAATACCAAACTGCTTAGGAGAACAATAGACATTTTTCTTGCAAGTTTACCAATTTTCGTTGTCTATTTTGGACGTGAGCGTGTTTTACAGAGACAGACAGACAGACGGACAGACACACAGACAGACGGACATAGCTCAATCCACTTAGAATTTCATAAGGATGAATAATATATATACCTTGTTGGGTTTCAGATGAATATTTCTCAAAGTTACACACGGAATGACAAACTTATATATACCCTCATTCACCACTTATGGTGGTGGAGGGTATAAAAATTAGTTCGGAGTAAATGTTTATCAAATTGTTTCTAATATTTGCAATCCTATTAAAATTTTGAAATAAATTTGTAATAAAATTTCTTTATTTATTAACAAAACTCAATGAGATTTTCAATGTTTTTTTCTTTTAAATTTGTCATTCTAAATAACAAAGTGTAATAAAACTTTTCAAAAGCTCATAGAGAATCCCACAATTCCTAAAAATTGGAGCAAAAATCCCAAAAATGGTATTTTATACAATTTTGTCCATAGGGTAAACATTTTCTTTAGGGACACATCAGGGTTTATATAGCAGCTTTCCGTTTTCTGATCCCAAATTTGCGATTTTAGAACATTTGTACCAAATTTGGAATTTTTATTAAAAATAGTTCAAATTCCGAAGGGCGTATTGCAAAAATTGGACATGGTTTTTATACCAATATATTCTCCGTAAAGATAAGTACCTTATAGAAAAACATAAAACTGCTATATGTTCTTAAAGAAAGTTTTTTTATTAAAAAAAGTCACCTTTTCGCCCAAATAGCAGCAAAAATGTATTACTTTTTGAATTTTTATATTTAAAATCGTTTATTTTTGGATCCATTATTGATACTGCTCTGAAATGTTTTGTATATCATTGGCAATTTAGTTGTATAACCAACGAAAAAATTCGAGTCCATTCGGTATTTTCGGTTAAAAAAGCAGCAACAATTTTAAAATTTAAATTTTGACATGCCTATAACTCGCTAATTAAAAGAGATAAATAGCCGAGAGCTTTCCAAAAATATAAAAATCTTTGAAATGGAATGGGAAACAAAAAAATGACACGTGTTCAAAAATTTTACATGTCGAAGGTACCCTGTATTGAGCACTCATTGCGCCACCCGTGGAGCATTTGTAAGTTCCATATTAAGAACTTGAACTCGAACACTCCCTGTCTACACCCTGATCGAACCAGCGGTTTAGAATTGCCGGCTTAGAATTGCCAAACAATTTTGATTCTGCCCCACTGTGCAAAGCTGCACACCTCGGGCCTACAATATTTTTAAAAAAATCAAGAGATATTTAGGTTAAATTTTTCTGATGTTATAGGACTACACAGGGTAGACATTTTTTACAACTGTCAATAATATTTCTCATTAAAAATTGCAAAATTAGTTGGAAAAAAGATCCATACCTATAAAAATGTTACGCTTCCAAATTCGGAACATCTAAAAAGGAATATTTTTACGTTTTTTCCTAAAAAGGTCTTCATATTATATCTCTTATAGGAAAAAATTTTCTTTGGACTCGTATATATTTTGTTTATGCTTCTAAAAGAATTATTTGACCAACAAGTATCACTTGGCATTAATTTGTTTTTCACAATAGAAACAATAATAGACAAAACAAACCCACACTTTCTATTCATAATGAACACGCGTAAGCTTAAGGACAAAGACAACAAAATTTTACTCCACCCACTCACTATTCGACAGTTCTCCTCTATAACGAAAAAATAATAAGTTGAATACATTGCATACAAAATTTACCAACATTCAGTTCTAAAAATATTTTCTAATGTTGTCCATACAAATTGTTTCTACTCAATGTTCTTTCAAACTAGAGGACTTGGTAGTTAATTGCGTCAGTTTGGATGGGGAACAAATATTTTCAATAAATATGAATATTTAATGTATAGCTACATACATATTTATTATTTGCTTTACTAAGTATTTATTGTTTTTATTCTTATGTTTTTTTTTCAAACATGTAATAAATTATGAACTCTAGACAACCATTGATGATAACACAATTAGGGGTCAAGTAAATTATTTGTAAGTGCTATACATATACTTATCTTTAAATAATGTATTTAGAAGATCTTTTGAATTCTTTTTGGTAGAAATAAATAATAATTTTATGTTTAAGTCGTTGACAAATTGTGCATAAAATTACCTGTGATCCATAAAGCACCCATTTCAATTAGTTATATTTATGTATGGTATAAGTTTTGTTGTCTGACACGTGCAGCTTTTGATTGATGTGCACCATGGAAAGTTTAAATCTATATACTCTACATTGTAGGTGGTGGATATTCCAAGGACGTGATGGTATTTGTAGTAAAAATAAAAATCATAAGTAAAACTTGATAAGTGGCGAAGAGAATTGAAGAAGACATGCTTGTACAACAAACAAAAAAGGTTTAGAAGAAATCTTAATACATTTCCAATCATCTTGGTTTTGCTGATAGATGGACCCGGTCAATCTCAGAGGATATTTCGAACAGTCCACTTCTATTTTTTACGTCTTCTACAAAAGTATTTGCAGTTACTTATCTGGTCGCCAGGATTATCTGAATAGCAGTTGATCTATTAGTAACTGGGCTATCAGATTATCGGCATATATTAGGTAGCATCCATCGACCGCCTATCCTGTGCAACCTACCCAAAGTCCCATCGCACAATGCATAGTAGGGCAGTATCAATAATTTTTAGAAAATAGTGTGGCATTTCTAAACTCCTGGTTATTAAAATGAAGCCTACAAATTTTCCAGGGGCGGCGCTATGGGGACTCAAAGTAGGGTACCTTCGACATGTAAAATTTTTTTTTGTTTCCCATCCGATTTCAAAGATTTTTATATTTTTGGAAAGCGCTCGTCTAGGACTTGAAAAACAAATCAATGCTTCTGACTGGTTACTAATATTTTATACTAAAATTTGAAAAAGTACAATATTTTTGAAGGACAGATTTATAAAGTGCATATTTTTGAATTTAATTGAGATATTGACTTGGAATTTTTTTCATAAGACCAAAATTTAACTTATCTAAACAAAAACAAGTAAGAAAGTATGGTCGGTCAAGCCCGACCATGTAATACCCTACACTAAGTAAAAGAGCAAAAAAAAATTTTCTTTCAAAATTTCAATAATTTATATTTTTGAGTGATTTTCGGAAGTGGGGTTATATGGGGGCTATGACCAATTATGGACCGATCACCATGTGTGTGATTTATGTCTATATTAAAGTTAACTGTGTTGAATTTTGTGTGTTTACCAACATTTTTAAGCGATTTATGCACGTTAAAGTGATTTTCGGAAGCGTGTCTATATGGGAGCTATGACTAATTATGGACCCATCGCAACAAAATTTGGTGACATGAATTTTGTGTATATAAAACTTATTTGGAGCGGAATTTGTGGAGATACATATATAAATTAAACATTTATGACCGATTAAGTCCAATTTCGGGAGGACATTTGTATGGGGTCTAGCTGAAATAGTGGACCGATTTCAGCCAGTTTCAATAGGCTTGGTCCTTGAGCCGAAAAAAATAATATGTACCAAATTTGATCGAAATATCTTCAAAATTGCGACCTGTACTCTGCGCACAAGGTTTACATGGACAGCCAGCCAGCAGAGATGCAAGCCGTAACGGCGCGACTGGCGGCTAGCCGGCTAGCTGATTTTTTCCAACAAGCCACGCCGCCGCCGATTTACTCGGCTGAGCGGCGGCTTAATTTCGAGCCGATTTTAAAAAAAAAACTTAAATATACATAGTTTTATGAATGTAACTTTTTTACAATAATCGTCCCAAAATACAACACTGTTTGCCGGTTACATTATTATATAAATCCGAATACTGATTATTAAAAGCAATCGGTTATATAGAATCGGTTATAAATTTTTTATTAAAAGTTTAAAATTCAAATTCAACGTTGTGAAAAGTGAAAATTTAAATAAAATTAATAATGAGTCGAAAAATAAATAGTTATTTTAAATTAAAAAACGACAAGAGACAAAATACGGAACTAGCCAGTTCCGAAACAATTAATGAGGCTGAAATACTCGGTGCCCAATCTTTCCGAACTGAGGATGAAGTCTTGGAGGGCAGCTCTGATGATGATATCCCCCTTATTCAAAATTATGCCGATCATCAAGTCGGTGAATACCAACAAATTCTACGGCGCAACAAAGCTGCGAAGGAAGTGGCCAAAATTGTTCTCAGCGAGAGAAGAGGAACAGGGTCAATAGTCTGGGACTATTTTGGCACTTTGACCCTCCGCGGGAAGTCAATTTTTGAAAAATACCGTTTCTGCAAATTATGTTTCGAAATGGAGCATACAACTTTAAAAGGGTAAGTTAATTTTTATAGTCATTTTTACGTTTTTGATAAAAATGAGTGCTATATATAGTTTCGCCGTATCCACCTCAACTTCCAACCACATTACGCACCTAAGAAGCGTACACGAAATTGAATTAAAAACAAAGAATTCAGAAATTAGTTTAAAAAAAACCACTGAAGCTCTTTCAGGATCATCTTCAAGTAAGAATAAAAAAAAAGAGGATGAAAAATTTGCCAATGCTAGAAGAATCGCAGAAATGTGTTGTTCGGATCTGCAGGCATTCAACATAGTTGAAAGGAAAGGGTTTCAAAAATATATATCTCATTTAAAGCCAGAACTGGAATTTCCCAGAAGCCGAACTATAGCCACTACAGCGTTGCAGGATGTATATGAAGTCTACTTAGGCATAGTTAAAACTATTTTGAATGATGCTCCAAAACAAATTTCGATAGTGTTAGATTTGTGGACAGACAATTACAAAAAAAATGCATACATAAACATAAAGGTTCATTATTGCAAAAATTTTGAAATGGTTTCAGCTTCACTAACAACAGAATGTTTTTCCCACCCCCATACCGGCTCACGTATTGCCGATACAGTAACATCAACATTAAGTAAATTTAAAATAAATGATAGGGTCATTCATGCAGTAAGCGATGGAGGATCCAATATAATATCGGGTTTAAAAATATCTAACATATTGCGATACGAGTGCATGGCGCACTCTCTACATCGCTTCTTGGTCCACGACATTCTTGAGCACTACGAATTTGAAGCAATTAAACAAACAGTGAAAAAACTTAAAGAAGTGTATAAAAAATTATCATATGCCACAGAGGAGTTGGCTTCAATTCAAAAAGACTATAAGGACGATAGTTTAATTGATATGCTTCTACAATGCAATGAAATTGCGGAGTCATTGCAATTAGAGGAGGAGTTTGGATTGTCAATTGAAAAGCTACAAGAGGAAGGATCCACCACCTTAAAAAATTCCAACGATACCCGTTGGAATACTCTTCTTTACATGTTCCGAAGTTTCTCTAAAAATTTCAATGCTATAAATATTGCCTTAATTAAAGCGGGTAAGGAAGCTTTTATATTTAATGAAATGGAGAAGAAGCTTATTAAGGGGTTTATGGAATTCTTGGCAATTTTTGAAAAAGCCACCACATATTTACAAGGCCGAAGTTATCCAACAATTTGCAGTGCAATATTTTTTTACGAAAATATTTTAAGCCAGCTCGAAAATAATGAAAGCGTGGCTGAATTTGGAATAATGATTTCGTTATACAACTTTACGAAAGAAAACTTTAACAAACGTTTTAAAATAAAAAAAATTCATGTTGTCGCCGCGTTGCTGGATCCGTGCCAACGTAACTGGCCAATTTTGGACAATTGGTTAAAAAAAATTCCAAAGAACAGCCAAATGGATTTAAAGCAAGTTTTAGATGTTGAGTACACCGAAGGCCTCTATATCACAAAAGAAGATTTAATTTATAAAGAATTATTAAAAATATTAAATGACAATCCCCCAGCTCCCGTTGAGCATATTGTTGAACAACCCGGACCTTCAAAAAAAAAACCGGTGAGTAAAAAAACATATAAATTCATATGTAAGTTTCTATAATCTTCATGTATTCAAACACTTTCAATTACAGAAGATATCCCAACTTCGAAAGGAAATGTTAGATTTTGTGGCATCAACCAGCACGCAAACAACAAGCCATTCCAACATCTCACGGGAAATAAAAACATACTTTGATGCACCACAGGAAGATTTGGAATGTTTAGAATGGTGGAAAAAAAATGAAGAGGTTAGTATTATTTTAAAACCTTTAACAGTTCAATTTTTGATAAGATATCTTTTGTTTTAAGTATTATCCCAACTTATCCAAATTGGCTAATTTTTGTTTTGGGATTCCTGCCACTTCCGCATCATCAGAGGAAGCATTTTCTGTAGCTGGGGCATGTATAACCGCCAAGAGAAGCCGACTAAATCCCTTTACCGTAAAGAGACAACTATTTGTGCACGATAACAACCATTTGGTAGAGCCAATACTAAATATTAAGTAATTTTCCTATTAAAATCCAGACTGTGCCAATCAAAAGTACTACGATCTCTTTAATTTTATGTTTATTTTTATTTATTAATTGTTAAATGAATAAAACATTGTTTTTTACGTTTTGTTTAAGCTTATTTATTTTTCTTTTCCGAGAATGACGTTTGTATTTACGTTTTTTATGCTTTAATTCGGCGCAGCTGATTTTTTTTTAAGCCGATAAAAACATCGGAGCAAACCAGCTGAGCCGCCGCCGCTGAAAATTTTTGGATTTCAGCCGCCGCCGAAAATTTTCAATCGGCTTGCTTCTCTGCCAGCCAGCCGACCAGACGGACGGACGGACATCGCTTAACCGACTCAGAAAGTGATTCTAAGTCAATCGGTATACTTTAAGGTGGGTGTTAGAATAATATTTTTGGGCGTTACAAACATCTACACAAACGCATAATACCCTCCCCACTATGGTGGTGTAGGGTATAACAAAAATAGTTCGAAATAAATGTGGATCAAATTGTTCCTAATATTTGCAATTCTATTAAAACATAGATACAAATTTTAGTTTTAGAAACTCAATCAAATGTAATTTTGAATAAAATCTTTATTTATTAACAAAACTCAAAGAAATTTTCAACGTTTTTTTTTTAATTTGACATTCTAAATAACAAAGTGTAAGAAAACTTGTCACATGTCAAAAGGAATCCCGAAATTCCATAAAATTGGAGGGAAAATCCCAATTTTATGACCAAAATTTAAATTTTGATAAAAAATAGGTCAAATTACGAAGGGCGTAGGGCGCATATTGGTTGAAGAGTGGCCGAAATTCATTTTTTTCATGTTCGCCGATTTGGATAATTTTTTGGTATTTTGTTGTCAGATATCTGAATATTATGATAACGTAATATTAGGCTGATATATATATTATTTGTTTGGACAGACACGATCGAAGTTCATATATGTTCGCTTGTTTAAAATGGCATGCAAATTTACTGTATATTCAATCTTTTGATAAAATCACAGTAAACTTATCATTTGACTTTGATGTATATTTTGGTAAATGACAATTGCCATAGATGAGATTTGCATTAAAAAAAGTTGGAAAAAGTGCCATATAAAAAATTTCGTAGAACAAAATATAAACAACATCAACATTTCAATGTTAATCAACTTCATTGGACTGCATCTTTTTAGCGCTGTGGAGCGCTGTTTAACGAAAGATATCAAATTACAGCTTGAAGTCTCAGTTAAAAGTTAAAAGAACTCAGCTGCTCCTACCTGCTCCTTTCCAAAAAAAAACAGTAAAAACTATAAAGTGATATAGTGATAAAGTAACAAAACAACGTCAAAGTAGGGTAATACTTTTTATTTATTTATTTATTTAAAGCAACAAATCGGACTATAAAAGTCTTAATCTGTCCTCTTTAGTATTATTTTTTATTATTTAAAAAAACGACGCTTTATTATATTACATCATTCGCGAAGAATTGGACGTGTAGCCACTAATGAAGACGTAATGCATAATCTTTTATTGTCTTCAGACCCATTTATAAATAGATTTCGCTCAAAGCTGCAAATCAAAAAATTGGAGTACGATAATGATGTTAAAAAATTATTAAAAGACTATGCTTTAATTACTTATTCATGTTTTTTCTATGGGAGATGGGCGTAAAAGTGGGCGGATCAGGTATATATTTTCAGGAGCCCATTCTACAATTATAATATTTATTTTTTGAGAAAATTGAGTGGATGAATTAAAAATCAAGGGAGTTATGAAACTGTTTCAATACAAGTTGTATGGGAAGTGGGCGTAAAAGTGGGCGGATATTTTTTCAAATTTCACACAAATGATTCTAAAATTTTAAAAATGCTATGTGCCAAAAATCAATGCCGTAGGTCAAAATTAAATTTTCACTTTGTATGGGAGGTGGGCGTAAAAGTGGGCGGATCATTTTGATTTTTCAAGTTTTTCTTGATTTAAACAAAAAATGCCTATGTGCCAAGTTTCATTGTCCTTGGACAACTTTTACTATTTTTAGCCGCTCGTTGTATGAACTTCAACCAATGTGGGGCGTATGGACGATGAAAAATGGAACATGTTTTTTATATCAGAATATTCTCCATAAAGATACCTTACAAAAAATCATAAAATTGTTATATGTCCTTAAAAAAAAAAAATTTTTAATAAGAAAAAGTTTTTTCGACAAAAAAACAGCAAAAATCTGAAATTTGTTTTAATTTTTCAATTGAAAGTCGTTTATTTTTGGATCCGTTATTGATATTGCTCTGAAATCTTTTGTATATTATTAGTAATTTAGTTCTCTAACTAACAAAAGAAAATTCGAGTCCATACGGTTCAAAGGTACGACCTATATTTTTAAAAAAATCGGACCAAGGTATGGCAAAATTTTAAAATTTCAATTTTTAAATGCCTATGATTCGGAAATCGTAAGAGGTAATTTCAAGACCTAGCCGAGCGCTTTCCAAAAATATAAAAAGTTTTGAAATCGAATGGGAAACAAAAAAAATGCACCTGTTTAAGTATTTTACTTGTCGAACGTAATCTAATTTGAGCCTCCATATCGCAGCCCCTGGAGCATATGTAGAACCCATTTTAATATCTTAAACTCGAATGCTCATTGGCTATACTCACGTAAAATTTTATCTCTATCACACCAGCCGTTTAGAAATGCCAGATTTATTTCCAAATCTACTGTGCAATATTTAACACATTTTACTTCTAACTGAATAAACTTATAGGCATTTTCGTTCATCACTTTAGTACAAAAATTCCCATACGCTTCGGTTTAAAGTTTTAGTATAAATAGCTGATGCACAAGCGTACAATTGCTGCAAACAGATACACATTCTTGTGTTTTTTCAAATAATTGAATTTTAGTCTTTACTGCGCATGTCTAAGCAAAAATAAATTTTAGTGCTTAAGTACTGATTGGTCAACGAAAAAGTCGACTATTTTTTGGACATGCGCATTAATTTACAAGGTTTATTGCAAAATTTCGTTCACAGTTTTAGTATAAATACAAGCTGTATGCATATAGTGATATTTATATTGGTTTGATGCATCAAACTGTCAACAGTAAAAATAGGATTTTAAATTTTTTTTAAAAAAAATTATTGAAAAAAGGAAGTTTGTTTATTTAATTACGAAATTGATTATATTAAATAAAAATTTATTTGAATTTTCTTCAATCATCAAAATGATATTGTTAATTAAATTAAATTTAATACATTTGTCCAATTCACAACGTAGTTGTATGTTGTACGTTGTATGATACAACTTTTGTGGTTGTGAACACAGATTTAGCAAAGTCGTATGTTTACCTTGTCAAGCCTTGAAAATGCCAAAAGAAACAAATAAAAACAAAACATCCCAAAGTCTATTTATATGTAATAGTGCAGCGAACAATAGCAAACTAATGTCTGAATTGTTTAAAAATGCAAACAATTGACAAATATTTAAAACAAATTACGTTTTTCATAAATTAAATAAATCAACTGATTTCAGTGTTACTGTTTGGTTGATATTTTACAAATTAACAAATTAACAAATTTGTTTGTTTATGTATAAATATGAACTTTTGGTAACACTTACATTTTCATACAACATTTGTAAAACTTTTGTTTATTCAGACGACTTATAACTCATACGACTGTACAACGTCAGTTGTGAATTGAACATATGTGTCGAGAAATTTAATTTTTCTGTATATTATTTTCTACTAAACTTGGAACTGATTTATTCAAAAATATTTGCGCAACAATTTATACTCGCAAACTTGAATTTGTTGTGCAAAATCTTCCAAACTATGTATACCATCGTTTGTTTGAAAGATTTAAATTTCATTAGAAATATTTAGAATTTTAAAGCTTTTGTTGAATTTAATTTTTTTGGGAAATTTTTATCATATTTTTGCATTTTTTATATTGTTACGAAATTGTACTTGAATTCAAATATAACGATTTTAACGGCTGATTTAAAAGTAGCATAATGTTTTCAAATAACAGTGCTGTAAAACTGTAACATATCTGTGGGCATTATTAAATAAAAGCTTTCAGTTGATTTGTTCGTAAGTTGGCAACGCTGTATTTGATTTCGAATATTCAGTTAAAGAACATTGTAGAAAGTACACCACATATGGCGTATGTATTAGAAACCTCTAGACAGTTAAAGAGAAATCTAGAGTGCAGATGGCAGTGTTATAAATAGTAGCAGAGGTTGCAGTCGTTAGTGAGTTTATCAGAGACGCTTTTCGAATAAACATCAACTAAGTGCCTTAAAGTGTGTTGTGTTTTTCAAGTAAATTCGTGTACATTATAAATTGTGTCTGTATTTCTGAGAATTTACAAACGTGTATAAAAACCATTGAGCGGCTATTTAATTCTGTTGTTGTTGTACATTTTAAAGAAATAAAGACTTGTTACAATTTTCAAACTACTAAACGACTTTTATTTGCAATCAAAAGTATCCGGTTTATTTAAAGGAAATAAACCAACGTTTTGAAAAGCTTAAAACGTAACAAAATGCATCTTTTACTCTCATCTCAAACGATCACTTTCCTTTGCTCAAAAACTTTGGCCATAGCACTGTTTTTGGTAATTTTGCATGTTGTATTTTCATTGATTTGTATATTCAATAGCAACTTCAGTGCGAAATAAGCTGTTTTACCGCCTTCCAACCATATACAATAAACATACAGCGGAAACTCTATTGTCAAAGACCTAACTCAGTTGTCAGAAAACTAAGTGGTCAGAATGTATTAGTAAATTTGTGATTATTTTGAGTAATTTTTTTGTTTGAGTTTTTTTCTAGTTTCCGCTCTATGTTTTTCTAAGCTCAAATTCCTGATGAAGCAAGTGCAATATCATTCTGAGAGCGTATTGTTGCCAAAATCAATGCGATCAAAAAACTTTTTCGAGTTTCACCGGGAGCGTCCAAAAAAAAATCCTATAGATCCATCCTTCACAACTTTCATAAGAGTGTCGTATGCATATTTTTGTTGTCGATTCAACAGTGGAACGTTTTCGCAATCATATTGTTTTTCGCCACTCTTGATTAAATACATACGTCGTGCATAGGTCGATTGGGAGCTGTCATGCCTAACTCAGATAATACCTTGTCGTACTCAATTAATATCAAAGTCTAGTTGTAAATTTCCTCGCTCAGTTCCAAATTTGGATTTAATGTTCTAATATGCATTTGATGCAAAATATCATCACACATGGCATACTTGTATTTGTTTGGATGGGATGCATAACAATCAAAAACAATGTTCGTGTTTGATGAGCATTTGACGAAAGCACAGAATCTCCGAGAGTGTATTCCCAATGAGTGTCATTCTCTGACAATCGCAAGCGTTGATACGCTTCCCTATACATGTCACACAATTCACCATTTATAGATCGTAAATTTTGAATTGATGTTGGGCCACGACCGTTGACTTATAACAAACGCAAGTATATCGTTATCGTCTCTAGGATGGACCTAATGCGGCCTAATACGTCTGTGGAAAAGAAATGGAAAAAGAAATTTCTTTGACGATTGATATATAGAAGCGTTCGGGCAAATTCATCACACACAATCACATCATATTTCAAAAATCTGGTCAATGTTGAAGATGGCGGTCGATCAAGTCCTTGTAATATGTACATTCTTCTCAGTAAAGTACACTCTTTGACCATTTTCCAGATGTATTTCATGAACGTGGACGTGGACAATTTTTCTTCCTGTGAAATACTTTTGTGAACTATTTCGAACATTAAAAAAAATTGTCCAATCGGTCCAGGCGTTCTGCTATTTTATATATATATAAAAAAATTGGGTATAAAAGTGGAATTAAATTGGATTATTACGAACATTTAAAAAAAATTACACAAATTGGTGCAGCCGTTTTCCATTTGTAGATAAATCGAAAAAAGTGGGCGTGATCAATTTTATTTTCAGTAGAAACTTAAAAATTAGCCATATCGGTGTTGCCGTTTTCCGATTTTAGATAAAACCAAAAAAGTGGGCGTTAAAGCGGGCGTGGTCAACTTATCTTTCCGTAGAAACCTAAGTTGGACTATGACAAAAATTTAAAAAAAAATTCATATCGGTCCAGCCGTTGTAAACTGTTGCAATTACCAACGAACGACATTTGATTTTTATTTATATAGATTCTAATAAGCTGATATTCTAAAAATAAATTTCGACCCTCCGCCACTGTGGTTCCAAATCAAGATCTAGGTGGACAAAATTATGAAAATCGGTATCTTCAGAATTTGGAAAAACTAAGGTTTTTCGGAAGCTGACAATCTGCTCTCCTCCAATACAAATGGGTTTTTTAATTGGACATTTCGTTTTCTCGACAGAAGCGCCAGAAGTTCAGCAAATTTTGAATCATATTTTCGTTAATTTTTACGGAATGGAATTTTTAGAAATATTTCTTTATTTATTATTGATTTTTATATATCTAGACCCTACTGTAACTTGAAATATAGTAAATACAAATCTTTTTAAAAATTTAGTTTCAAAAAAACATAAATACGTATTTTTTTTAATTATACCCTACATCGCCATAATGGGGAGGGTATTACGCGTTTGTGCAGATGTTTGTAACGCCCAAAAATATTAGTCTAACACACACCTTAAAGTATACCGATCGACTTAGAATCACTTTCTGAGTCGATTAAACGATGTCCGTCCGTCCGTCCGTCCGTTGGCTGGCTGGCTGTCCATGTGGGCAGAGTACAGGTCGCAATTTTGAAGATATTTCTATCAAATTCGGCACATATTATTTTTTTGGCACGAGGACCAAACCTTTTGAAACTGGCTGAAATCGGTCCATTATTTCACCTAGCCCCCATACAAATGTCCTCCCGAAATTGGACTTTATCGGACATAAATGTTTAATTTAAATATGTATCTCCACAAATTCCGCTCCAAATAAGTTTTATATACACAAAATTCATGTCACCAAATTTTTTTACGATCGGTCCATAATTAGTCATTGCTCCCATATAGACCCGCTTTCGAAAATCACTTTAACGTGCATAAATCGTTTAAAAATGTTGGTATACTCACAAAATTCAACATAGTAAACTTTAATATAGACATAAATTACACGACCTAATTTCATGGTGATCGGTCCACAATTGGTCATAGCCCCCATATAAGACCCACTTCCGAAAATCACTCAAAAATATAAATTATTGAAATTTTAAAAGAAAAACGTTTTTGCTCTTTTACTTAGTGTAGGGTATTATATGGTCGGGCTTGACCGACCATACTTTCTCACTTGTTTTTTATTAATGTTTTTTATATGTATATCTAGACCCTACTGTAACTTGAAAAAAAGTTTATATTGATCTTTTAAAGATTTTTTTTTGGAATCGGAGATACCAATTTTATATAAAAAGATCGCCAAATAATTTTGTCCACCTAGATTTTGATTTGGAACCTCAGTGCTCCGTAGGCCCGCCATATCTAAAAAACCCCAAAAAAAATCGAGCAAAATTAAAAAATATAAATTTATAAACTTAAATATCTCTTCAACTAATGGAGAGGATATTTTCTCAAGATCTTCTCAAGGACTATTTATATTTAAAATTTTAGCTCCTTCGGATAATAAATGGATTTTTGGCGATTTTGTATTTAAAATTTGAGACCCAAGTTGACAAAATTTGAGGGGTCACGCACTGGCCCCCATTAGCGCAAGGAAGATGAAAAGCATCTCAGCTCCAACCATGTTAAATATCGTAGCAATAGCTTCAATAGTTCCCGAGATATCGAATTATTTACAAAAAAAAAGTTTCTAAACCATTGTGCGTCTGTATGTTTACTTTCCGAAGTCACCAAATAACCTACATAAATAATTAATACGTCAATATATCCGCTAAAGTCCCACTTATATTGCTATTTAAAATCGGTTCATAAATGGCTTCACATTGAAAGAAAAAATTTCAACATTACTAGATTCTCGTTTATGTTTCTATTGATTCAATATGGTTTTTATTGATTTTAAGTTGTTTTTCTCTGGGTCTCAGTATCTGTTTATATTCATAAGTTATATTTTTTGATATACAGGTATAAATATGTATATGAAAAAACTTTAAACATTTTCAAAATGGCCAAGGCTTCTGAAGAGTATAAAAAATAAAATTAAATATCTCTTAAACTAAAAAGGATATGTTACACATGTAGATCTTCTCAAGGACTATTTACATTTTATATATCAGTTCATTCTGATAATAAATGGATTTTTGGAATTTTTTTTTTAAATTTGAGACCCGAGGTTACCATCTTTGTGGAGTCACGCACTGGACCCTATTAAATCTAGGAAGCCCAACAATTGCAAATCAAGTCGAAAATACCTCAGCGCCAATAATTCCCGATATATCGAATTATAGATAGAAGGAGGAGGTTTAGTTGAGTTTAATTAAGAAAAATATTTTTTATTAACAGCAATACTCCAGACTAATATTGTCTCAGGCTACTTTCAATAAATTTTACGCATACAATTTTATTTGCTCTAATATTTTACTATGATTTCGTGATTTTCCATTTAAATTGCGTTCCAGAACATATAAAAGGAAACTAAGTACTAGCAATTTGTATGATGCGATTTATACTCTCTTCATATTTGTTGTTTAATTTTTATTTTATATTTGAGTCTTTTTCTGTATTGTACATAAAATATTGAAAAATACATAATTGATTTCATATACCCGTACTTCTAGATGATTTCAAATGGATGATTGAATAAATAAATAAATAAAGAAAATAACAGGAATCACATGAGATGCATAAAGTATGAATAAGTGATATTAGGCAGGTGACTTGTTTAGAGATTAAAAAAAAAAATACTGAAATATGAGTAAGAAATCGGTAGCCAAGCTTTGTAGAATACTAACTCAGTAGTAGCCATTGTTTTCTTATACCTGGTATGGATTATATGGTTGATAGTGAACTTATGTCAGAAAAATGTGTCCATCCCTAAGGTCCATTCAATGATAAGTGCAAACAATATCAAACACATGCCAGTAATATTAAAAAAAATTCTCTTAAATATGTGCAATAAATAACAATCAAAAAAGGAAATTGAAAAAATAAAACATTTTAAAAAATGCATAAATTTATTTATATTTATAAGTGTGAAGACCAATGTGACACTTAACTGAGCCCCAAACAAAAAACAAATGGACTCATACACAGTTATTGATAAAATACTTTAAACATATTTTTGCGTAAAATGAATACAAAATACACTCGTACCTACACAATTTGTTGAATAAATTTTCAACACACTTTGATAGACAACAACAGTGAATAAAAGATAAAAGTTTACAAATAAAAAAAAATAAACTTTTTTACACATTTTTTTTAAAAACAATCATATAACAGGCAGACAGGATAAAAAACAGGTTGCCAAAAATATTCCTACATATATGTATGTATGTTTACATATTCATTTATTTGTATTTTGAAACCACAGCATGGAGGCACAGATTTCAAAAGTTTACTCCTATAATCATTTTAATGTTTAAGGATAACAAGTACATATGGCTGCCTGCCTCATTTAACAAATAGATTAACTGCTTTTTGTGATTTTAAAGCTGAAGTCCTAGACAGACTGTTTGTGGTCAAAGGATATTTCATTGAAATATATGTCTAAATAAAGAAAAAGTAATAACCAATTGTTGTATTCATTTTGGTCTCTTATTTTCTGGAATTATTTAAAAGTTAAAGACCCTTTTTTTGAGAGAATTTTATTTATATCTCTCTGCTTTATATTTTGGGGAGTTAATCTACTTGGCTGGAGAAAGGTAACAACTCAACTGAACAAAAATTAACTCATACACAGCTATTGACAAAATACTTTATACAAATACACAAACTTCATATGTACATTAGGGTTGCCTTTATTTTGCACTTTATGAAATTTTGATCATCTGTCATGTAGAAACCAAATCAGAAAATTTAGGCCTACACGCAGAGAATAAACATGGTTGTGATAATCATAAATTAAGAGCAACATATTATGATCAGATTTATGCTTGTAGTCCAAAACATATTATGATCATTATTGGTATAATGAAAAATGATAATATGTTCTGAAATAATCATATTATAATATAAATCAATCATAATATGACCCAAAGTAATCATATTTATGACCCAATTAAATTATATTATGATCCAAAGTAATCATATTATTATTAAAATTTATTTTTATAAATACAACATTTTATTTTAATAGGTTTAAGTTTTAATGTACTAAATTATCAATTAAAATATTACTGACAAATTCACTGAAATTTATTGTTATTCGCTCTAGGAAAGTTGAAGATAATATACAGATAAAACTATAGCGCGAATGGGAATTACAGACACTCAAAATTTACTTGTAAAAACAGCTAGCTTAGACAAACACCAGCACTCACAAATGGTTGGAAAAAAGACTATTAAAACTAAACATATTTTGTTTGCATCTTAAACATATAATGACTACATAATATAATATGTTTACCTATTTATCATTATTTATTTGTTGTAAACATATTAGGTTTACATCTTAAACATATTATGACTACGCGTATAGAAACTTAACATTTAATGGTTGTACATAACATAATATGTTTACCTATTTATCATTACTAGCATATCCCGGTGCACTTCGCTACCCCTATTCTAGTAAAATTAAGAAATATGAATGGATTTCTGATACAACCTAACTACGTACAATGATATGAAAATAACACATGCAAAATGTGGAGAATGTCTCAATTACAGTTTACTTGATATTCAAACAATAACTAATTTGGTATGGGAGATACCACTGATCCCACCCATTTTTATATATTTTATGTAAAAAAATAACTCATATCAAGCTTCACTTTAACTTTCCTTTTTATGGGAGGGGTCATTCCTACTAATCCGATCACGTTTAGCTAAACTTTGTAAAAAGGATCAGGAATAAATTCGTTTTTAGCTAACCTCCGTAGAATGGTATTAAATTGATTGGTACACATTTTAAATACTTTTAGAATTATAGTTCTCCAGATATTCGAAATTTATTATTTATTTTGTATAGGAATTGCCACGACCACTTACGAAATCCCGATCATTTTCATCCAATCTCTGTAAAATGGTAATATATCTATGCGGACAAAGTTTGAAGAATCTTGCAATTATTACTTTGTATGGGAGGTGACTCACCTCCTTTACCGACCCTCCATTTTGGTTCCCCAGACTTTCGAAATAAATATTTACTTTGTATGGGAGGTGACTCGCCACCTATTCCGATCCGTCCCATTTTTGCATAAACTTCATGCAGTGATAAGAAATTGATTCGTATAAAGTTTAAAGACCGTCACAATTATAGTTCTGCAGATATTATAAAATAACTATTTACTCACAATTACATATTGAGAAAATAAAAAAAATCCTTCAAAATATTTCTTTCAAGCGACTTTAAATTATTAAAATCTTCTTCTTCATTGTTTTCTATAACAACTCTCACTTAAAACAGAGCGAAATCAATACTGTTTAATTGTTTCTCTTATTTATTTACAACAACAAATTGGAAAAACACGCAATGCTTTGTTTACTTTTTAGCTTAAGGTTCACATGTACACGTTTTTGCATATGTGTTAGTAACATCTTTAAACGCTTATAGCTCCTAAAAAACTGAACCGATTTCAATAAAATATATATTCTGCACTTCTGTGAATAAATCCCTTTAAAATGGTATATTTCTTTCCCAAATTGAATGTATAATGTGAGCGTAAAAGGGGTCTAAAGAAATCGACTTGCCTATTAATATTATGACTAGCATAACCCGGTGCACTTCGCTACCCCTACCCTAGTAAAATTAAAAAAATATTAATGGATTTTTGATAAAACCTAACTACGTACAATGGTACGAAAATAACACATACACAATATTGAAAATCTCTCAATTACAGTTCACTTGATATTCGAAAATAACTAACTAATTTGGTATGGTAGATAATTCCATCGTTCTGAACCCACCCATTTTTTAACTTTTATGTAAATATCAATCATTACTTTAACTTTCCTTTATAAGGGAGGAATGCTTAGCTATACTTCGAGCAGGGATCAGGAACAAATTTGTTTTTAGCTAACCTCCGTAGAATGGTAATACATTGCTACTGATTGATACTGAGTTTAAATACTTTTAGAATTATAGTTCTCCAGATATTCAAAATTAGTTATTTACTTTGTGCCAGGACCACTACTGCAATCCCGACCATTTTCAGCCAATCTATGTAAAATGGTAAGAGAGCTAAGCGGACAAAGTTTGAATAACCTTGGAATTATTACTTTGTATGGAAGGTAACTCACCTCCTTTTCCGACCCCTCCCATTTTGGTTCCCCAGATATTCGAAATCAATATTTACTCTGTATGGGAGGTGCTACGCCCTCTAATCTAATTCCGTCTATATTCAGCTAAACTCCTCACAGTAAAAAGTTTAAACAGTTTTACAATTATAGTTCTACAGATATTCGAAATTAATTATTTACTTTGTATAGTGCCACGTCCACTATTCCAATCCCGAACAATTTCAGCGAAACTATGCAAAATTATAAATGAGCCATTCAGACTAAGTTTGAAGAATCTTGCAATTATAGTTCACAAAATATTTAAAAATAACTATTTAATTTGTATAGGGCTCTCCATTTGTTCCAACCCGTCCTATTTTTTATTAAACTTCATGCCGTGATAAGAAATTGATTCGTATGAAGTTTGAAAACCGTCACAGTTATAGTTCTGGACATTTATAAAATAACTATTTACTTATGTACAATTACATATTTACCCCCATATGCATAAACAGTTTTTAAATTTGTCAAAGGTTTATAAAACAAATTTTGAATGGAAATTTTGTTTTATAAACCTTTGATAAATTTAAAAATTGTTTATGCATATGGGAGTTAGAAAACAAAAAATAAAAAACACCTTCAAAATATAGTTTTTAAGTGACTTTGAATTACTAAAGTCTTCTTCTTTGTTTTCTATAACAACTCTCACTTAAAACAGAGCGAAATCAATACTGTTTAATTGTTTCTCTTATTTATTTACAACAACAAATTGGACAAACATGCATTGCTTTGTTTACATTTTGGCTAAAGGTTCACATGTACACGTTTTTGCATATGTGTTAGTAACATCTTTAAACGCTTATAACCCCTAAAAAACTGAACCGATTTCAATAAAATATATATTCTGCACTTCTGTGAATAAATCCCTTTAAAATGATATATTTCTTGCCCAAATTGAATGTATAATGTGAGCGTGAAAGGGGTCTAAAGAAATCGACTTGCCTATTAATATTATGATTTAGTTGTCCGAACCATTCGGTGAACCATATTCATATTTATAACATTTAATGGTTACAGTAACTAAATATTTTTTTTCACAAAAAAAATTTAAAAAACAAAAAAAAAAATTAAAAAAAAAATTTTGAAAAAAATAACTGGAAAAAAAATTAAATTTTGTTTACCTAAAAATATTTAAAATTTTGAAGTATAATTTGGTGAAGGGTATATAAGATTCGGCACAGCCGAATATAGCACTCTTACTTGTTTTTTTCATAATTTTTTAAATTCAACAATAGTTATCGTTTAGCATCCTAAATATATCAAGAAAACTTTTAAAAAATTTACACTTAATTGCTGACGAACAAATTATATTGTAGAAGTTACAAACGAAATGACAATCTTAGCTTATAACAAGTAAGAACGGAAGTGAATAAGCAAAAACGTTTTTCTTTTAAAATTTCGATAATTTTTATTCGTGAGTGATTTTCAGAAGTGGGCCTTATATGGGAGCTATGAGCAATTATGGATGAATCATTAATCAATTGTCATCAAATTAGGTCATGTGATTTAATGAATAGCCCACTTAAAATATAGACGCATGAAAATAGTTATAACTATTAAAAGAAAAGACGGATTTGTATAAATAATATATTAAATTAAAGGTAATTTATTCAAATTTATAGAAAAGAGGAAATAAAATTCAATGCTTCCCATTAATTTTTGCACATCTTTCGGGCCCACCTCTGCAGCGTGCTTGTTCCATTTTCTTAACATTAAACGTTCGTTTTTTGCTTCTACTTTACTTTTCTTTAATTTATTTTTAACATTTGCCCAATATTTTTTGATAGGTCGAAATTGTGGACAATTAGGAGGATTCATATATTTCGGTATTACATCTACACCATTTAATGCAACATTTGAATAGTGGCAAGACGCAAGATCAGGCCAAAATTTTACTGAGTGTTTGTGCCGTTTAATAAGTGGTAATATGCTTTTTTGTAGACATTCATTTACGTATAATTCTGACGTCATTTTTGATGATGTCAGAAATGCAGCACTCTTCAAACCACAACTGCATATCGCTTGCCAAACCATATTTTTTTTTCCAAAATTTATCCAATTTGGTGTACTTCCATTCAGAGGCGACATTTCCACGCTTCGTTGCAATATAAAATTTCTTCTTAAGAAGAATATGAATGTGTGCAAAATTTTTTCACGTCTATTTTGTTCCATCGTGTCTGTATTAAAGAATGTTAAAATTACAAACTTGATATTTGTAACGAATAACTGTATATGTCTTTTACACAAAATATGAGACGAGTTTTATCCACCATTCTTTATATCTACATGAAACTTATTTCTGTTGAATTTTATTTGGATATCAATGTTATTAAAAGATTTATGATCGTTAAATTGATTTTCGGAAGTGGTCCATATATGTGAATTATGAACAAATATGGAGCAATCCACAGTGGTTTAGAAATGTTTTTTTATTTAAATAATTCTGTATCTCGGGAGATATTGTGATTTTCCACGAAGAAAAATATAATAAAAATTAATGTAAAATTTTAACGGTTAAAGATATCATAACAAAATTTGAATTTAATATAGACTCCAATGTCCTTAAATAAAGGGCATTATAATTTTTGACAGTTTTTATTTTGAAATACCGAAATTCCTAAAACGGGGAAAATGTGTTACAAAAACTTAGTTTTTTAGAAAAGTTCCTACTGTGACGTTATTTACAATGTGATAATAAAAGAACTTTGTAAGTATTTAAAAACAATATAGGGTTATACAAGTGTGCAGCTTTTTCGAGAATCGCTGCTTTACCTTTCTAGAATGTTTTTTCTCAAACCAATTTTTTTCTTTTTTAAATTTACCAAGTTTGGATAGAACTGGAGTTCTCTTCCGGATCATAGAAAAATTGTATACAGTCCCGAAGAAAATTTTTTTCTACAAATGAAAAAAAAAAATATGGGCTTTTTTGGGGGAAAGAAGTCAAATAAACGGCCGTTTTTGCATGTTTCAATTTTGGATGCGTGTAACTTTTTATAGGGACAATACAGCTGTTAGCATGTTGATTTTATTTTGTTTAGAATTATATTGCCAATATTGCTGATATTTAAAAATAAATGTCGACCTTTTATAGGCCGCCCACCATATCAAAAAAACATAAAAACATTGAGCAATTAAAAAAAAATATAAATCAATAAACCTAAATATCAAACGTAAGCATTTTTTTAGACCTTCTCAAGGACTATTTATATTTTAAATTTCAGCTCATTCCGAACAAAACCAAAAAAACATTCACTCGAACCCAGCTCCAACCGTGTGAAATTTCTTAACAATATCTCCAATAGTTCCCAAGATACCTAATTATTTAAGAAGTTTCTAAACCGTACAACCAAATTTTTAACATAGTGTTACTTTTTTACCTTTTAAAAACAGTGATTTATTTTCTTTAAATAAACCGGATACTTTTGATTGTAAATAAAAGCAGTTTAGTAGTTTAAAATTTGTAACAACTCTTTATTTATTCAAATGTACACAACAATAGTTTAAATAGTCACTCTGGTTAAAGGGCTGCAGTCCTTAAAACGGTTATATTTGAATTCTAAAACAATTTCGTAACAATACTACTGACTTAAAATACGGATATTTTTTTTAATATTTTAGCTTTTTTTAAAGTTTGTAAAAAATTATTTGCCATTGTTAGCCATGAAATCTTTCCATCTTTCTGGTAACATATGGATTCCGAACCAAAAGAACGGCACATCTTTTGAGACCAAGAACGAATCAAGCCAATTTAGGATACTTCGTTCTGAAGTGAAACGCATTCCACGGAGAGGGTTCTGCATCGATCAAAACAAATAATAGTCGGATGGGATATGATCTGGACTATAAGGCGGTTAAGGCAAAACATCCCATTCTAGATACTTTTTAATAGGCTTTTGGATGAATCCTGCTACTCGCAAACGTTTTGAAAATCTCCAACCACCAACTTCATCCGCCAATTTCAACTTTACATCCCCTTTTCACAATTCGCATCTTTACAACCACAATTTTCCATCAATCATCAACACCAACCGCTAGTCATCAGCCATAGTAGCCTACCTTCAGCCTAGTCATCATCCTCAATATCCATCTTTTTCATCCGCCACCATCATTCACCATAATTAGCTCATCAACAATAGTCATCATACACAGCCATCATACACAGCCATCACATCCATCAGCAACAGGTGTCTGTAAATAAGACTAATTACGTAAATATTTATGTCTGTTTATTTGTTTTTTTGTCTGTGACTTATAGGAGCCTAAACCACTGGACCGATGCTCTTGAAATTTTTACTTTATGTTTTTCTGTATCTGTAAGGAACAATAGCATACTTTTTGTTTGGAAATTTCAAGTTGCCATCAAATATCTAGGAAATTATATATCGGTCCATAATTGTCCCTACCCCCATATAAACCCTATAGAGTCGATTAAACGATGTCCGTCAGTCCGTCCGTCTGGTCGGCTGGCTGGCTGTCCATGTAAACCTTGTGCGCAGAGTAAAGGTCGCAATTTTGAAGATATTTCGATGAAATTTGATACATATTATTTTTTCGGCTCCAGGACCAAGCCTATTGAAACTGGCTGAAATCGGTGCATTATTTCATCTAGCCCCCATACAAATGTCCTCCCGAAATTGGACTTTATCGGTCATAAATGTTTAATTTATATATGTATCTCGACAAATTCCGCTCCAAATAAGTTTTATATACACAAAATTCATGTCACCAAATTTTGTTACGATCGGTCCATAATTAGTCATAGCTCCCATATAGACCCGCTTCCGAAAATCACTTTAATGTACATAAATCTCTTAAAAATGTCGGTATATACACCACATTCAACATAAATAACTTTCATACAGACATAAATAACACGACCTAATTTCATAGTAATCGGTCCATAATTGGTCATAGCCCCCATATAACCCCACTTCCGAAAATCACTCAAAAATATAAATTATTGAAATTTTAAAAGAAAATTTTGTTTGCTCTTTTACTTAGTGTAGGGTATTATATGGTCGGGCTTGACCGACCATACTTTCTTACTTGTTTTTTTTTTTTGGAAAATATCGTTACTTTGACCCAAATTTAAAAACATCAAATAAAATGTGCCAAGTCAGCAATTGGTTTTTAGTTGACGGAAAACTATTTTACAAAATTAGGACCACACTAATATACATATGTGGTAAATGGGGAAAACAGATACTTGTATATTTCGTTCTATAAATTTTAAACAAAATTTTAAACACAATACACAACAAATAAAAAAGTATACACTTACATACATATGTAGAAAAGGCAGTTTTTTAAAAACTTGTTTAAAAAAGTCATCCAACAGGAACTCAGCATAAAAAGCTAGTTGACATAACCATATACTTTCAATCATATGTATTTTAAAATAACAACAATGAGACATATTAAGGAAAAGTTTATTCATTTAATCATTTTAATGTTTGAGTTTTGAGTACGTTTTGACTCCCTTACATATAAGAATCCAATTTAACCCGATGCGACTTGCTACCCCCAACCATAGCAACATAAACAAATATGAAAGTATTTTTTAATGGTAACAAATTAACACTTTTCCAATTGCGCTTATTTTTAGCTCTACAGCGAACACTGGCATCTACACTGGGATACAATCAGTTGTTTAATAATACCTATTTATTTAATATGGAAGGTTATAGGTATGGAGATATGGAGAATTGAGTAATGAGACCGTTAAGGACCGAATGGTAAAAAAATAAGTAAGAGAGCTATATTCGGCTGTGCCGAATCTTATATACCCTTCACCAAATTATACTTCAAAATAAAAATTTTAAATATTTTAAGGTAAACAAAATTTATTTTTTTTTCCAAAATTGTTTTTTTAATTTTTTGGAATTTAAAATTTTTTTTTAAATTTTAAAAAAAATTTAAAAAAAAATATATATTTTTTCCGATTTTGACCCATTGTAGGTCCAACTTACTATGGTCTTATATACGTCGTTGCAAAGGTCTTTGATATATCTCTCATTAGATATCCATATTGTCTATATTAAAGTCTTAGTAATCCAGATATAGGTAAAAAATGGATAAAAAATCATATCTCAGCCATTTGGGGAACGATTTTGCTGAAACTTCTCGAAAGCATGTCTGACAGAATTATTGAAGATTTGGATCCCGAAGATATCTGGGGTCTTCAGAAAATTGATTTCAACAGACAGACAGACGGACATGGCTTAGTTGACTCCGCTATCTATAAGGATTTAGAATATATATACTTTATAGGGTCGGAAAATTATATTGTGGAAATTACAAACGGAATGACAAACTTTTATTTACCCTTCTCACGAAGATGAAGGGTATAATTAACACCATGAAAGAATATATATTCTGGGTCCTTATAAAATTCTTGTTCCAAGTAAGTAGGCCTGTTTGTCAACTAGAGGCACTGTCTAAGAGGATGAAATTGTCCCCAAAAAACAGCCAGTATGTTTGGTGTTTAAACACATTTACCAGTTTTTTCTGGGAACGTTACTCTTTTATATAGATAGAACTTCTATCATAGAAGATACATATACTTCATAGATTTATAAATAAATATTCTACAAATTGCAATTCCGAATGGCAATCTTAAATACACATAGTGGTACCACTCACCCACTGACAAAATACTTTAAACAAATACACACTTCTTTCCATTCGTAAAGTGTAAGGAATTAGTATGCATATTTTGTTATATAAATTTTAAACAAAGTTTAAGGTATATTTAATGCCACAAAAAGTAAAATTTTTATAAAAAAAAAATCATCCAACAGGAACTCAGCATAAAAAGCTAATAGTCAGAAACAAAAAATAGTAAAAAACAGAAATTTTTTAAATACATTTTTTTATTAAAAATCATTAAACAGGAATTCAGCACTAAAAACAGAATCCAACATTAAAATTCAATGATTCCTGTGTGTTTTGCAATAACAATAAAGAGGCACAGAATTCAAAAGTTTTCTTATTTTTACCTACTTTAGTGTTTAAGAATAACAACTACATATCATAGAGGGAAGGTAAACGGTGCAGAATTCGTTAGGTGACATGTCCATAGGGGGTAGGTTCTAATTCTAAAACTTTATATGAAATTGGAATGTCACTTTAAAGTGTCGTTGGCCTAGGAGGGAATAATTTGATGCATTTTAGACATTCTCTGTCAGGTCAAGGATTTTTGTCAATTGAAAATGATCTCTTTAAAATATTATTCGTATGAAAAGACTAGACTGTGCTCGAATTTGACACTTTTTTCTGTCAAGCGGGGCACCCAGCGGGTTAAACTCATTTGAGTACGTATTGGTATTTTTAGGTTAGCTCTTTTTTTTGAGATATACCGTTATTTCGAAAATGGAATAAACAACATACCAAGTTTCATTACCATCTGATAATTTTTGCAAAAGTTATAGAATTTTTACAATTAAGGATATATGGCAGAACCATGAGTCCTTGTAGCAATCACGTTAAAAATTAACCGGAAGATTGTAAACTTATTGTATATAACAAATTCAGATTTTCATTATTTGTATCTCAAATATGTAGCCAATATTTTAGGCGTGTCCTTGGTCCGATTTTTATTAAAAATTTATTTTTTTTAAATTAATATATTTTATATTAGCATACCAAATTTCAAAAGTCTACGACAACTCCTTCTATTTTAGTCCCATCGTTATAAGGGGACAAAGTACTGTGCACCGTGCGCCGGGTGCTCCGCTTAAAAGTGGACCGATAAAGCCGCCAGCCTTAAATCCACACCAAACAGTGACTTTTTAGGGAGGTATTAGACGCTCTTGGATCTCATGTGGAATGGTATCGTCCGACCCCTTGTGAAACGTACCCATATATAAAGAAATGCATGAAATTTCCACAACAGAACACCTATTTTAATAAAACAAAAACTGAATAAACAATATGAATATCTAATGATAGATATTTATACTTAAAAATGTTTTTTTTTAAATATTTTTATTTAAACAAAATATTTTTTTTTTAATTGTTTTTAAAATTTTACTTTTAAAATTTTTTTTTTCCAAATTGTTTTACAATTTTTTTTTCCATTTTTATTAAATTTTTTTTAATTTAAAAAAAAAAAATTTTTTCAAAAAAGTATTTATGACAACAAAAAAATTTTTGGATAAAAAAAAATTCCTGTTAAAAAATATTTTTCCCGATTTTGACCCATTGTAGGTCCAACTTACTATAGCCTTATATACATCGTTGTAATGGACTTTGAAATATCTATCATTAGTTATCCATATTGTCTATATTAATGACTTATTAACCAGATATAGATCAAAACAAGTATGAAAGTATGGTCGGACAAGCCCGATAATACCCTACACCAAGTAAATGAGTAAAAATATTTTTCTTTTAAAATATCAATAATTTATATTCGTGAGTGATTTTCGGAAGTGGGCCTTATATGGGAGCTATGACCAATTATGGACCGATCACCATAAAATTAGGTCGTGCGATTTATGTCTATATGAAAGTTATTTATGCTGAATTTTGTGTGTATACCAACATTTTTAAGCGATTTATGCACGTTAAAGTGATTTTCGGAAGCGGGTCTATATGGGAGCTATGACTAATTATGGACCTATCGTAACAAAATTTGGTGACATGAATTTTGTATATATAAAACTTATTAGGAGCGGAATTTGTGGAGATACATATATAAATTAAACATTTCTGACCGATAAAGTAAAATTTCGGGAGGACATTTGTATGGGGGCTAGGTGAAATAGTGGACCGATTTCAGCCAGTTTCAATGGGCTTGGTCCTTGAGCCGAAAAAAGAAATATGTACCAAATTTGATCGAAATATCTTCAAAATTACGACCTGTACTCTGCGCACAAGGTTTACATGGACAGCCAGCCGACCAGACGGACGGACGGACATCGCTTAATCGACTCAGAAAGTGATTCTAAGTCGATCGGTATACTTTAATGTAGGTGTTAGACTAATATTTTTGGGCGTTACAAACATCTGCACAAACGCATAATACCCTCCCCACTATGGTGGTGTAGGGTATAAATAGGCCAAAAATCGATGTTTTCCCGTTTTTTTCTAATATCTCAGGCATTTATGGGCCGATTTTGTTGATTTTATTTGATGTATGAATCATGTATGTAAGTTATTTGGGGGCTTCGGAAAGTTGATTTGAACATACAGACGGACATGGATGTGTCGACTTCGCTATCTATAACGATCCAGAATATATATACATTGTAAGGTCGCAAATGAAAAATGTAGAAATTAAAAACGGAATGACAAACTTATTTATACCCTTGCCACTCATTCTTCCGGCTCAGTTGCTATTTAAAATCGAGAAAATTGGTCCACAAATGGTTGAGATATAAGGAAAAAACCAGGACAACCTTGATTTTGTACCTATTTTTTTACCTATATCTGGATTACTAAGTCATTAATATAGACAGTATGGATATCTAATGATAGATATTTCAAAGACCTTTGCAATGACGTATATAAAACCATAGTTGGTTGGACCTACTATGGTATTTTGAAAAAAACAAAAAAAATTTAAAATTTAAAAAAAAAAAATTTTAAATTTTAAAAAAACAATTCAAAAAATAAAAAAACAACTTTGAAAAAAAAAATTAATTTTGTTTACCTAAAAATATTTAAAATTTGTATTTTGAAGTATAATTTGGTGAAGGGTATATAACATTCGGCACAGCCGAATATAGCTCTCTTACTTGTTAATTCTAATTTTGATTACTTCTTTTAACGTTCACATTGTGAACTTCACAAGGTCTTCGAGTCAAATTTGACCCATTTTGAAATTAAAATTGATTTTTTTTAAAAGTGAGTGGTTGATATTTTCGATATTTTATATTTTATTTCAAATGTCAACAACTACGTTAGGTTTTTTTTTTAAAAAAATGGCAAAAAATATATATATTTTCTATTTGAGTTAAACTTTACCCGAAGATCGTTAACCTTATCAAGGTTAAAATAATCTCTTAGAAATAAAACACAGTTTAAATGTTCATAAAGCTAATCATTGAAAATGATCTTTTACTCAGTCTACTTGCAGGACATTGCAAAGCATTGTGTAAGTTTTGAAGTTTTCCAGATCGCTTGTTTTATGGATTTTGAATATATTTTAAAGTTTTTAATACACTAAAACTCTCATTCGAGGAGAAAAACTCAGTTTCTTCGGTATTCGAAATGGGAGCATTTCAAAAAAAACCGAAACCGACTTTACCCAAAAAACTGGTTATAACCGGTTATTAAAAACCGGTCGATCACCCTGTTAAACAGTTAAATTGCGCAAATGGAAATAAATACACTCATTTTCTTATATGCATTTTAAACAAAATTTTAGAGACATTTAATGCAATTTAAAATGTATTTTTCAAGTAAAATTTTTATTAAAAAACTCATTCAACAGGAACTCAGGATAAAAAGTTGCTTACAAACTAAAATAAAAAATAATGAATATAAAAGAGTTTTTTTAAATAAAATTTTTATTGAAAAACTCATTCAACAGGAACTCAGCATAATAAGCTGGTTTCAAAAAAAATTAAACATACAATACATATTAGTACATTAAATAATTTGTACATATGTATTTTGAAACAACAATATGAGGCACATAAATATTTAAGAAAAGTTTACGCATTTAATCATTTTAATGTTTGTGAACAACAAACACATAGTATGTATGCTTAAGTTGCCAAACAGATTAACTCTATTTTCTGATTTGTATACCCTTCATCAAGAGTATAAAAGAAAATCATTTTGGCAACGATAACTCCAAGCTTAAGAAATCGTACGTAAAGCCCGCAAACCTGCCCAATCGATACCAAAGCCAAATATCCATGTTGCTAAGGTAATGCTTTGTATTCGGTGGGACCAAAAGGATCCTATCTATTATGAGCTGCTGAAATCTAAAGCCTCTGTCCGAAATCGATCCATTATTTCGGATAGGTGAAATCATGGATCGATATTTAAAATTTTCAATACCAAACAAACCTAATCAACAGAGAGTATTCGTGGACATTTTAAGGACGCCAGCTCCTTTCGTATTTTCAACACACAGACAGGCTTGTCTTAGAATCTAATGAGGACCCAGAATATTTATACTAATGTGGGTCTACGACAAATATTTTCATGGTGAGTATATTAACTAACAATCCAAAGAATAATTAATTCATTTATCGAAAGTTTATATTTCTAATATGGAAACAGTTTAAGAGTCTCTACAAAATATATTTGGGAACCACTACTAGACAAACTTTTTGTTTGGGGGATGAATAGATAAGAATATTTATTTACTTTAACATTTTGTCAGGGAAATTGAAAGAAAAAAATTTAAAACTTTTATTTAGCAAACATTATGAAATTGTTCTTTTAATGTTTGTTTTTTAATTCAAACAATATTTAGCAGGTTAAAAAAAAGAACAAATCCATATTAAAATGTATTTATCTACTTACATACATATATACATAATTATTTTATTTTTAAAAAATCGAAAATTTTTCTTTAAAAACTCACCCAAATTTTTTTATAAAAATTCATATACCAGGCCAACAGGAATAACAGTAACATATACTTTGGGCTTTAAAAAAGCAAATACATATTTATACATTTTTGTTTAAAGCAAAGTGAGTATGTGTGAGTTTAACTTCCTTTTACACATACGCACTGCTCACACGCACTCTGACACTAACATACTCACATGTACAGATTGGTTTTTTATGGCAGACATGTAGAGAAAATGTTTAAAAAAAACTTTTCACTTCCCAAACCCTATTGGGTTTATGATGTTTATCTGGGAAACTTTTTCATTTTCCAAATGAAACAAGGCAAACGTATCAAATGAATGAAAAAAGAAAATGTTTTGATGTTTTTTTTTTTATACTGGCAAACTTTATTAAACAAACAAACAGACTGTATCTGTGTTCGTATGTAAGTAAGAGTTCAAAGGAGTAGGATATGACTGACTGTGTGATGATGATGTTTATTTGTTACATGATTTTTGCAATATATTTTAAAGATATTTTAAAAAAGTCATTAAGGAAGGAGGACGTTGAGTGTGTAGAGTCATAAGTACTAAAGTACAGAAAGGAAATGTTTTTGCAAATAATACATGTTCTATGTTTTACTGTAACAGGGTCTCTAGTCTAGACTCTAGTCTAGTCTCTAGTCTAGTCTAGTCTCTAGTCTAGTCTCTAGTCTAGTCTCTAGTCTAGTCTCTAGTCTAGTCTCTAGTCTAGTCTCTAGTCTAGTCTCTAGTCTAGTCTCTAGTCTAGTCTCTAGTCTAGTCTCTAGTCTAGTCTCTAGTCTAGTCTCTAGTCTAGTCTCTAGTCTAGTCTCTAGTCTAGTCTCTAGTCTAGTCTCTAGTCTAGTCTCTAGTCTAGTCTCTAGTCTAGTCTCTAGTCTAGTCTCTAGTCTAGTCTCTAGTCTAGTCTCTAGTCTAGTCTCTAGTCTAGTCTCTAGTCTAGTCTCTAGTCTAGTCTTTAGTCTAGTCTCTAGTCTAGTCTCTAGTCTAGTCTCTAGTCTAGTCTCTAGTCTAGTCTCTAGTCTAGTCTCTAGTCTAGTCTCTAGTCTAGTCTCTAGTCTAGTCTCTAGTCTAGTCTCTAGTCTAGTCTCTAGTCTAGTCTCTAGTCTAGTCTCTAGTCTAGTCTCTAGTCTAGTCTCTAGTCTAGTCTCTAGTCTAGTCTCTAGTCTAGTCTCTAGTCTAGTCTCTAGTCTAGTTTCTAGTATCTAATCTAGTATCTAGTCTAGTTTCTAGTATCTAATCTAGTATCTAGTCTAGTCTCTAGTCTATACTCTAGTCTAGTCTTTAGTCTAGTCTCCAGTCTAGTCGCTAGTCCAAACTCTAGTCTAGTCTCTAGTCTAAACTCTAGTCTAAACTCTAGACTAGTCTCTAGTCTAGTCTCTAGTGTAGTCTCTAGTCTAGTCTCTAGTCTAGTCTCCAGTCTAGTCTATAGTCTAGTCTCTAGTCTAGTCTCTAGTCTAGTCTCTAGTCTAGTCTCTAGTCTAGTCTCTAGTCTAGTCTCTAGTCTAGTCTCTAGTCTAGTCTATAGTCTAGTCTCTAGTCTAGTCTCTAGTCTAGTCTATAGTCTAGTCTCTAGTCTAGTCTCTAGTCTAGTCTCTAGTCTAGTCTCTAGTCTAGTCTCTAGTCTAGTCTCTAGTCTAGTCTCTAGTCTAGTCTATAGTCTAGTCTCTAGTCTAGTCTCTAGTCTAGTCTCTAGTCTAGTCTCTAGTCTAGTCTCTAGTCTAGTCTCTAGTCTAGTCTCTAGTCTAGTCTCTAGTCTAGTCTCTAGTCTAGTCTCTAGTCTAGTCTTTAGTCTAGTCTCTAGTCTAGTCTCTAGTCTAGTCTCTAGTCTAGTCTCTAGTCTAGTCTCTAGTCTAGTCTCTAGTCTAGTCTCTAGTCTAGTCTCTAGTCTAGTCTCTAGTCTCTAGTCTAGTCTCTAGTCTAGTCTCTAGTCTAGTCTCTAGTCTAGTCTCTAGTCTAGTCTCTAGTCTAGTCTCTAGTCTAGTCTCTAGTCTAGTTTCTAGTCTAGTCTCTAGTCTAGTCTCTAGTCTAGTCTCTAGTCTAGTCTCTAGTCTAGTCTCTAGTCTAGTCTCTAGTCTAGTCTCTAGTCTAGTCTCTAGTCTAGTCTCTAGTCTAGTCTCTAGTCTAGTCTCTAGTCTAGTCTCTAGTCTAGTCTCTAGTCTAGTCTCTAGTCTAGTCTCTAGTCTAGTCTCTAGTTTAGTCACTAGTCTAGTCTCTATTCAAGTCTCTAATCAAGTCTATAGTTAAGTCTAGTCTCTAGTCAAGTCTATAGTACAATCTTTAGTCTAGCCTCTAGTCAAGTCTCTAGTCTAGTGCCCAGTCTAGTCTCCAGTCTAAACTCTAGTCTAGCGTCTAGTCAAGTTTCTAGTCTAGTATCCAGTCTAGTCTCCAGCCTAGTCCAAGGAGATCACCATAAACGACAGGTTGGGCAAAGGATAGTCTTGACCAACGAACGTTTTTGGGATGACCTAATTACCAGTTTGACATGGGAGAAGGTAACCCCAATTACACAAGCCCATATTACGGATGCCCTGCAGAAAGCTTGCGATATAGCAATATCTAAGAGAAGAAAATCGGCTAGCAGGAAACCAAACTATTGGTGGAACTCGGAAATTTTGAAACTACGAAGGGAATGCCTGAGAGCAAGACGACTGTCTCAAAGGGAATATCAAGACAAGACGTTAACGTAAGCCATCTGGCATACCAGAACGCTAGGCGAGGCCTACAAATGGACATAAAAAGTAGCAAACGAGAGAGTTATAAACAATTGTGCAAGGAAGTTGATGTGAACCCCTTGGAGAGAACAAATCACCAGGATTAGATGGTTTCCCAAACAAAGTCCTGAGGTTAGAAATAAGATATAAATCGCAAATATTTGTAAACGAAATGAACAATTTCCTTCGAAATGAACAATTTCGGAAATGGAAAGGCAAAGATTGGTTTTAATACAAAAATCCAACAAACGGCTTGGAGAGCCATCCTCATACAGACTGATTTGCTTGTTGGATATGCACGGAAATGTACTAGAGAGTGTTATATACAACAGACTACTAACCGTAGTAGAAAGAGCAAACAGCCTTTCCGATAGACAATAAACAGAGTAAAGTATTTGGCGCAAACGGCTATAGAAGGTAAATTAGTAAATAGAAAGTATTTGTCAATCATTTGGACATCAAAAAAGACTTTAATAGTGCAGGTTGGAAATAAGTCATGCTCTCTCTCCTAAAGCTAGAAGACCCAAGCTACATCATAAGGATAGTCGTGTATTTTTTTACAAATAGAACCCTATGGTACGATTCCGACAAGGATCAATGTTAGGGCTTCTCCTTTGGAAAGTAATGTACAATGAAGTCCTGGAGTACAATATTTCCGAAGAGGCTAACATAATTGGTTTAGCTGTGAAAGTAGAGCTTTATACAAATGATACCGCATCATCAAAACGTGATTAAAGAAGGAACTGGAAAATCACAAAACGGAAGCAGTTCTAAGTGGTAGTCGAAGGAAACAGGAAGCTATAAATATAAAAGTAGGAGCAGCTAATATTAAATCATCTGCGTCCATTAAGTACCTAGGAGTGCTAATCGACGAGCGATTTAACTTTAAGGGCCATATGGAATACGCATGCGCAAAGGCAGCAGCAGTAATCAACTATCTCAGCAGAATAATGCCAAATGTGAGAGGACCTAGACAAAATTGAAGGATCCTACATTCAAGAGTAGGGACATCATTCCTACTATATGGAGCATATATCTGTTCCAGAGCAATTAGGAACACATCTCGTAAAAATGTACTTTCTCTTTTTAGACAGAGCTGTCTTGAAGTATGTTGCGGCTGTAGAACCATATCCATGGAAGCAAAATGTGTTATTAGCCGACCTGTTTCAATCGACTTGGCTGCAGATGAGGTCTATAGAGTGTATGCAGCAAAGGAGAGGAATACGGAAGGAAGACCATCGAGTGAAGGAAAACTAAAACCACCTGGAAGATAAAGTGGGAAAACACACCAAAAGGTCGTTGGACATACAGAATGATTCTGTGAATTATAAGGTGGCTGGAAATCAAGCACGATAACTACCACGTCACGCAGTTTTTTCAGGTCAAGGGGGATACAGAAGTTACCTCTTTAAATTTGGTCACTATGACTCACCTATTTGCCCAACATGTCGGGATACAGAAGACGTGGAACATATAGTCTTCAAGTGCAACATATTTAACGAATTAAGGCAGAAGGTTGAGGTTGATGTAGGACACACCATTACTCCCGAGATTATAATCGACGAAATGCTAATTATAAATGATAATTGGGCAACTAATTCCCAAATTCGTAACTAAAGTGAACCTGGTTTTTAGAAAAGAGGAAGAATATCGGAAGGAGCAAAGGACGGTAGTAAATTCAGGAGTAGCTTAGATGCTAACCATCTGCGAGACATAATACTTAATGGCAGATCCGCGGAGATTGCGATGAATACTGATTCAGATATCAACAAAAAAAATACTAGTCTCTAGTCTAGTATCTTGTCTTGTCTCTTGTCTCTAGTCTTGATATGCTGTCGCTATAAATGTATTCAACTTGTATTGTAAAACTGCCACGATTCACAGACACCAGCAATTCTGTATTAATTCTCGGGGGGTACAGCATTTCATTTAAGGCTGATTTCTGTTACCGTTAGCCTCCCAGTTACTTTCCAGTCGAAGCATAACTCGGATCACGTTTTCGTCTGAGAGATTTTCACCAACATATAGTTGATATAGTCATCACATCAGCTTTGCGTTTTGTAAAACATAGTTTCTGAATTGATGCGCTGTCGCTGGCAGAATTTCACTTTAATAAATTTACCACTTGCTTCTTCCTTTTTGGAGTTTGTTTCGATAGTTTAAGTACAGTAGTTTTGAACGTTTCTTCAGCTACGTGCTCTTCATGTTTGGTATCTCTATTGACACTTGACATACTCCATGCGGCCAAGTATTAGTTCGTCCAGATCTGTAAAGGTATCACAGTGAGTTATTAGCATCTATTTAGGGTTGGCCGTACTCTGTACTGTATATCGGGGCTGTTCCATGTTTAAAATGTTATTTTCATATGTTGGTGTTCTCCATACATAAAAGTGAAAATTGGCTAAATTTAAGGTTATATCTCAAAAATACATATTTAGGATTCACAATAGATTTGCTCCATTACAGAAAAACAACATCTTTCTTATCAGCTCATACTTCCTACCATACCCTGACTTAATACATCAATCGATTTACAGCTATTAATCAAAAAGTATCATTTCATTAAGTTGCGAAATTATGGAAAACAAATAATTAAAAGCTATTTAATTAAAATTTAAAATTTAATTTTTCTCTTAAACAATTGGCTCTTACTCTATGTGTCATTTTCTTTGAGCGTGCTTCTCAAGTGTTTCTTTGATTTATTGGAGTATTAATGAAAATAAAACAAAAAACAAAATGTCCACAATACTTAAAGCTGACAAAAATTAAAACAGCAGCTGTATAATAAACAGCATTTTCATAAATTTATTATTTCTCCTCTTCATTATAACTTTTTTTTTGGTCCTTTTGTGTTCTACAATTTTGCACACCACACAATTGTTGCTTGCTGCCATATTGGTTGATGCGGCCTATTTTATTTCTTCTTTAAAAGGGGATTGTGTTTAATATCTCGGCCAGATAGACATCATTAATCTTTTACTGGTTGCCTTTTATTCTACTGTCTTCGCTCTGTTGCGCTGTGTGAAGTTGAAATAATGTGGTAAAAGTCTATTTTTCTTTTTAAGATATTTTCTGTTTTCTTTGTGTTGAATATAGGGCATAACGCTGTTGGTTATGGTTTGTGGAGTGTTAAAGAAAAGCGACACATGTGCTAAATATTGACTTATTGATTTTAAATTTTAATGAAATTGTTTAAATGGCATTTAAAGTGGAAGAAAATGGTGGCTTGCTAATTAAATTGAATGAGAATAAATAATAGTTTGTAATTTTTACTTAAAAACATTATTTACGATGGCACACTCTATCGAATGCCTTGGAAATATCTAAAGCCATCACTTTTCTTCCGCTAAAACGGTGCATGGAACGACAACGTTTTTTTCGATAGGAAGCCAAGAAAGTCTTCCGTAGAGCGTCCTCTACTGCCGGTTGCCGAGAAGATTGTTGGACTCTTAATATTTCACAAGATGTTAGTTAACTATGCTCTCCATAACTTAGGAGAGTGCAGAACAAATTGCTCTTGGGGGATAATCAGTCTCGGAAGATATGATCAACATATACAGTATAATGCCTCACCGCAACACAGTTTCATTTTAATTTGCATTGTCCATACACCCATATAATTACGACGCACAGTGGGGTCAAATGCCCTTTAATATCTCAACAACAATAATAGCGATGCTCGCAAAATTTTACATGGGTAGCTCTTAGACCAATCCGCATATTGTAACAAAATTTTAGGGATATAAGAGGGAGAAGTCGATTACCCACCATATAAAATAACTATTAACTGTGCTATATCTATAGAACTACAATAGTTAAAACAAACTACACGTTCCACCAAAATCGGAAGGGTATACGAGGGTGGAATCGGGTTCCCCCCATAGAAATGAATTATTAATTCTCCTATATCTATAGAACTACATCAGTGAGATACACTAAATTTATGCATGTTGTTGATAAAAAAAACTACCATATTGTTTTAAGATGATATCATTATATTAACTAGTAATGGGAGGTTGTATAATGAAGATCTTTCCCAAAACCTGCCACTCAAAGACTTCGGTTCCTGCCAAGTTTAAATGCACTTCATTGAAATATATATAACACAATATTTAAAATGAGACAATATAAAAACTACAGATGTGGACGTGAGTGATAACTGGCTCCCGATATAAAACTTTAAAATTCTCGCGATTGCGCTCACTAACATAATCTTTTTATTAAGCAAAATTGCCTGGTATCGGATGTCTTCATATTAACCACAAGAAAAAACTTCGAATTAATCACAAAAAAAAAAGACTTTCAAACAAGGATATACAAGCGTGAGTGCGTGAGATTAAATTGTTAAAACCCCGCGTGCTATTCATTCACGATTAGAAACTCAACGTATGGAAAACTTAACTAAACTGAAATAAAGAAACGTAATTGGCAAACGTTTATTATTGTTTATCTCATTGTAATACAAGAATATAGCCACGTCCAGGCCTGACTTACACGTGACTCTAGTATTATTAATCACAACACTTCCACATCTCTTATAAAACGAAAAAAAAATGACAGTAACGACAGCGATAAAACGTTTAGCAGAATCGCAAAGTGCTTTTTGTTGGTAGACTTAACGGGTGTAGCTGTTACTAATTTACATATAACATTTAAGGCGCAGCGACGCGCAACCTAATTTTTTCCGAAACAACGCTTAACTGTCCAGGCTTTTAAATTATTTTAAATTCTCTACCCAGCTGAGCCCAGCTAATAACTTTATGTCCATTTGAACTGATAATTTTTTTTTGCACTTCCAATTTAAAAACTAATAACAAAGCCACTTCCACAAATAATGCAAATTTATATTTAACCATAACCATAACATATCAATAAATATCTGAACTTGATGGTTGCATAATTAGATTTGTTAATTTTTTTAAATTACCTATTACGAATAGTATTTCTTTGCGAAATTTTTTATTTTTTTTATCACTTTTTTAGGTTTTTTTCGTACAATATGTAATTTCAACACGTGACTATAAAAATACCGTTTCATATTTCACATTAATTTTTGTGCTCTTTAAGCTGGTGCTTTCAGTTTTCACGATACTTAAAATTTGTTTTTTCAATTAATCCGCAAAATTAGTATGTGCTACTGTCGAATATCTTGACATCCCATTTAAGAATGTCTGGCATTTATGGACTAGACCCGATGTTATATACAAACCTATCAGGAATTTTATCACGGTTTGACTGTTAGTTTCTAAACTCACAAATATTCATATCCAATATTATATTATATCTAATGTTGATATTTTATTGTTGATATGTCAGCCTGATCTATACCAAATTCATATATGAAAACAGCCAAATCTATTTTCTCCCATTTAGAGGCGGCCTCTTAAACGTAGAGGCCAATAATAATGCTAGCAATACCTCACGCCATATTCGATACTAGTTTTCTGGCCATTAAAACGACCTGAATCCCCTTGATCATTGTAAAGACATTCGCAAAGTTTCTGTTAATGGGATAAACATTATCTTTAAAACTCATTCACAGAGTATACAGAACGGAATAGAAAACTGTAAGCTGATCAGCTAGATAATCATATAGTATCGACAGAGAGGAGTCAGAAGTGGTCCTAAAACATTCAATGATTCTTCATGGGGAAAACTCCATTTTATTAGATAAAAGTCTCCTATTAAACTTTTATTGTTATTTTGTGTTAGATCCCATTTCTTTAATGCTTTGAATAAACCCACTTTTTCCATTATGCAATTAGTAAGCTGTATAACCATAAACCCATGATAGCCAGAAAAGTAATGAAACCCACCCAAAAACATAACGAGGAGATAAGTTATTCACAACTCTATCCAACCAGTCCGAATCATTTACCAAACTTTCTTATATCCGTATCCGATAGATCCAAAAGAAGCCAACTTAAATTCATAATGACCATTTCCTCACTCTTCTTTACGACTCCTTCTTTACGACAATTATATTTAATATTCAAGCGTGCACTCCGAACAGGCACATTTGATCACGCAGAATTTACATAGTTTTCGTTATGAAAACTACATTTAATCTCTGAATAGGCAGTGATCACTTCTAAAACATTACGCATTTGATCTCACAAAATGTCTATCTTACATAGACTATATAACCCTTGACTTTACACAGATTCTCTCAAGAGATCATCTTGTCTTCGTGGTCGCGTAGAGTTCCTTCGTGATCCATGGTGAATTCGAGATCAATCCAGTGAAACCTTCTTGGTGCCCGATTATCCAATAGATTCCAACTGTAGAATGTCTCGGTATCTCATTCAAATACTACCGATATTCCCTGACAAGATAAGAAACTCTGAAGAATATCCTTGTCGTATAATCGATTAACTCTCTATGAATTTGTAGCCTTTCATGGCCGAAATATGAATCTGAAATATAACACTGTGTATTTTTTGAGTCATATACGGACACCACTACGTGATATAAGACCAAAACAAAAAGACCTGTATCTCCCAGTTTTACCCAAAGTCATGCACTTTTTGGCCTCGATGTCATTTTTGCAAAAACGTGATTATTTTTTCAGGATCACTCACATTTTACAAATAGTTCCGAATTTTAATTTACTCTCTGAGGCAAAGTAGCCCTTGTCATAAAGAATAAAAATTGTGAATATATAAAGTCAAAAAAAACTTCATCTTCAAGATCAAAATCGCAAAAAACTTTAAGAAATTCGAAATAATTTTTTTCTAAAGCTGCCTAAAAGTATGCTTCAGTTTATAATAATTTAATAGTTAATGGCCCAAAACACTTAATTCCTTTAGTTTTTTCTTACTAACTTATCTACCTAAACGGTGTTAAGAATCATTTTTGTTCTATATGACAAGGGCTACAACTTTGCCTCAGAGAGTAAATCAAAATTCCGAACTGTTTGCCTGAGAAAATTATCACTTTTTTGTAAAAATTAATCCGAGACCCCAAATCTTTGGGGGCCCATAAAAAAAGTGAATGACTTTGGGCTTTGGTGTTTTAGCACGTAGTGGTGTCCATCTATGTATATTTATTATTTTTCGTGTTGCACTGTGTCAAATAGTTTGAAATTTACATCAGTCTTTGACCGTATAATATAAAAATCCCCATCGTGTTCGACCATTCATGGGTTCTTTTTGAGAGATTGTATCCTAACTGTTGATTTGCTTGCCATATCAACATTAAAGTTCCTGTGGAAGAAACGTATGGATGAGCAGTAATCAATTGTTGTGCTTAAGTTGACCCTTTCTTTCTTCTAAAGGTACTTTATAGCTATATTCTTAAAGCTATATCTGTCGAATTGGCTGTCATAGCGTTGAACAACACATGCAAATGATAAAATTGTTTTATCAAAAATCATTTTCAGCAATGAAGCCCATTTCTTGATGACTGGGTTCGTCAACAAACACATTTGTCGAATTTGGGTTGATACCAATCCACATGAAATCCAGAGTATACAAAGCATTCCCAAACAGTCACTGTTTGTGTGGATTTAGGGCTAGCGCTGTCATCGGTCAATATTTCATTGAGAACGACATTGTTCAGGCCATCACCGCGAACGGCGAGCGCCATAGGTCGATGATTAACAACATATTTTGGCCTGAATTGGATGATAGGGACACCAACGACATGTGGTTTTAAAAGGACGGCGCTACGCATTACAAAGCTCATTCAGCATTAGACATTATGCACGAGCGATTTGAGGGCATGGTCATCTCATGTGGAGGTGATGTAAACTGGCCACTGAGATCGTGCGATTTGGAACCGTTATACTTTTTCTTGCGGGGGTTTCTTAAGTCGCGAATAAGCCACAAACTACAACAGTCCTCAAAGCCAAAATAATCCATGCGAAGCCACAGAGGACATTTGCACGATGTTGTATTCCATACATACTGGCTAAATGATCCTGAGTGACGTAAGAATCTACAAATATGAACACAATGATTTCTTTTATGTAGCTTGGAGAATACATATCAGTTATTATATTTTATGTTGATGAAAAAAGTACAGTTCATTTAAAAAAAAACCTCAAAACCATATTATTTATTTTTAATACTACTTAATAATGTCAGGCCAAAATCACTACAACATTATTGACGTACATTCGTAATTAAACTGGCAGAACTTCCACTTCTCCAGTCATCTGAGTGAATTAACAAGAAAAGCCACTGTCCATTAAGAACAATGACAAACAGACCAGACATGAAACTTAACTGCAATGGGAAAACAAGAAAATAAGTACATTTTAATTAATCATAGCGAAAAATTATAATGGAAAACAAGTAAAAGTATTAAAGTACACATTTTCATGGTTTAGCAAACATTGACCAAGTTGGAAGTTTAATGACAAACAATTAAAGAGTATGATTGTCAACAACATATGCTTCGAAGATTATTCACAAACTTTTGTGTAAAATATCGAAGCAAAAATTTTACAAAAGAAATTAAGTAAACAAAAGCTGAATGCTAGTATGCTTTACTAAAAGTATGCTATAATACTTTCATAGAATTTTAACTACTAAAAGTATGCTATAATACTTCTATAGAATTTTAACTTAAAGTAGGCTTTAAGTTCCCTTTAACAATACTTATTATGGATAAAAATCCTATTGGTTTCTTAGTTACTTGAGATGTAAATAAAAAAAATCCTGTGACCTTAAAATAAGCAAATAAACATTCTTGTTTTTATATTTAAACTCATTATATTAAAGTACATCATTATTTTTTTCCTGGTTTCCATGAAACAATTCATTTATTTTTGTCCATTGTGTGGAGTAATTGTCGTATTATTTATTTTAAGACCATTAGTTGACCTTTTCTATTAAGGTTTTGGTTTTTATTGTTGTTTATTTTGTCCAGTAGACGACTAGTTTATCTATGAAAAGCATTAAAAGCATTAAGTCTGAGTTTTAATGTAAAATTTTTGTTTTCTGTTTTTATGTGTTTTTCGGTGATTAAGTTATTTTTTTCCAGCCAAATGCATTAATTTGTATTACAGTAATATTAAGTGTGTCGAAGATTTAAAATAATGTTGAGGGTTTTAAAGACAAAATATGTATAGGAATCGTTAAAAGTGTTAAATTTTAAGGAAAGTTTAAAAAGTATTTTGTTAGGTGTAGAATTTATATTTGAAGTAAAGAGGAGGGGAATTGAACTTTTTATTCCCTTGAGAATCAAAATATTGGTACATTTTGATTTAGTTTTATACCAAACCACAACCCTTTGAGCTCAAAAATACACCCTGGAATATAATATAATTTCGACAGGCGATTGCAATCGATTAATTCACTGAAGACACACAAGCCTATAATATCAATGAAAATGAGATCGAAAAATTCTATGATGTAGTGCCAGTATGCTGTCTGTTGGTTAATGCCTACAAAACCAAGAAACCCATGGTTTTCGAGTTTTTAAAATTAACCTCCCTCTAAACAACCCATTCAAGAAGCCCCCTGACCACTCCTACACCTGAAAAAAGAGGATAACATCATGGAAAAGGTCAGGCAGCACGCCACCCACTGGGAGAAAAAAAGGTAGGAATCAAAGATCAGCAAGGTTCCCCACCACTACACCAAATACACAGAGGGCGTTGTTTCTAGGCAACGACAGATGGCAGCACCATTACTCTGGACCAGCTACAGCAGACGAATCATCTACTTAGCTGGAACAACAACCGATTAACGATACTGACACAAGGCAATAATAACAACCGATTGAATCCTTATGGCAACATCATACATGTATCCGAGGATCCGCTACAGCAGACCAATCATCTACTTAGCTGAAACAACAACCGTTTAAACTGCTACAAACAATAACAATGGATCTAATGGCAACATCGTATATGGAGACGCATGATACTACAATAAGTAGGACAGTGCAATCTACATGGGAAATAAGCGAAAAACAACTGCAACAATTAGTATAAGATGGTGATGCTTTGTGGAAGCCAAATGCCCCCAAGTGGGGTAATGGAGAAAAAAAATTTAATTACGGCGTTCTTGAACGACGTAATTACGATCAAATCGTAAGATCTATCCGGAAAACCAATTATGGGTAAGTGATAAGATAATCTGCTCTTCGGAAGATTGGGCAGTTGTTCAGAGCATAAATCGCTATTGTGATAAGTGGTTACAAATAATTCGTGTGGAGAATTGTCGTTCAGAGATCAGAAAGTGAATTCCTAAATTTGTTCACCAACAACAAAACTATCTGATCATCCTCTGGAGTACCAAATACGTATCGCCGTCCTAAAACATCGTGATATGGAATCTTTAGCCTATTGGACAACTGAAAACTGGCCGAACATAGACTCTGTTTTCACCAATCTGACCGCAATACCTTGAACTTCAAGTTATTAAGCTCAAGTGTCAGACCTTTGGTGTTTTTTTTTCGAAGAACTCTGTAATCTTTGCAATAGTACACACAGGAATTGCTCTTCAGTTTTCTCTTCTAGAAAGCAACAATCACGATATTGTCCTGCAATCGCCTGTCGAAAATTCATACTGCTACGAACAATTTGTCGTACCTCTTCAATGTTTTTCTGGATGGGCCAATCGGACTTTCGTGATCTCTAAATGGCGTAATTTCATCAACCAACATAAAGCAGACTGACAATTTTTCAGAGAATTTACCGATCGCATAATCAGTGATATACATGAAGCAGAGAGAAAGTTCAAAGAAACTGTCACCGCTGCTGCCAGTTATCGAATAATCTAAAAGTGGGCGGGTTTTCTATAAAAGGGAATTGATGATAAACACACCATCCGGATATCCCAAGGATAACCCAGCAGAATATAGACTTCAGTTGGGTGATAAATTAGGAATGTGTCTAAGATGATCGTGGTCACCTGCCATGATGGTTCAACCTCACGGTGCTCTCAACACCGTGTGTGACTCTGTGTAACTTTCTCAGACCACACAATTGGCCACTTCTCGTGCATTGACTGCACAGATTAATGCACAAATCCCTTGCTCGAGAGCTCGGGCTATATAATCCCTGACATCCGTAGCTAATCTATTAACAAGCCCAGGACAATTATCAAAGCAGTAATATCCGGAATAGTACTCCAGTCCGATATATGATCTCTGACTTCAAAGGCTCTCGACAGATAAAAGTCAAAGCATGTGCTTTTGACACACACTTGTTCTCGATCGATAACCAAGCCCAACGATCATTATACCACCACCTCAATACGTTTCCTGAACACAGCTGCAATTGTAATCTGCTACTTTCAATGGCTCTATTGCTTCGGCTAACAGCTCCTTATAAGATACAATTGGTGGCCCAAAATTTTGACACTAGCTCAAATATCCGTCTTTTAACCAACGATCTTCTACCCGCTTTGGGTTTCAAATCACAGCCACCACATGTTCACCTAAGTGATCTCACCAATGATTCAGACAGGACAAACTCCTGGGGCTCACTGGATCCCCACCCTTCTAGAAAAAAGCTCTAGTCAGCTGCGAATATAAAAGGATTAAATTCTTACCAGGAATGAGGTCCGTGAACATCGGAGCACCGGTGTGGCCCCATATTTCCCTTTGCGGTATAACATCAAGATGTGGAGCTTCAGCAAGTTGTTCAAACTTGTCCCAAGGGGGTAAATAAATGAGGATAAGAGGGAAATTGTATAAGAGTATTTAAAGCACTGTTCTGGAGTTTTCTAGTTCTCCTCTAGAGTTTGGTCTCCAAGCCGACGAAGAAGCATAACTTAATTCGCAGAGGTCATTAATGAAGCCAAACATACAAGGATATTGGCCCCAATTGTTTGTCCATGCTGATTGTAAAACACCTTAACGAGAGGGGAGTGACGGTTTCTGACCTGTCATTGATTAGCCTTATTATACCCTTATATAAAGGGTAGAGTCATCCTACTACTGAAACCTGAGAAAGACGTAACCGAGGAACAATCTTACAAACCGATATCCCTCTTATCAGCTGTCACAAAAACTCTAACAGCTCTTCTCCATACCTAGTCTTTCCGAATGTCTTTCCTGGCACGACACACTCACTTAAGACAGCTTTTAAAAATGTCCAACTATATTAAGAGATGGATGTGATTTATATCCAGCAATAGTCAACTATTGGCATTGTGCTTTGTTAATGGTTATAGCAAAGGCAAGACAAAACGGCAACTGGAGCCGCTTGAATTCAAATGGTAAGTCGTTGAAAATCATCGGTATATATGGAATCAGTACGTCTTCGCCTTTGAATCTGCCACCAATGATTGTTGCCTCAATTAAATTTGGTGAACATTTGTTGATGGTCAATCTTGTTCCTTTGCATAATTTTGACGCGAATAAGGATTATCGCTGATCCAACCTTCAATGTTAATATATGTGGTGGAATTCCGGCACTTTGTAATGAATTCAAAAATTCTGCAGTATAATTGACGGCTTGTTCTTGTATTCCATTGTTTCGCCAGGTGGTTCCAATTGAATTTACTCATTGAGCTTGTTGAAATCATAATTTTTTTGGTGCACATTCCCACAGCTAACCCAAGTTTTTGTAGTTGGTTGTAAGACTTGGAAAAACCTTGTAGAGAATCGCTTGAATATTTATATTAGGCAGAAGTTCGGAATTTTTCCATTTCCGATGTCCAACAATTGTTTTGAGAATGTTTCGGCAGAAAGGTCTTGCATTGGCGCCGGAAATGTTACTTAGAAGCGGCTCAGACTGTCCAAAATTGGTGACATTACCGTTCGAACTGCACATTCCCGGAGATCCCTTAGGGAACTTTCAAATGCTTCAATGTAAGCAAAGTTTGTTCATTGTGACAATCGGTATGTCCTTATGATTCCTGTATTGTAATTAAATGCCGTAAACTTTAATTTGATTCTTTCTCTTGATCGAGCTATTCGGGAGCGATTGGCTTCTAATTTGTCGATATACTGTTGGAGTGTCTCTGCAGCTCTCGATGAAGCTGCACTGCGAAGCATTTACAGAAGCCCTGATTCCCGTTCTCTTTACGTTTCTGCAGCTCTAGACGTAGATGCCCTTTCGCATCTACGCTCTAGACGTAGATGCCAAAGGGCATTTAGTGTTACCTGCTAGGCTATTCTGAAGATTCCCAAAAAAGTTCTTGAAAAGCGGTCCAACCTTTTTTAAGTCCGTATGGAACATACATACAAACATCCATTTATATATGGGGCATTTCATGTCAAGTGAACCAACTTTTGAAATCGATGTCTTCCGATCGGGATGAAATTTGCACCAAGGTTAGCTCTATTGGATAGTAACTCAGACACAATTTTTCAACAACATCGGTCGAGAACTCTCTGAGTTATAGGGGGTAAAATTTTGACAATTTGGTCAAACAGGGGTTTTTTCTTATCCATGTAACTTATTACCTATTGTTCTTAGCAAAATGTGTCCCAAATAGTATAGATAGCTATTTCTTCGATCTTTCGAAAAAAAATATTTAAAAAAAAAAATAAAAAATTTTTAATATTTTTTTTCCGAAATCAAAAACTTTTTTGACTTTTTTTTAAAATGGGTCCTTTCTTTTTTTTTTTTTTTTTTTTTTTTTCTTAAAATAAAGTTTAGATATTTTCCTTGAACACCTACTTGGTCGCTTAGTGGGATGCGAGTGGGATATCTATCAAAATAAATATTTTGTAACTCAAAACATAAAATTTTTGACTTTTTTTGCAAAATCAAAAACTTTGTTGACTTTTTTTTTCAAAATGGACAATTTTTTAATCTTTTTTTTAGGTCAAACAAAAGCTTAGATATTATCCTTGAAGACCCTTTTGGTCGCTTAGTGGGATGCGAGTGGGATATCTATCAAAATAAATATTTTTTAACTCAAGACTTACAATTTTTGACTTTTTTTTTTGCAAATACGATTTTTTTCCAAATGGGCCCTTTTTTTAAAATTTTATTTGTAGTCAAAAAAAAGCTTAGGTCCATTCCTTTAAGATATTTTTAGTCCCTTAGTGGGATGCGAGTGGGATATCTATCAAAATAAATATTTTGTAACGCAAGACATACAATTTTTTAATTTTTTTTTGCAAAATCAAAATTTTTTTTCCAATATGGACCCTTTTTTAAATTTTTTTTTTTGCTCAAAAGAAAGCCTAGGTCCATTCCTTTAAGATATTTTTAGTCCCTTAGTGGGATGCGAGTGGGATATCTATCAAAATAAATGTTTTAACACAAAAATTTTATGTTTTGAGTTACAAAACATTTATTTTGATATATATCCCACTCGCATCCCACTAAGCGATCAAAACCATCTTAAAGGAATAGGCCTAAGCTTTCTTTATAGCAAAAAAAAAAATTACAAAAAGGGCCCATTTTAAAAAAAAGTCAAAAAAGTTTTTGATTTTGCCAAAAAATCAAAAATTGTATATCTTGAGTTACAAAATATTTATTTTGATAGATATCCCACTCGTATCCCACTAAGGGACCTAAAATATCTTAAAGGAATGGACCTAAGCTTTCTTTTGACTAAAAAAAAATTTTTAAAAAAGGGCCCATTTTGAAAAAAAATTCGAATTTGCAAAAAAAAAGTCAATAATTGAATGTCTTGAGTTACAACATTTTTATTTTAATAGATATCCTACTCACATCTTCCTAAGTGACAAAATAGGTCTTAAAGGAAAAGACCTAAGCTTTCTTTTGAGCAAAAAAAAATTTTTAAAAAAAAGTCCCATATTGGAAAAAAATTTCGATTTTGCAAAAAAAAATTAAAAAATTGTTACAAAATATTTATTTTGATAGATATCCCACTCGCATCCCACTAAGGGACTAAAAATATCTTAAAGGAATGGACCTAGGCTTTCTTTTGAGCAAAAAAAAAAAATTAAAAAAGGGCCCATATTGGAAAAAAATTTTGATTTTGCAAAAAAAAAATTAAAAAATTGTATGTCTTGCGTTAAAAAATATTTATTTTGATAGATATCCCACTCGCATCCCACTAAGCGACCAAAAGGGTCTTCAAGGATAATATCTAAGCTTTTGTTTGACCTAAAAAAAAAGATTAAAAAAGGGTCCATTTTGAAAAAAAAAAGTCAACAAAGTTTTTGATTTTGCAAAAAAAGTCAAAAATTTTATGTTTTGAGTTACAAAATATTTATTTTGATAGATATCCCACTCGCATCCCACTAAGCGACCAAGTAGGTGTTCAAGGAAAATATCTAAACTTTATTTTAAGAAAAAAAAAAAAAAATTTAAAAAAAAAGTCAAAAAAGTTTTTGATTTCGGAAAAAAAATATTAAAAATTTTTTATTTTTTTTTTTAAATATTTTTTTTCGAAAGATCGAAGAAATAGCTATCTATACTATTTGGGACACATTTTGCTAAGAACAATAGGTAATAAGTTACATGGATAAGAAAAAACCCCTGTTTGACCAAATTGTCAAAATTTTACCCCCTATAACTCAGACAGTTCTCGACCGATGTTGTTGAAAAATTGTGTCTGAGTTACTATCCAATAGAGCTAACCTTGGTGCAAATTTCATCCCGATCGGAAGACATCGATTTCAAAAGTTGGTTCACTTGACATGAAATGCCCCATATATATATATATATAGAAGAAGATTGGCGTCGAAGTTGGTGTGTTTCAAAGGAGAAGTCGTCCAACCATGAATGTTATATAGTTACATCCATTGTATCTGATATTCTATACGGCAGTATCGAAAAACATCCATAGAGATACTTTGAAGCAGACACCATGAAGAACGTATTGCAGAAAACAGTAGCAGTTCTGCCACAACTAAGGTGGTGTAACTTAAAGTCTAACGGTCGCGTAAAGACCATGTGGTCATGCTATTCCCTGTCAGTTCTACTTTACTTCATCCAGTAGATTTTTAGACCAATCCAGTGAAGATAGCTCAATTCCTTCAGATTGATGCAAAACCTCCCATTCAGTAAAGAATATGGTTTTGGATGTTACAACAATAATATAACACTGACTTATTATACCCTACACCATCATAGTGGGGAGGGTATAATGCGTTTGTGCAGATATTTATAACGCCCAAAAATATCAGTCTAACACCCACCTTAAAGTGTATCGATCGAATCACTTTCTGAGTCGATTAAACGATGTCCGTCCGTCCGTCTGGTCGGCTGGCTGGCTGTCCATGTAAACCTTGTGCGCAGAGTACAGGTCGCAATTTTGAAGATATTTCGATGAAATTTGGTACATATTATTTTTTTGGCTCAAGGACCAAGCCTATTGAAACTGGCTGAAATTGGTTCATTATTTCACCTAGCCCCCATACAAATGTCCTCCAGAAATTGGACTTTATCGGTCATAAATGTTTAATTTATATATGTATCTCCACAAATTCCGCTCCAAATAAGTTTTGTATACACAAAATTCATGTCACCAAATTTTGTTACGATCGGTCCATAATTAGTCATAGCTCCCATATAGACCCGCTTCCGAAAATCACGTTAACGTGTATAAATCGCTTAAAAATGTTGGTATACACACAAAATTCAACATACTTAACTTTAATATAGACATAAATCACACGACCTAATTTCATGGTGATCGGTCCATAATTGGTCATAGCCCCCATATAAGGCCCACTTCCGAAAATCACTCAAAAATATAAATTATTGAAATTTTAAAAGAAAAATGTTTTTGCTCTTTTATTTAGTGTAGGGTATTATATGGTCGGGCTTGACCGACCATACTTCCTTACTTGTTTTCTTTATAAAAATGGGTTTTATATCTAACTCACAATGTATTTACATTTAAATTACATATTGTACAAAAAAACAACTTTTCAAAACTTAATTTTTCACATCAACACTAAACCAAATCCCAAACATATTGCAAAGAATAAAATAACTGGAAAAAAATCTATAAACTAAAGTCGTACAAAGCGTAATATTAGTGGGTAGATTCTTATGTGTTCAACGTAAACATAAATGTTTATAAAAGGAAAACTTTTAAATTAAATTAGTTGTGTCTCTATTTGAGTCTAACATAAACACTCAACATATGGGGTAAAAGTTGATCCTTTAATAATTTTGTAAGAGTGGGTGCAATATATTTTACAGCATAAGTACCAGGTGGAAAGCTGCAAAACTTCCTGGAAAAATACTGTAATTTTCACACAATTTATAAATAGTTATTAATTTAGCTATAATAACACTAGCAGTAAAATTACATTAAGGAAAACATTTTCATGTTAACAGGTCTTAGCCACCCACATTTAAACTATAATTGTGTTTATTTGGAGACCAAAGTGAGACAGCGAAAAAGAAACACTTCTGACTAAAACTATTTTAACAATTGTTTGTAAAATAGTTAAAAAAAAATACAAAATACAAGTAAATAGTATAACAAACTTGTGTAGTAAATTGAGGAAGACTGTCTAATACATAAGTTAAAAGGAATTAGTAGGTACCCAACAATTGGTATGTAGCTGGGATAAAAAATTCAGTATATCCAAGGATACCATGTGTAGTTCTTCTAAGTGAAATAATATATTTTTTTCTGTTGAGTATGTAGGCTTCTGTAGTTTATTACATACCTGAATTTGTAGTACAAAACATATGCATTCATATGTACTTTTAGAAATATTTAGAAAATCCACAACACCATACCATGTAGGTGATGATGATCACGTTCTTGTAAAAATATATGTTTTACCTTGTTATTTAAAGGATTCATGACTATTTGTAGGATTTTAGAGAAAATCGTTTTTTTTGTAAAACAAGTTTGAAACACGTGGGTAAATCATATTTATTATTCATAAATTGGAATTTATGAATAAAAGATGATTATTTCCTTAACCGGAAAAATACAAAACTTTTGGGTTAAGACAGAAAAATATTTTTACTCAAGGTAAGTAATCTGGAATAAATAGAGAAAAATGAAACATGTTAAAGTATTATGTTCATCTGTACAGAATATTTTATACAGTTCGCCTGAGGTTTTTTTTTTGTTATTTTTTACCCTCTATACCTTTTCGATCGCATTCTCAATGATTCTACACGCCGTAATTACATCAACCAAAAGAAATAAGACTATTGCGTCTTCAGAGAATTTACCGATCTATAATGATCTTCTAAATCGAAAGCATACTGGCAAGTATAATTTACCGAACCTCTTCAATTTTTTCCTGGATCGACCAAAGACTTAAGTGATCTCTAAACGGCGCAGAGTGGTGCAGAATCAAAATTTTTTGGAATTAAATCTGGCATTTCTAAACGGCTAATCCGATCGGAATCAGTTTTAATTTTGAAATGTCTATAACTCGGAAATTATAACAGACAAATTTCCAGACCTAGCCGAGCGCTTTCCCAAAATATAAAATTCTTTGAAATCGGATAGGAAACAAAAAAAATGGGCCGTGTTTAAAAATGTTACATGTCGAAGGTACCCTACTTTGAGCCCCCATAGTGCCGCCCCTGGAGCAACTGTAGGACCTATTTGAATAACTTGAACTCAAATACTCCTTGGCTACGCCCGCGTAAAATTTTATACCGAAAGAATTTACTGGTTATTCTAACAATTTCATCACGGCTTTAGAAAATTTAACGATCGCACACAGAGAAAACAGATTCGTGATAGCAACCGAATTTGTTGCTAATCGAATGATTCTATCTTAGTGACCGAATTTTACAGTTGTGGCTACAATATTTTGGAATGCGTAACTAAAGTTTGGTTGTCTCAACTTAAATTCTTCTTTATCAACTGACTTTCTGTTGTTAGAACTGAAAAATGTTATATGTGCAACCGAATCATTCGATTGGCAACAAATTCGGTTACTATCACGAACCTGTTTTCTCTGTGCATATTCAATGATCTTCATGAAGCAGAGAGAAATTCCTTCCTATTGTCAAATATCCTTAAAGTGACAGCGCTTCCTATAAGAAGAGGCCTGATGACTACAAGAGGAGAGTGATGATATAGCTACCATCTTGATAACCCGAGGATCAACCAACTGAATCTCGACATCAGGTAGGGTGATAACTACAGTAGAGTGATAAATGACGACAAGAGGAAACATTTATAAGATTTTTTAAGAAACCGCAACTTCTGAAAGTACAGCAATGAAGATTGATGTTAGGATAGTGACATAATTCGCGGGTAACACCATATCTGATCTCGAATGTTTTGGGAAAGCTTTCCAGTCACGAAGACACCTCAACTTTACATGTCAATTAAAATTTGCAGAGGTCATCAACGCAGCCAAACTATAAAAGGATATTGGGCCCAATGTGCTGTCCATGCTGTTGGTAAAACACCGTAACGAGCGGGGAGTGACGATGTCTAACCTCTCAGTGAGGAGCCTGATTAAAGAGTAGGAGCTTTGGGAAAGGGTAGAGTCATATCATTAATGAAACCTGAGCCTCTAACCCTTTATACTGTTCCATTCCAGCATTAGCTTATTTTTGAACGAGGTTCTGACAGAATCTTCCACAATCTGATATAGGCGGTGGGTGGACTCAATTACGGAGTTGATGGCTCTATGCTGATGATTGTCTGTGAAGCTAGTTTAAATCTATCATGTACCTGATGCAGAGCAATGATCATGTTTATAACTGTAAATCCGTAAATCCCAACCCTTTTGTCCAATGACCAACTTTTTCATATGAAGTTCTGTCTTGTCCCCTTATTTTTGTTTGTTAACTCAAGAAAATCTTTACTATTTCTACAACTTAAGTAAATTCATCTGCACTAGTTTTCCGTCTCCCTTTAAGTCAAAGACTTCGCAATGATAATATCGACCAAAGAGGGAATTAAGATATGGAAATAAGTGGAAATTAACGAAGACTATAGGCTTTATTCATCGCTCTGCAAAAAAATTGAATTTTAATGTAATAAATATAGAAAATCACATACAAAAATTCATATTTTATATTTAGTTTTTTTTTTCAAATTCAAGAAAATTTTACGTCTTTCGGAGCTAAAAAATGTGAAAAATGTTCGTTGGAAATTTTGTGAATTTGAATTTTATACGAAAGTTGTTCAAAAGTTGGTTTTTAACATTGATCTGGATACTGATCTTCAACTCATTATACATTGATTTTGTTACGTGCTTTTAAATTTAAAGATTGCTGAAAAAAAGGAATGATTTATGACCGTTCGTGATTGTTACTTCGGCAGTGGAATACATGGGGGTGTCATGACAACATAAAATTAACATAAATTATGGACGGAAAGGATGCCTGTATTTCCATTTCAATCCAGTGGTAACAGAACTACTCTGTGTCTGTTATACTCTAACTAAGGACTACGATTGCAGAATTAATGGCATCTCTAAGCTTGAACCACGTTGGGATGCACAGTTCCACTTCATGTAAATACTTAGAAATTATCTGTTTTGAACATGTAGAGGAAGCCTCTAACTGTGCCATCTCAACGAATGGATAAGTTTTCTGCTGATATAACAGAAATTAGATACGAATGTTTTATTGAAATTTTACTCTAACTATGGACTACGATCACTGAATTAATGACATCTCTAAGCTTGAACCACGTTGGGATGTACAGCTCCGTACGATCTTCATGTAAATACTTAAGAACTGTCTATTTTAAACTTGTAGAGGAAGCCTCTAACTGTGTCATCTCAAAGCATGGATAACTTTTCTGTTGATATAACAGAATTTAGATATGAATTTTAGATATGAAAGTTTTATTGAAATTTCAGTGGCAGTTTTATAACTAGTTAATTTATTTTAGACTAATTATATGACTGGCTCTATTTTTGGGACATTTATTATGTACATATGTGCTCTTTCTAATGAAATATATTTCATACTTTATACATCCTTGGTAAACTGAAATGAAACTAATTGTCACTATAGTGTCTCTAAGTAATCTAGAGTGTAGTCACCTTAAACTTTTCCAGCAGTACTTAATTGACTACTAAAGAACTCAATGTTTACCTTTTAGGCAGTAATTTTTAATTACTTGGCTGTCTTGAATTTATGGTAGGTAAATAGCTTAATTTATAAGCTTTAAAATTATATATCTTTTGTTAAAATCGGCTTAGTATTTACTAAGTTCTGTGGTTTTATGTGCTCTTCTTTTTATTAATGCTTTTTATATTCAATTTGATACTTTGTCTTACAAAAAATATTTCAAATATTAACAAAGCCACTCTGGATTTGTATAAATAATAATTCGAATAAAATTCAAATTCACAAAATTTCCAACGAACATTTTTCACATTTTTTAGCTCCGAAAGGACGTAAAATTTTCTTGAATTTGAAAAAAAACACAAAATATAAAATATGAATTTTTTTATGTGATTTTCTATCTTTATTACATTAAAATTCAATTTTTTTGCAGAGCGATGAATAAAGCCTATAGTCTTCGTTAATTTCCACTTATTTTCATATCTTAGTTCCCTCTTTGGTCCATATTATCATTGCGAAGTCTTTGACTTAAAGGGAGACTCTCTGGAAATACCAAAAAAAAAAAAACAAGATTTTTTATTGCTATCATTCAAAATGTAAATATTCCTTAAGATTTTGTGAAAATTCTGTTGTATTATAGTTAATATTTGCGTATTTTTAAAGTCCGGCTCATGACGGTATGCTAATTTGGCGATTTAAACAAATGGAGACTCCCGAAAGGAAAATTTGTTTATTGTATTTTGTTTTGTGAATTTTTATTTTTTGTTTTCTAAATAAAGTTTATGTGTCAAATTGAAAAGAAAAAAATTTATTAAATACAAAAAAAAATATTTCTATAGATTTTAAAGCAAGATTACAATAAATGGTGGATTTTCGGATTTGTTTAAAACTTCAAGAGTCCAATGAAATAAGAATTTACATTTTAAAGCTGTTGGTGCTTGAAATTGATTACCCCAAGCTTTTAATAGATAGCAATTGCTGGCAAAATTAACTCCCGGAGTTATGTTACGAGGTCAGTACATAAATATCTAACGTTTTGTCAAGAAAGAGTCTTCATAAGAATCAATCAATCATTAACAAGAGTCTGTATAAGAATCATGTTTTTATAGAATATTTTGTGTGATTTTGAAATGCTAATGATGAAGAGATGGAGATGTTGGATTTTAAGCCAAATTATCATTTTAAAAATGGTCTCTATGGAAAATATTTGTCTAAAACCTCAAGACACTGCAATGAAACATGATTTTATCGAATAGACATTTTAAGGGATTGAAATGGCGTTTGGGTTACAAGCAAAAGTAAGTTATGAAAATTATATGTTCAAGAGTTTGAAGAAAAATTTCTTTTTTAATGAATTTTTTAAGGTTTTTAGCGACGCATGGATCAACATAATTTTTTTTTCCCTGTAAAATCGTTGTATTCTCAAGAAGATGGCATTCAGAGATTATTTGAAGGTAACCTATGACATTTCTTTAAATTGTTTTGGCAGCTTTGAAAAATTCTCTATTGGGTTTCACTCATTAAGCAGTCACTGACTGGCCTATAGTTTAACAGGTAGCGAACACTATTTCTTAATCCATACTCCAGGTGCTGCTGGTGGTTCATAGTTAGTTGGAATTTTTCCAACATCGACAACGATGCTTATGTTGAATTAAGGCATTGTTGAGGCCTGCGTGCAGTGAATAAATTCTGGATTTCATTGAGATAATCGTTTGAAATAGAGCATAGCTCCTCAAAAAAGTGGAACCATCGGCATGATAATTCAGTCGTTCTAGTACGAGATGACCTCAACTCCTTGGGTAAGTAAGGAGTTTAGAGTCTTAGAAGTCTAATAGGGGTTGCGATAGAATCTCTTCCTGAAGACCTCCTTACTTAAATCTGGAGGTTTTGGCGAACACGATCAATCTATTTGAAGGACGGCTCGAGGACTGTACATTCGAAGGAACTCCTTGTAAAATTCGGTGGGTTTTTGAGTGACTGATGGTCACGATATATCTGTTTGTTTTAACAGTTCACTGTTAGCTAGATTTATTTTCTGCAACAATTTTCGGTTACTAAAGAGATCACCTTTCACAGAACCCACAACAGGACCTCATCCCGAGAAACTGCTTACTTATCTCCGTTGGTCATTGAGAGACTAACTGCCACGATCAATCTATTTGAAGGATATCATTAGGATTGTCCGTTCCTCTCTGCAGAGGAAATTCTGGTTTAATTCTGTAGAGTTTTGAGCGACTGAAGGTCATGGTCAAACTATTTCTATCGATTGGCATTGTGACCTATAGAATGTTATTGTTTTCGTAACTTTTCCAATCTTATCGAGAGTTCTTTGCTGGAAAACAACTTTATGTTGATACAGCTGTTGCTCAGTTGATAATCTTTGAATGAGTACAACTAGGATAGTTCCGGAACATAAATTCAATTTTCGTGGGAATGTAGAGTAGCTGACAGAATTGAAAGACTTCGTTTGGTCGATCGCCACAAAGACTGCCATTTTACAGGGCCTATGCTGATTTAAGAACTGTGAGATTTGAATACATAGATAAAGAGGTTAGTGCTAATGTCGTGCTGTGTTTGTTGTGAAATATGCATAGCTGTAAAGTTCGGGAAGGCACCTGCATTTATATTTTATTGAGGTTAAAATCCTTTGAAGTATTGGCTGTGTTGATGGATTCTGAAAATATAGTTGGCAGATAAATTGTGGAGTGCTCGAGTTTGGTTCTTTTAAACTATAGTTTCAAACTTAATCTAGAGAATGGACCAACCTGAGAAACCAAAAATTGCCAAACATAATTAATTCTGTTATTCAGTTGATATAGCTTGTTCTCATTTACCAACCTGTTTTGCTAAGCGATCCAAGTGTCGCCACTACGACTCATCTAAGAGTTATGCTACTACATGTAAAAAATTTGACTGGATTATGGATACTCAATCGAATTCGCAGACAGTTTCGCGTAACTGGTAGGGTATCAGAAGATTATAGTACAGGATGTTTGTAAATTTAATATCAATGCCGATGAAGTCTTTAAACTGTTTCTTCAACTATTTTTACCACTACTTTGGCTCATTTACCAACCAGCCAAGGTTGGAACGAGTAGCCACATTAAAAAAGCAACAGCAGTGAGAGTTTCGTGCAACTTGCATCCAATTTCTTGTAAGCTGGAGGGTTTCAAAGATTATTGAAGATAATGTTTGTAAATGTAGGGTAATGAAATTGACAGAGTTTTGTGGTTATTCTAAGCGATCCTGGTGTTACCACTAGGACTAATCTTCAAGTTCTGCAACTACAAGTACAATATGCGACCGGATTATGGATACTCGATCAATTTTGCTGACAGTTTCGCGTAACTTCCACTCAGTTTAGTATACGTTGGAGGGTATAAGAAGATTACTGTACAAAATGTATGTAAATGTAATGTAACATCAATGTCGACGAAACAGATAAGTTGCTGTTCTTCGCCAGTGTTCACTGTTATTTTGACTCATTTACCAACCAGCCTGATATCATGGTTCTTCTAGGCAACGATACAGTGGCCAAGGTTGGAATGAGTAGCAAGAATAAAAGAGCAACTGCGGTAAAAGTTTTGTGGAAAAAGGGAGTTTTGTGGGAGTAGGGTAATGACGTTGAATATCAGCCATTTTACTCGCAGTTATTCAACTATTTCTTCGGTTTGTCCTTATGTAACAACCTGTTCAATATCACAGTTCTGCTTGGCGATCCCTTATTGGCCTAGGTTGGTACTCTGGGTATCATCAGGATCCTTGCCGAGTTTATTGAATGGTTTAGATCAATTTAAACAAGAGTTTCAACAGCATTTGGATTTCGTGTTAAATTTGAGCAATCTTTATTGGTTGTGAAACAACATTGGAAGTTACAAAAGCTTATTTTCTCTATGAATCGAAAAAACTAGTTGTAGGAAGGAACACGGTCTGGACTATAAAATTTCCCAACCACTTCTTTCTAAATATTAATGAGGGAATATTTTGGTTTCATGTCTGGTTGCATATTCTGAGCATTTTTCAATGCCAATGTTCGCTACAAACGTATCAGCTGTATTCGGTACAGGTTCCTTGTGATGATCTGGTCCGATTTCAATAGCTCATAATATATAGGACACTTTTGGGCCCACCAAATATAGAGAATTACCGTAGCGCCATGAATATTTGACTTTGCTGTCAATTCGGCTGGTTGGCTAGCTCCATATACGATGTCTTACGCTTCAGGTTAGAGTAATGGATCGAGTTTTCATAGCAAGTAATGATTCGGTACAAAAATTATTTTCTTTTATAGCGTTCAAGCACCATTTTGCAACGCTGTTTGCTGCGACCGTATATTCGAATTCGAATATTCAGTTAAAGAACATTGTAGAAATAGAGCTTTCTATATGGTAATGCAGTGTTATAAATAGTGGCAGAGGTTGCAGTCGTTAGTCAGTTTATCAGAGACGCTTTTCGAATAAACATCAACTGAGTGCCTTAAAGTGTGTTGTGTTTTTTTCAAATAAATTCGTGTACATTATAAATTGTGTCTGTATTTCTGCGAATTTACAAACGTGTATAAAAACATTGAGTGACTATTTAATTCTGTTGTTGTTGTACATTTGAATAAATAAAGAGTTGTTACCATTTTAAAACTACTAAACGGCTGTTATTTGCAATCAAAAGTATCCGGTTTATTTAAAGGAAATAAACAAACGTTTTGAAAAGGCTAAAACGTAACAATATAATATCAATGCCGATGAAGTTTCCAAACTGTTTTTACCACTAATTTGGCTCATTTACCAACAACCCAAGGTTGGAACGAGTAGCCACATTAAAAAAGAAACTGCGGTGAGAGTTTCGTGCCACTTCCACCCGATTTCTTGTAAGCTGGACGGTTTCAGAATATTATTGAAGAAAATGTTTGTGAAAATATTAAGTGTAGTTAATATTGAATATGAAGCTTTTTACTAGCAGAGTTATGGGGTTGTTCACATTTATCTACCTATTCTACTAAGCGTTCCTGGTGTCACCGTCCTAGTGGAGACACCATCTGCAAGTTATGCTGCTACAATTAATTCGATCAATTTCGCCGACAGTTTCGCTTAACTTTCACTCAGTTTCATATACGTTGGAGGGTGTCAAAAGTCTGTAAATGTTATGTAATATCTATGTCGATGAAATAGGGAGTTTTGTGGAATTAGGGTAATGGCATTGAATATCAACCATTTTACTCGCAGCTATTCAACTATTTCTTGGGCCTGCCCAATATCACAGTTCTGCTTGGTGATCCTTTACTGGCCTGGGTTGGTACTTTCAGTATCAGCAGGACCATTTCTGAGTTTATAGAATGATTTAGTCTTATTCAAATAAGACTTTCAGTTAACAGAATTTGTTTGTTAACTGAAGATGTTGGAAGATGTTGCTCCCAAGTTAATAACAATTCTGGGTGTATGACTTGAAAAATATAATTTCGGATACTCTGTTCTGAAGTGAAGCGTATACCACAGAGAGCGTTTTGAATCGATCGAAACAAATAGTAGTCGAAGGTGGGCTGGTCTGGACTACAAAACTTCCCAACCACTTCTTTCTAAATAGTTTTTAGCAGGTATTGCAACATGTGGCTTAGCTTTATCATGATGGAATATTACGGTTTAATGTCTGGTCGGATATTCTGGGCGTTTTTCGGCCAATGCTCGCTTCAAGAAATCAGTTGTTTCCGTAGCAGGTTTCAGGTCTCTCATAATAGATAGGACCCTTTTGCTCCCATTAAATACATAGAATTACCCATGAATATTTGGCTTTAGTGTCGATTCGGCTGGTTTTCCGGCTCCATATACTATCTCTTACGCTTCAGGTTATAGTAGTGAATCGAGTTTTCATCGCAAGTAATGATTCGGTGCAAAAATGATTTACTTTTATAGCGTTCAAGCATCATTTCAGACATACAAAATCGTCTTTCGAGGTCTCTGGACCTCTATTTGATTAATACCCAATTTCACTGCTTTTTGATGAATGCTGCTGATCGCAAACATTTAATATTTCAGCTTGAGTAGCTTCCAATGAGTTGTACAACAATCTTCATGAAGTCTTCAAACTTGTTTGGCTGCCCTGGGCGGTTTTTGTCTTCCGTTTCAAAATCAACACTTCTTAACAGGAACACATTCACGGTGTGCTTCAGTAGCACTTCTTTTTTAGCATATGAATCTTCGTTGGCACAAAATTCTAAATTTTCAAGCAAAAAATAAATTTTTTGTTTAAAATAACCGCGTTCAAAAGATACGCCATCTATAGTCCCTCATTTTTAAATCATACACCCAACAGAATTTACCATTTCCCCGCTTTTGGATACATTTTTTGTATTATTGAAAAAACAATCTGAAAAAAAATCCAAAATAACTAATACTAAAAACATTCTAGTTAACATCATGTTACTGCTTTTTTTTTATTAGTTTTCAGAAACTAAAATGTTCCACAATATTTGAAACAGTTTTTTTCCTATGCGGCTAATAAATCATTAGCTTCATATACATTTTATATAGAAGCTGTCACAATCAGAGAAAAAATTCGTATAAAAAATAATGCCACAAACGGAAAAATATAAACCAACAAAAAAAAAATATGGGAGTAGCAAAAAACAAAAAGAAAAAACTTAGCTTTTCCGGTAAAACTCATAACATTTCTATTTAGAAATGCAAATCATGTTTCCACAAACATATACAAGTAAAGATACTGCACGAAGGAAAATTTACCTTAGGAAAACGTATAAGAACAAAGCTATTGAAACAATTATTTTGTAAACAGCCAGTAAATGCTAAACATCTTTATGCAACCTCCTCCAGGCCTGTATATTTGGAATATTAACTAGTTAAATAGCAAAACAAAAAAATGAAAAACAATGCTATATTCTTAATGGCACTCAACTTGAGCCAAGAATATTTTTATTTTTTTCATTTCTTACAAACTCGAAAATACTTATAAATTCTCGAGAACATTTTACATGTGTTTCTGCTTCATATTCCAACCAACATCCCATTCCAAAAGTAAGACGCAGAAAAGTATAAACGTTAACAACATGAACCAAACTCAAATGTAATATATTCTTATTTCCTTTCTAACTGATTTCGAAATGTACTGGAGACAAAGCAAATGTTGTTTGAAAATTTCTTATACCAGTTGTGTGTGGCAAACAAAACCATACGAAAACTCACATAAACATTCAGTTTATTTGCATTTTATATGGGAATTCTATGGATATTTTTACGGAAAGAATTATAAAGGAATAAATAAGAGGATAATATTATATGGGCTTTTTCCAGGAAACCAAGAAATATGTGAATAATATTCCGAGGAATGGTATTTATTTCACATGGGAAGACATATTAAATTTAATGAATGTTTTAAGTGAAAATGTAAGGAGCCGGAAAAAGCTGTTATTCATCATATGAACAAAGGGGTCTGGAACTTATTTTAAAGATGGAGTTTATTTTTGCCTACTTCATTACAGTTGTAGACAATATGGTTACGTTTGTGAAATGCTAAAAAAATGAGAAGAACACACTTAATATGTTTAGTGTAGGCTTGAATGAAGAAATTGTAATTTTATTATTGACTAATTTATATCTAGCTTTAGCCCAGAGTAATGAGATTTGTCACAGACGTCGATACTTGACTAATTACTCGGGTAAAATAATTGATTATTGTTGTAAATCTATAATTAAAAGACAACGTTTTCTACAATACACGCACGATGACAGCTTTAGCTTTAGATATTGAAGGTAGCTTCAACAACGTAACAACTATTGAAATTCAACGGGATGTATAAGATTTCTTTATAAAAAACACTTGACTCCTGTTTCGAATAATTAGAATTATTGTCTTAAATATTCTCTATAAAAGATCCACAACTGCTCTTTCGATTATAATCAGGATTATTGTCCAACATTTTCTTTATAAAAGATCCACGTTTGCTTTTTAGAATTGTCTTAAATGTTCTATAAAAAAGTTCCACGACTGCTGTTTCCAATAACAAGGATTATTGTTCCAAATTTTCTTTAGAATAATCAGGATTATTGTCTTAAATTATCTATATAAATGATCCGTAACTACTCTTTCGAAGAAACATGATTATTGTTCCAAATTTTCTTTAGAATAATCAGGAATATTGTCTTAAAATTTCTTAATAAAAGAGCCACGATTGCATTTTCGAAGGATCAGAATTATTACTGCCTCTATAAAATATCTACGAATGCTGTTTCGAATAATCAGAATTATTGTTCTAAATTTTTGTTATAAAAGATCCAAGATTGCTATTTCGAAGGATCAGTATTATTGTCTTAAATTTTCTATATAAATTATCCACGTATGCTCTTTCGAAAAATCATGATTTTTGTTCCAAATTTTCTTTAGAATAATCGGAATATTGTCTTAAATTTTCTATATAAAAGATTCACCACTGCTGTTTAGAATAATCAGGATTATTGTCCTACATTTTCTTTATAATAGAACCGCGATTGCTGTTTAGAATAATCAGGATTATTGTCCTACATTTTCTCTACAAAAGAACCACGATTGCTGTTTAGAATAATCAGGATTATTGTCCTACATTTTCCCTATAAAAGAGCCACGATTGCTTTTTAGAATAATCAGGATTATTGACTTAGATTTTCTATACAAATAATCCACAACTGCTCTTTCGAAGAATCAGGACTATTGTCTTAAATTTTCTATAAAAAATATCCACGACTGCTATTTCGAATAACCAGGATTATTGTTCCAAATATTCTTTAGAAAAATCAGGATTATTGTTCCAAATATTCTTTAGAAAAATCAGGATTATTATCCTAAATTTTCTATAAAAAATATCCACGACTGCTTTTTCGAATAACCAGGATTATTGTTTTAAATATTCTTTAGAAAAATCAGGATTATTATCCTAAATTTTCTATATAAAAGATCCATGACTGCTCTTTCGAAGAAACAGGATTATTGTTCCAAATTTTCTTTAGAATAATCAGAAATCATGTCTTAAATTTTCTCTAAAGATTCACCACTGCTATTTAGAATAATCAGGATTATCGTTCTACTTTTTCTTATAAAATAGCCACGATTGCAGGTATATTGTCTTAAATTTTATTAATAAAAAAGCCAGTATTACTTTTTAGAATAATCAGGAATCATGTCTTAAATTTTCTCTATAAAAGATTCACCATTGGTCTTTAGAATAATGAGGATTATTGTTCTACATTTTCTCCATAAAAGATCCACGACTGCTGTTTCCAATAATCAGGATTATTGTTCTAAATTTTCTTAATAAAAGAGCCACGATTGCTGTTTCGAATAATCAGAATTATTGCATTAAGTTTTCTCTATAAAATATCTACGACGGCTGTTTCGAATAATCAGGATTATTGTTCTCCCCAGAATGCTCTTTCGAAGAGTCAGGATTATTTTTTAAAATTTTTTATATAAAAGATCCAATATTGCTAAAGAAATACGATCACTACCTTAAATTTTTTTTCAAAAAGATCCACGATTACTGAAGAACTAAGGTCACGGTTAAATTTATTAAAATTTTTGTCAAATGTAGTTCGTTGGTAATTGCATCAGTTGAGAACGGCGGGACAGATTTAGACAATTTTTTTTTTAACATGTTGCCCATAGTCCAACTTAGGTTTTTACGGATTGAAAAATTGACCACCCCACTTTTATGCCCACTTTTTTAAATTTATATAAAATCGGAAAACGGCTGTAACTATTTGGCTAATTTTTTGTTTAAATGTTCGTAGTAAATTCTTTAGAAAAATTTACCACGCCCACTTTTTTTCAATATATGCCCTTTACGAATTATAGGGTCGCTATTCTGCTCCAATCAAAAAGTCTCAATTTGTTGGATAGTGTTTTTAATTAAAATTCGAAAACGAGATCACGAGAAAATACCCGTCATATACAAAAACATTAATTTAGAGAATGCAAACACAATTTTTATATAAGGGATTCCCTAAACTTTAAAAATCTAATTAAAAGTATAAACCTTTAATTAAGAAAAACAGCTAGATATGTGATCACTCATATTTCTGATAAAAAATCGATTTTTTATATAAAAACTCAAAATATCTAAAAACTTGGCCAATAAGCGTTTAATCAAGAAAAGAAGTTCGATCTTTGATTACTTATATTTCAGACAAAAAATCTATTGTTTTATATAAAAACTCAAAATATCTAAATTCTCTAATAACTTGGCCAATATGCTTTTAATCAAGAAAAAGAGCACGATCTGTGATCACTCATATTTCTGACAAAAAATCGATTTTTTGTATAAAAACTCAAAATAGCTAAATTCGCTAATAACTTGGCCAATAAACGTTTAATCAAGTAAAGGAGCTCGATCTGTGATCACTTATATTTCTGAATCTGAAATCGATTTTTATATAAAAACTCACAATATCTAAATTCACTGATAACATGTCCAATAAGCGTTTAATCAAGAAAAGGAGCTCGTTCTCTGATCACTCATATTTCAGACCAAAATTCGATTACTTATATAAAAACTCAAAATATGTACATTGATTTACATGTATTCTGTTGTTGCAAGACTTAGGTTTTTGACAACAGACTTGGATTCTTTATCTCTCATTAACGCTTCTATGTATATTTTATTCTATGACCTAATATTCATTTTACATCAAACATAACCCAAGCCTACATATATGAACAAAAATTATCATTCAACAGTACGTTTTTTTTAACTACTTATTTATTCCCATTTCAAACCGCTTCTCGCAAATTTACAAATCGAACACAAGCTTTTTTTTTAATTTGGACAGGACAAAGACCGTGATTGCTGTCTTAAATTTCCTTAAATATAGATCCACGATTGCTATTTTAATTAACCACGATTACTGTCTTAAATTTCCTTAAATATAGATCCACGATTGCTATTTTAATTAACCACGATTACTGTCTTAAATTTCCTTAAATATAGATCCACGATTGCTATTTTAATTAACCACGATTACTGTCTTAAATTTCCTTAAATATAGATCCACGATTGCTATTTTAATTAACCACGATTACTGTCTTAAATTTCCTTTAATATAGATCCACGATTGCTATTTTAAGGAACGACGAATATTGTCTTAATTTTCCTTAAATATAGATCCACGATTGCTATTTTAATTAACCACGATTACTGTCTTAAATTTCCTTTAATATAGATTCACGATTGCTATTTTAATTAACCACGATTACTGTCTTAAATTTCCTTTAATATAGATCCACGATTGCTATTTTAAGGAACGACGAATATTGTCTTAATTTTCCCTAAATATAGATCCACGATTGCTATTTTAAGGTACCACGATTATTGTCTTAAATTTCCTTAAATATAGATCCACGATTGCTATTTTAAGAAACCACGATTATTGTCTTAAATTTCCCTAAATATAGATCCATGATTGCTATTTTAAGGAACCACGATTATTGTCTTAAATTTCCTTAAATATAGATCCACGATTGCTATATTAAGGAACCATGATTACTGTCTGAAATTTCCCTAAATATAGATCCACGATTGCTATTTTAAGGAACCACGATTATTGTCTTAAATTTCCTTAAATATAGATCCACAATTACTGTCGTAAATTTCCCTAAATATAGATCCACGATTGCTAATTTAAGGTACTACGATTACTGTCTTAAATTTCCTTCAATATAGGTCCACGATTGCTATTTTAAGGAACCACCTTTATAAATAATCTTCGAGTGCTATTTTAAAGAACCCAAGTTTTAATTTTAAAGAGCAGTGATTGCATTACATTAATGTTATTTTAAAGAACCATGATTACTACCTTAAATTTTCATTCTAAAAGATTCACGAATGTTTGGGTACAACGCATAGAGACTGCTAAGGAGTCACTTTAAATATCTCACATAAATTATCTATCTTGAGGCTATTAAAAGAGACTTCTGCTTCAGAAGCCAGGTAGCGCAAAATAAATACATGCAAGAATGCAAGCAAATTGTTTCATAGGAACCGAAAGGAAAATTCGTTCATTATTCGATCGGTAAGCATTCAAGCAATCTACCTTTTTAATATGTAAACAAGATAATTATCAATAATTAATCCCTAATTTTTATACCCTACACCACCATAGTGGGGAGGGTATTATGCGTTTGTGCAGATGTTTATAACGCCCAAAAATATTATTCTAACACCCACCTTAAAGTATACCGATCGACTTAGAATCACTTTCTGAGTCGATTAAACGATGTCCGTCCGTCCGTCTGGCTGGCTGGCTGTCCATGTAAACCTTGTGCGCAGAGTGCAGGTCGCAATTTTGAAGATATTTCGATCAAATTTGGTACATATTATTTTCTTGGCCCAAGGACGAAGCCTATTGAAACTGGCTGAAAACGGTTCATCCCCCATACAAATGTCCTCCCGAAATTGGACTTTATCGGTCATAAATGTTTAAATTATATGTATATGTATCTCCACAAATTTCACTCCAAATAACTTTATATATACAAAATTCATGTCACCAAATTTTGTTACGATCGGTCCATAATTAGTCATAGCTCCCATATAGACCCGCTTTCAAAAATCACTTTAACATGCATAAGTCTCTTAAAAATGTTGGTATACTCACAAAATTCAACATAGTAAACTTTCATATAGACATAAATCACACTACATACCTAAATTCATGGTGATCGGTCCATAATTGGTCATAGCCCCCATATAAAGCCCACTTCCGAAAATCACTCAAAAATATAAATTATTGAAATTTTAAAAGAAAAATGTTTTTGCTATTTTACTTAGTGTAGGGTATTATATGGTCGGGCTTAACCGATCGTACTTTCTTACTTGTTTTACCACAATTTGTTTCATATTTTTATTAATTTTTTTAGGAAATCTTCAAGTGTTTGACTTTAATTTGCAACCAATATTAAATAAACTATAAATGACTTGTAAATTAAAGCTACTGTCAAAGTTCCTTAGTCATATAATGAAAAGTCCAAGTGAATTAAAATCTTAACATTTTACCAATCACAAAAATAACATTAAACCTTTAGGGCAATATATTACTTACTGCATTTCATAGTAAACTAGATTTTATGCTAATCTTGTTATTATCTGGCAACTGTTACATCTTACCAAATTAAACAAAATGATTTATAACACTTTCATTAAACATTGATAGCAAAATAACTTTCAACTTTTTCCCCACAAAATTTATAGATAAAAAAGAATGCTTATGTTTGTGCTTTAAAGTTTATTTTATAAGAGAATGTTTAAAGAAAATAGTGGTTGGAAATTGTAATCATCATTATCAGGCTCATCATCAACTATTATATGAGTGAAGGAGTATTGTGCTGAAAGAATAATGAAAACCGACATGAAAAAGCAATTTTTCTATACTCAGCTCTAGACTGAAAACACACATTCGTATATACATAGTTTAGACATTTATATAAATCTACAATTCTTTTTGCAATAGACAGACAGACCGACAGACATTCACATATAGAAATTTTATTTAAATTAGTTTAAATCGAATAAGATGAAGAGAGACTGAGAGAAATAACAATCAAACGCATTTATTTGAGTTAGTTCGATGGGTAAAAGAATGATACCCTACATACAATATTAGTTAAATGTTTTAAAGAATGTTTCCTTTATTTGATCAGACATGTCTTAATCAGTTTAACTGGATCCTCATATTTAAGGAATTTCGCGATCAGCAAATCAGCTACTAAAAGCTACTCAGAGCGACTGGTTTCAGTATAACTGCATTTCAGACATTTGAGGACTTCGTCATATTGTGGGATGAACGTGAAGGTATACGAAGTACGTGTTCATTCTGAAGTCGAGAAAAAATTCTCTTTCAACTCCGAAGTATGTATTCCCGATCATTCAATCGTTTTTTGTGAAAAATGGGAGATAATCTTAGAGATATATTTAAAAGATGTGAGAGTAAGAGATCCTAAACCATAGAGAATAGACATAGAGTGGAAACTCCCCTGTCAAAGACCTAACTCAGTTGTCAGAAACCTAAGTGCTAAGAATGTATTAGTAGAAAAAACTATGTGAAAACAAAAATAACACTCGTATGTGTGATTATTTTGAGTAAATTTTTTGTTTGAGTTTTTTTCTAGTTTCCGCTCTATGTTTCTCTATGTCCCAAACTATCTCCTAAACTGTCTGACTCAGAATTGACAATATTTGAGTCAATTCTGAGTTACTAATTTTGCAGATGAATAGACATGAAATGATACTGAAAACCTAAAAGTGATTAGGTTCACATATGTATAAAGCCACAGCAACATATTGTCATAAATCCTGTAAAATTTTCTAATTTAAAATCTTAGATATTGTGGTATTCTCAACAAAAAATTACGCCTACATGTAACCAACGTAACGCTGAACTTTACTTCCACTTACTTGCCACACATATGGTGTAAAAATTACAAATTGAATACACATTTCAATGTATTTTTTCATGCAATATGTCTAAGAAAAATTTACAAACATATTTGTTTAAGTATGAATGTAAAAGTAACCCATATAACTACAATTGAAAACTGAAAGTAGAAAAATGCCAGAGAAGTATATGAAAATGCGAATAAATGTAAATGATAGCAAAACCAAACCAGCAAAAACATCTATATATATTTAAATAAGTATAATAACAATTTTGCGGCTTCACAGAGACAGACTGTTAACGCAGATGAGGCACACAACTTTTTACGTTTTTGAATTACATTGGAAAATATGTATATGTAACAACAATAGAAATAAGAAAGGGTATAAAATTTTACAACTTAAATGGAATTTAAAGTTAATATTTTTCAAGGTTTTCTTAGGGATTCTGGAAAAAGAAGGGATAAGTAGAAAAGACATTGAAAGATTTAAGGAACAGATAATCACTTACAATAAACAAAATCACCACTTTTATGATATTGGTGAATTTTTTTTTAAATAATTAATTTTTTGTTAAATTGACGATTTTTTTAAAATACCGGTTTTATCTATCTACTTATATTTGGGGCATTTCATGTCAAGTGAACCAACTTTTGAAATTGATGTCTTCCGACCTGGATGAAATTTGCACAAAGGTTAGTGCGAGCGAGATCCAGATTATTTCGAGATTACTTAAAAATTCTAAACTAATTTTTAATAATTTTCAAACCTGACTGACGGCAGAATAAAGTGTAATGCAAGGTATATCTATATAGGGGATTTCATTTTGATAGCTATTTCCTCAATCTTTCCAAAAAGAAGAAATTATGATGAACCGGGAATCATGCACTTATGCACATATGATCCTAAATGAGTTAGAATCCAAGGCGTCCGTCTGACTGGCTGGCTGGCTGGCCACGTAAACCTTGTGCGCAAAGTACAAGTCATAATTTTGAATACTTTATTATTTGTTTTTTACTAATTATCGCTTTTTGCTTATAATAGGCTGACTATAAGTTAAATATTCTTAAAGCTTAAGTTTTGATCTTCAATTATCGTAAACATTTTGTTTAAATTGGACCGAGAATTTTCACATCTAACATTTATGTAATCTTTGATTTACCTAGTGCGGATAATTAATATTAAAAATTTCTTCTGTAATAAATATTAATCATACGTACTGAATTACTAATTTAACTAAATGTTTAAAATCTTGCTCTCTTGAGACTACAATCTAATTTATCGAATATTTTTGGTAACCAAGCAGAAACTGAGTAGATACTGATATGCCTTTACTGATTAATATAATGTTACATTATTTCTTTTTAAACATTTTTATTTTTGATTCTTTAAATTAATCGGATTCTTTTAAATTGCAAATAAAAACGCTTTTAAAAGATCTACAAATTATTGGGTGTATGCCTTAAAAATGCGGGATCTACAATAGATGGGGTATCTTTTGAGCGCGGTATTTGTTTTTAATAACTTATATGTCATTTTGAAGGGTATACCATGTATACATGTAGTCTAACTGAGTTATCTGACATTTATCCTCAGTTAGTTATTGAACATTATTGTATAAACGGCAAAACTTTTTTTTTCTTCGCAAATGTCGAATTGTGTACCAATAAAGCGTCATATGCGGGAAGTTTTGCTTTAGTTCTTCAGTTTGAAAAAAGTGCCGCTGAAATACTACGATTGCTCACCGAAGATTATGGTGAATGTGTTTCATCGGTTTCAACATGCGAGAGGTGGTTTTTGTGGCTCAGGTCAGGTCACCCAGGTCAGCCAAAAAAGTTTGAAGACCAAGAATTGGAGGCATTATTTCATGAAGATTATTGTAAAACTCATCAAGAGTTTGCAAACGCATTAGGAGCTACTCAAGGATTCATTCAAAAGCAAAGGAAATTGGATACCATACGAAGCCGAGAGACCATAAAAGACGATTTTGCATGTCTGAAATGCCGTTTGAATGCTATAAAAGAAAATCACTTTGCACCAAATCATTACTTGCAATGAAAACGGATCCATTATGGTAACTCGACCAAACAGACGAATTGACACCAAAGCCAAATATTCATAGCTCTAAGGTATGAGCTGCAGAATGAAGAAGTTTGGAAGTTTTGGCTCACCCGCTTTATTGTACTATAGTCCTTACAAAGGCAAATATTTTGAATAAATTTATAAATATGAAAAATTATGAAAAAAATTGCATACATATCCCCAATAAAATTGAAGTAATTTATTTTGAAAAATTAACCATAAACGTTTTTGCTCAAAACCTAAAATCTTTCAACATGCATTTAGCTTTTCGGTTTTTTGACAAATCGGTTTTTGTAAGACGGTTAACCGGTTTTAATGAAATATATTTTCTAAAGCTCATTCAAACATATTTTATATCATTTTTAAAAATATTGATTTATTTTATAGAAAATTATAGCTTTTGACAGTATTTTGTAAAAGATATAAAATAATTGCATAAAGATAGAGCCTTAAGAATTCAAAAATGATAAATTTCCGAAGATATAGTACACAATTGTTAACATATTTCTGAGGTCTAATTTCTTTTATAATGTTTATTGGGTATATTTAAAAATAATATTTTATTTCATTTGAAATAAAAAAATTTGTGTACGTATATGAAATTTTCATTATAAAATAGTCTGTTGAAAATATTAGTTCGTTGCAACTAATTTGATTTTTCTTGATTTTTTGTTGGAATTTTGTAAATTTTAAATAATAAGCTTTTTTAGGAGTGAAAATATTGAATATTGGTAAGATAATTTAGAAGTTTTTTTTTTGAAATTTTGTTATGTTAGACTTATGGTCGGAATTGTAATTTTTTTGTTTTAGATTCTATTTGGTCACATATTCAATTTAAAAATTTTGAGAACAACTTACATATTCCATTGGTAAGACGTTTAGTTTCCTCAATAGAGGAAACAAGGAAGGAACAAACTAACCATTCGGAAAAACCTTTTTTTCAAGGAACAATTATTATTATTTGTGGAATAATATATTTTATCTATTCCTGCATCCCTCAAACTATTACACCTCTAACCCTAGAATTCCCAATCAAGTCAAATTTTCCTGCAACAATTTATCATCGATCTTCCATATCAAGATCAAGAATTTTTAAGGAAAATCAAACTATTTATTATAAAATTTTCTAATAACATATTATTAGACATTTGGTTGACATCAAACCTTTATAACCTGGACAAGACCTTTATAACCAAATAACATTAAGTTATAATCATTTGAAGTGACCTTTAAAAATTGATAAAACATTATAAATTTAAATTTTTTTTCCTAAAAAGTATAATTTTTTTTTCAGTTTTGATTGTTTTCTATAATTTGTTTGTCATTTTTTTTTTTGTATATTTCATTATTTTAAATTTATTTTAAACATGTCTGTCTGTTAATAAATTTAAACACAAAAACAAAAACATACATTTTTAAATTTAATATTACATTTTTGACACATTAAAAAAAATTAGAAAAGAATTTTAAAACTACGTAAAAATTCAAAGTTTCAAATCCATGGACAACAGGCCTGCTGTAACATCGGATCTATCTTTTGGTGAGTGTATTGTTTTTATTTAATTTATTCTATTTCTCATTTTATTTACACACATTAACACAATATTTGATTTACATGTTTAATTAATATGGTTTGAATAATTTTCTTTTAAATTAACGTTAACATAATCATTTAAACTTTATTAATTATACCCTACACCACCATAGTGGGGAGGGTATTATGCGTTTGTGCAGATGTTTGTAACGCCCAAAAATATTAGTCTAACACCCACCTTAAAGTATACCGATCGACTTAGAATCACTTTCTGAGTCGATTTGAAGATATTTCGATCAAATTTGGTACATATTATTTTTTCGGCTCAAGGAACAAGCCTATTGAAACTGGCTGAAATCGGTCCACTATTTCACCTAGCCCCCATACAAATGTCCTCCCGAAATTGGACTTTATCGGTCATAAATGTTTAATTTATACATGTATCTACACAAATTTCACTCCAAATAAGTTTTATATACACAAAATTCATGTCACCAAATTTTGTTACGATCGGTCCATAATTAGTCATATCTCCCATATAGACCCGCTTCCGAAAATCACTTTAACGTGCATAAATCGCTTAAAAATGTTGGTAAACACACAAAATTCAACATAGTTAACTTTAATATAGACATAAATCACACGACCTAATTTCATCGTGATCGGTCCATAATTGGTCATAGCCCCCATATAACCCCACTTCCGAAAATCACTCAAAAATATAAATTATTGAAATTTTAAAAGAACATTTTTTTTTGCTCTTTTACTTAGTGTAGGGTATTATATGGTCGGGCTTGACCGACCATACTTTCTTACTTGTTTTTTTTTATATATGTTATTAACATTAATGTTAGATGTTAACATATTTATGTTGCTGATTTAACACTTTAATTTGTAAACATATTTAATGTTAATAACGTTTGTTACTATTAACAATATAGTTTTTTTATTGTTTTTGTTATAACCTTGTTAACTCCCAACAAACATTTTCACTATTGTTGTCTTAATTTTGAATATTGAATTAAATATGAATTTTGTTTGTAGATTTTACATTTATTATTAATAAATTTAACTGAGGTTAAGAACCACAGGGGGTAATACCATCTAACTTCCCTTCTTGGTATGCTTCACTTTATTATTATTTTTGGTTATTTTTTTTTATTGCTTATAATTTTTGATTTGTCTTTATGTTATTTTGTATCAGTATTGGAAATAGTAGAGCTACCTATATCTTTAAATTATTTGTAACGTGCATTCTATTTTCGGGAAACAAGATCTCCACCCCATTATCCCTGAGCACAGCCGGAACCATAGGTAGCAAATAGTTTTCTTGAACGTAAAAGTTCATTTCGTCCGTTACACATTTCCTATCAGCGGCCACAAATAATAATCACCCTTATCGTGGTTGGCGCAAATGTCTTAAGCCTTCGACAGTTTCGTACTAAATTAAAGATAAAATATTAAATGTTTCTTTAATCTAGTACTAAATTGTCGTAGGCGTAAAACTATTACGCCAACCACGATAAATTTAAGGAGACCTATATCATAAAAAATATAAACCGATTAACCAGTTTTTTGAAGACAAAAACCGAAAGTTTTTTACCGGTTTTTCGGCAGTTATAAAGAAAAACGTTACTAAAGCAGATTTTTTCATACAAATTTAAGCAGCTGTGTTTTACCATATAAATTGTGTTCTGATTTCTATTTGCTTAAATTTTTATATAAATTTATGGAAACGTAGATAAGTTATCAAGGACGAATCTGAGATGTATCCATTCCTTCATCAGAGAATCTGTTTGCTTCACCTTGGAAACAAGGGATGTGGTATAAGTATCCTGCAGTTTACTTCTTGGGTATCCAAATGAGATTAGTTTAGAATGGACTAAAGTTAGTTGCCTTATGAGAGGCTGCCCATGGAACCTAACATTTGCCTTATCGTATATTTGTTTCCATTTTTTATATTTGATATCAAAATATTTCAATGCGATATGTTAACGAATTCTACAATTTCACAATTTTTGCCAAATATGCAAATCCGATTTCTGTGATTCTCTTCTAAGTGAGATTGCTCTCATAGAGCAGCATTTTTATACCCTACACCACCATAGTGCGGAGGGTATAATGCGTTTGTGCAGATGTTTGTAACGCCCAAAAATATTGGTCTAACACCCATCTTAAAGTATACCGCTCGACTAAGAATCACTTTCTGAGTCGATTAAACGATGTCCGTCCGTCCGTCTGGTCTGCTGGCTGGTTGGATGGCTGTCCATATAAACCTTGTGCGCAGAGTACAGGTCGCAATTTTGAAGATATTTCGATGAAATTTGGCACTTATTATTTTTTCGGCTCAAGAACCAAGTCTATTGAAACTGGCTGAAATGGGTCCCTTATTTCACCTAGCCCCCATACAAATGTCCTCTCGAAATTGGACTTTATCGGTCATAAATGCTTAATTTATATAGGTATCTACACAAGTTTCGCTCCAAATAAGTTTCATATAAACAAAATTCATGTCACCAAATTTTGTTATGATAGGTCCATAATTAGTCATAGCTCCCATATAGACCCGCTTCCGAAAATCACTTAAACGTGCATAAATCTCCTAAAAATGTTGGTATATACACAAAATTCAACATAAATAACTTTCATTAAGACATAAATCACACGACCTTATTTCAAGGTGATCGGTCCATAAGTGGTCATAGCTCCTGTATAAGGCCCACTTCCGAAAATCACTCACGAATATAAATTATTGAAATTTTAAAAGAAAAATGTTTTTGCTCATTTACTGGGTGTAGGGTATTATATGGTCGGGCTTGACCGACCATACTTTATTACTTGCTTTCCTCTAATTCTCTCCAGTATCTCCAATATAAAGCATACTGCCTAAATTCACTCCATGGATTATAAACCCCTAAAGTATGCAACAGCAGTTATTGATATGGAGTAAATAAGCCTTCAACTACCACAAACTTTGACAACTACTCTATCACATTGCCAGTCTTCAATACAAATGTGAAGTTTTCCACTTCAATTTGGTTATTAAAAACACCAATTATGTTTATGGTTAAACAAATTCTAAAGTGCTTACCAAGCACCTTCTGCTAAACCCAAGCCATACAAATGAAATCAATCAATCTTAACCTAAACCTAAACTACTCAAAAATTGTTTTGTTGCTAAATCTACTTAAACATTTTCCAAAAATAATTTCCTCAAGCTGTCTAAATAGAAGTGCTAATACACATACACTATGCAGATACTAATAACATTAATAATAAATTAAAACTTTACTTCTAAAACTTTCATATGTTTAAGCACAAGGATACAACATCATAAATAGCAATCGATAAACAAACAAAAGAACTCTATATATTCTCTATGATTCAAAGTAATCCCCAATCAACCATTGAACCTTTTTCATATTTTCTGGATACTTTGTTTAGGATTTCCTAAACATCCTTAAGGTCTCGTTTTCCTCAACGTAAGCTGTAAATTAAAATTGATAAGAAGTTTAATAGTCATAATACTGAGGGATTAAATGCTTAAAATATTCCTTAATATTTTATTAAGGATGCTGGAGATTTAGTTTTCAAATACAATATTTACTTAGGCTTTGAGAAAACTATTACAGTTTGTTTGGCTTTTTTGTACTCTCCCCAAAAAAAAAACTTTATAAATTTCCCTAGATAACAAAGTATAAGTATCTGTAGCAGTGGTCGGCATAGAGAGTAACTGAATCATAGGTTTTTATAACATTTTAAGCTTTTTCTTTGTCTGATATAAGCTTACTTTTTTGTGAGCTTTGCGATTACGAGCTGCCCCTATTGGCTATGAGTGCCGACCACTGATTTATATTATACAAGAAACCGTACATATGCTACACTTAACTAATGCCTGCATATTTATTTACTTAGAAAATTTGCTCTTATTTCTGGCAAATTGACTTAATAGAAATGAAAAATTATTATTATTATTATAAAACACCTGTAATAATAATAATTATTCTCTAACATTTTTGGTTTTCAAATGTATTTAAGTGCTGAGAGTTCAAATCCTTTAATAACAATAATAGTATGATAATAATAATTAAAAAAGGCAACTTGAAAAGTAAAGTTTAGCTAGAAAGTTTTTTAACTAAAATTTAAAACTTAGTGAAAACAAGTTAGTAAATAAAAGGTAATTTTAAACTTGTTTCTACAATAGGAAAAGCGGGAAATTGTTAACTAAAATTAAGCAAACAGCCTTGAGGTATGCTTTACTTTTTTGGAAATTAAAATAAAAAACTTTCAACTTGTTTTATTTACCCAATATTAGTTTCACTTCAGCGGCATCCAAAAATAACAAAAACTTGTTAATGTATTTTGTATTATTTATACCTGCTGTATAGCTCCAGCATAATATTTATTGTTTTGTTTGTCTTGCGAATAATTTGGGATTTAGACAAAAGTTTGTTTTTTGTTTTAAATCAAGTGGTTGGATTTCATGACCTTCATCATGAGTGATAAGGCAAAAATAAATATGTCCATCCGCTTGTAAGTATGGATATTCTGTTTACTTATAAGTAGGATGATACATAACTTAAGTAGATGTAAAAGGTTTCCCCAAATTTACGCAATATTCGAATATGCCGTCATTTGTACAATGAAGTGTTTTAAAAGAAACATTTTGACAGCTGCTAGTTTATAGTTAGCAAAAATTGAGTGTTACACGAGAGAATAAACCATGTTCATTGTTGAATACTATTTCAAAAATAATAAAAGATTGGCGGACACAGCTCGAAAACTTCTTGCAAAATAGGGTCGGAATATTCAGTTACCTTCGTCAACTGTGAAGAGAGTAATTGACAAAATTAAGGAGACTAGATCAGCTTGTAATAACAAAAAAGAAATATTGATATTAAAAATCCAAGAACATTAATTCGTCGTCATGAACTAGAATCGCAAATTTCATAAAATCTCTACAATGATGATATGCGTCTACAAGCTTATAATTGTAGCAACGACTGTAGCCTAATGATCCTTCACAGTGAAAAGAGTTTGTTAAATGGATTGTTGTCAAAAAGTGGTTGACGAAAACCAAAGGTAAATTGGGCTGGAGGATTTATTGGACCATAATTCTTCGAAAATGAGTCAGGCGAAACAGTGACTGTTATTGGTGGTCCATATCGTTTCGGTTATCAGATTTAGCACGGTACATCGTGGAATTTAATTTGGAAATTATTTGATATCTCGGGATCTATTGGAGACACGTAACGAAATATCACAAGGCTTCCTAGGCAGAATGCATTTTGAGGTGTTCACCTCTTGTCTCACATTTTTAAAACATCGCCAAAAAAACAATTTATAATACCAATAAGCTGAAATATAAAACATAAATAGTCCTTAAAAAATCTACATATAATACGCTTACATGTGTTATCTCTTTTAGTTAAAGATATCTTAAGGTCTTTTTGGTTTTTTAGATATGGAGCCTACGGGAGGTCGAAAATCTGTTATAAAATATTAGATATATTTGCGATAAAATTCTGAATGCAATAAAAGAAAAGTTACACTCATCCAACTGGGCTCCATGTTTTTTTCTTTTATAAACAAAAATGTTCTTTGGGACTATATATCATCCGGAAAGAGAACTTAATTCATAAACGTGTAAGCTAAATATGGCTCACTTAAGCGGACATAAAGTAGTCAAATTTTTTCAGTTTTCAGTATTTTATCTTATACTTGCTGTCCCGGCAAACGTTGTTCTGCCATAGCTCACACAAATTTTGAAGACTCCCACTATAATAGTTCTTCAGATATGCAATAATAAATTTTTACTTTGTATGGGAGGTGCCATGCCCATTGTTCCTATATAGGTCAATTGTGAATCTAAACCATCCAGGGACCCACTCAAACACACACAACAAATTTCATCGAAATCGGCCCATGGCTAAAAACTGATTTAGGCTATAGATCACCACCTTTTCCAACGTATGACCATGTGCTGATTTATTGTTATGGAAAATGCCAACCTTATGGAGAATTGTGTTCTGCGCAAAACGAATGGGAGGTCTGGATTAATAGGAGCCAGGTCAATCTTCGGGATAAATGCGGGACTTACATCGGCAGTACCTGTCTGGATATTTGCAGATATGAGGTGTTATTATAGAGTCCTCTCCTCGTATTTAAATTTAGCAAAAGCATTGCAATAGCACCGACCTTGAGGTTTAATTTATGGGGCGGTATATCAGATGGTGAAAGGATGTTCAAAAACTCGACCGGACAGTTTTCTCTACTGTGTCAATACTCAAGTATGTAGAACGCCCGCCCTCTAAAAGGTTTAACTGCTGTGTTTAAGATACACTAACTCCTAAGCAACTCGCTGTTACTATTTATATACACCGCCATCTTCTAGAGATTCCTATAATGATCACCCAGAGCATTTAACGCTGCTTAGCTTTTAATGTTGTCATACTTATAAGCAGGGCGAGCTTTTCAAACAAAAAGCTTAAAAAGTATAATAACACTGTGCTACAAAATGACACTTTTTGTCAGAATTTGAAAAGCCACCTAATGGAGTTTGTAGGCCTGGGTGAGGACATACTAAAACCGTTTTCAAAGATTTTGAAACACCCTTAAAACTTTGAGTTATTTTTAAAAAACTGTTTTAGGGTAGGACGTTTGTCAAATCAACTCCTCGTTGATTTGACAAACGTCATTATTTCTAGGACAAAGAATGGCAAATTTTGAATATTTTTCTACTGTAGAAGAATTAAATTTTTCACCAAAAATGCTCTCCACAATTGAGTCTTCATTAAAATATAGAAAATATAAAAATTCCCTACCTCGCATGGCACCCATAGACCGAAAATCTGGCTTCGTTACGATCTTCTGCAGAGAAAGTACTTTAAGTGTGCCAAATTTCAGCTATACATGTCATCAGAAAGTTGTAAAAAATTAGAATCTCTTACAAATAATAGTGAGTTATTTGGAGAAATATTATGATATTACGCAGAGAAAGTACTTTAAGTGTGCCAAATTTCAGCTTCCTATGTCATCAGATGGCTTCAAAAAGTTGCGGAAAGAGAATACGAAATACATACAAACATCCGGACATAATAAGAAATTACATATATAGGATGATATTTTTAGAAAAACATTTCATCTAGTACCAAAGATATTGGCGAAAAACGAAATAAAGTCGAGGTAAAAAACTAAAATTTAAACTTAAATACATCCAGTCTTAAAAATGCGTAATTTTTTAAAATTTTAGCTTTTATTTTGAAACATTTATACAATATAAATTTAGTTAATGTATTGACCATTGTTAGATATGACCTTTTCCCATCTTTCTGCCATTATATGGTTTCCGAGCCAAAAGAACTGTTCATCTTTTGAGGCCAAGAACTAATGAAGGCAATATGGGATACTATGATCCAAAGTGAAGCGTATCCCAGAGAGATTGTTCTAAATTGATCGAAATAAATAGAAGTCGGACAAAATAGATCGTCTTGATTTTAAATCGGGTGAGGCAAAACTTGCCAACCATTTCATTCTAAATACTTTTTAACATGCTTGTGTTTTGTCAAACTGAGATGCGAAACGGGGAATCCTGAAGCCCGGGATTTTTTAATTTTAAATCCCGGGATTTTTGGTATTTTCCAAATCCCGTATTGCATATATAAACAGGGGAATTGTCATTTTTGTGTGCCTTTTTCATGCATTTTTACATTCTACATGCCCGAATATTGCAAAGTGATGTTCAGCAAAGATGTTAAGCTTAACTCCTGCTACAACATAGTTAATAAAGGAAAACGGTATTTTTGGTTTTCCTAGAATGTGGGTCAGGAAAATCAAATCTTCGCCTTTTTTTGTAAGTTATCTAACAAAACTCAATTTAAATCCTCTTCAAACGAAATTGATTTTTTCTCAGATGAGGAGCTCGAACAAAATGAAAATATTTCGATTGCTCAAAGGCTAAAAGATATTATCAATAAATGTAAAAATCCCAAATAACAATAACGAAACCAAGTTATAATGTAGATTTGCAACTTGCAAAAGAAATAGATCACTTTATTTCTGAAGGAACAAGAGGAAAATACTTGCAGATTTGTTATAATTATTTGCAAACGGTTTTGCCAAAGTGACAGATTTAATCTGAAAGATGTTTTTCGGCAGCAGCATATGTCGGAAACAAAATTCGTTCCAGAATGGCAGACGAAACCATAGATGCAATAATATGCTTTTTAGTGTCTAATAAAAATGAATTGCTAAATAAAAAATTTACTTTCAATTGTAAAGACATAATTATGTACGTTTCCAGGATGCACTAAGTAAGGTGAAATCAACCACACAGCTGATTTTTATTTATCTATTTTGAAAGTGCTTGTGTTTTGTCAAACTGAATTTATTTTGAAAAAATAATAAATTTTATTTGCAAAGAAAAAAAAATTTAAATCAAAAAACATGAATGAAAATGTGAATAGAAAGATGTCATATAATGAAATTTGGATAATGCACTACTAAACCGTTGTTCTTTCTCAAAAATAATTTAAATTTAACGGCCGTTTTTTAGTTAATATGCAAAAATAAAATTTGTTTATTTTTTATTTGACAAATTCAATTTTGACAAAACCTATGCTCTTATCAGCAAGAAATATTGTGTTTGTTGTCGAAACGCTCTCACCTTACTTATTACATCATGTACGTTTCTTTTTCATAATTTTCGGGATTTTAGATTTCCCGACCCGGGTTTTCGGGATTCTTTACCAAATCCCGATCCCCGAAATTTTCAAAAATCAGTCCCGATTAGCATCTCTAATTACAACATGTGGCCGAGAGTTGTCATGATGGAATATTCTAATTTTTGTTGGCCAATTCTCGCTTCAAATGAATAAGTTGCGTTCGGCACAGGTTTCGTATGGTGGTCTTGTCAGATTTCAGCAGCACATAATATATGGGACCCTTTTGGACCCACCAAATATAGAGCATTACCTTTGCGCCATAGATACGGCCACTTACGCTTCGGGTCATTGTAATGGATCCATTTTGATTTTCTTTTATAGCGTTGAAACATCATTTCGGACGTTCAAAATTGTCTTCCAATACTGCTGAATCAAACATTTTGAAAGTGCTGCTTGAGTAACTCCTAATGATTTTTCAAGCTCTTGTTGAATTTTACCATAATCTTCATGGAATAATGCCTCAAATTCTTTGTCTTTTTTCCTGGCCTGGGAGATCTTTGTCTTTTGTGTCATAATCTTCTAAGTCACATAAACCATCACTCGCACGTTGAAACCAGCTGAACTGAATTACGAGCAATGCATTACAGTTATAGTAATTTCTAAGCAACATTCGTACTATTGACCATTGATAATTCAGTAGTTAGCCCATGTGGCACGAGACCTTCTTTCGCTCTTCTTTCAAAATATCTGTGAATATAATCGCAGCCATTTCTACTTCTTGGAACAAGTGAATTTATCTGTTCGAACGTCTCGAATTTCTAAAATTCAGTCTGAAAGTGATCCTCCATAGTCAAAAAAGAACTGTCCATTGCCAAAACTCTCCAACCCTTTACATGATCCTGCGTACTAAAAGTTAGAGTTCTTACGACTCGCATTTGTAAAGTGTTCCTGTTTTAATAGAATAAAGTAAAATTAGCTTAACTTATTTTTTTAAACAAAATCAAACTGCGAAAATGTTTTGCTTGTCTGCAGATTCATTCTCTGGTGGGAATTGAACCCACAACCCTCAGATTGATAGTCCAACACACTATGGTCTAGTCTATTTTGGCACCCAAATCTAAATATGATTCTACTATGGCATGAAAATTAAATGTCCGTTGTCCTCTTCCAATACTTTACAAGATCACGGAAGCAATAATTCATCCCTTTATTTATATCTCCAACAAGTTTAATCCTCTCATTATCTGTCATGATTACTTTGTCAGCACTCTTTTGCATCTGCAGCTTCGTAACTGAGAGCAGTTTGAGAGAAACTTTACTATTGTCGTCTTTGTTAACAATCGTGAGGTCAGTATTTCTAGTTAAAAGATAAATCTTAAATTTAATTGTTTTTTTGCTAATATACAGGACCTAATTGTCATCCTTGTAGTCCACAACTCTTAATCCGCAAATTTTGTTTACCCAAAGTTAAGACTAAAGTCACCTCTGATTGGGAGGTTGAAAATTTGTCTTCAAACTTCTTAACCAAGTGAGAATTATATTGATTTTTGTAATGACACGTTACAATTTTTTCTTTGTAGAATTTTCTGTAAGCTTTAAAAAGCAAATCTGAAATATTTATACAATTAAATAGTATTTATGAGCTTAAGGTTTATGATTGACTGGCTTTACTTGCAAATGTATTCCTAAATTATTCACCACTAATAGTTTGCACACATTTCAATAATTTCCCCCTAACAATTAAGAGCGTGCTAAACAGCTAAATATCATCATGAAACTATAAACTTAAATTTTAATTAACAATTCAATTGACACGCACATTTTCTTTGTGGGATTAGGCAAAACTGACAGCTTAAAATAAATGATGTTTAATTATGGGAAAATATTAAAATATCTTCAACATGGCTTTCACTCATTCGTTTATATTTAAAGAATTTTTAGAAAAAAAACACAAACTGATTCTGGGTATTAAATTTAAGATACATTTTAAATGTATTTATACATAAGAACTAATAACTTAATTTATTAGTACAACTCTAAATTTAGACAACACTTTTCAACACCTTGATTAAAATACACGAGTATTTAGGAACATGTTATTTCCCCTTTTCTAAAATTTAAAAAGAAAATTGTTCATCATCAGCATCATTTATGTTTGAAATTTAAATCATAATTATTAATGAAGTGTTTTAAAAAGATTTTAGAATATTTTTCATGTGTGTTTTTTTTAATATTCTACTTGTGTGGGAAATATTTTAAAACTCAACCCTCCCTCATTTTCCATATGCCAAGAGTCGGTTTAAGTATGTAAAAACAGCTGTCATATATTTACGTATAAATATGAGGTAGTTTGGGACCCCAAAAATTGTTCCTTTGTAACTTCAATACGCTTAAAGAAAAATCAAGGAAGAGTGCCGAATCTTACATACCCTTCACTAAGCTATACTTCAAGAAAAATATTAAAAACTAGTTTTGTTTGTAAAAAAAAATCTGGTGATACAAAAATTGGTGGAAAAAATTTTGCTAAAAAAAAATTTGTGCAAAATAGGGGAACAAATCGAGGTAGTCGTGATTTTTTGCTTATAGTTCAGCCATTTGCGGGGCGATTTAAATATAAATCTAAGTTGCACAATAGGGAATATATTGATGTATCAATCATGTCTGTAAGTTATTTTGGGTCTTCGGAAAGTTGATTTCGACGATATGTATGTAAATATTATGGGGTCGAAAAATGTGAAAATTACAAACGGAATGACAAACTTGTATATTCCCTTGCCCCAATCATGATGAAGGGTATAATAACACAACTAAGCAGTCAGTGCCTTTTCATTGACAAGAAAAGTTCAATAAACATTTTCGTTTCCCAAGAGTTGGAGGTGGAGTATTTTTTCAAGGTATATTTATAACAAAATGTTGTAAATATGACTGGTTACATGAACATTTTTATGGAATTGTTTTTTAAGAGGATTTATTAAATAAAAAATAATTTAATTGTTTAAGAAAATGTATATATTAAGGGGGAAAATTGTGATGGCATTAGCATTTTTCAATAATTTATTTTTACTGTAAATACAATAAAAGGTGACATGTTAAATTGTTAAAGATTTTAATAATTTAATAATTTCATATTGTTGTCTATTAAAAGTGACATGTAGAATTATTTGAATGTACATTTCTTAAACAGTAATTTCTGGTTGAGGAAACAATTCAAAATTGAGCGCATCAAGGCACAGCTTTCTATTTTTAAAAAGAACTACTTTATTGGTGAAAGAAAATTATATTTGTAACCACAGCACTTTAAATTTTGTTATGTTTTTTGTCTCTCCTGTAAAATTAAAAAAAAAAGTGCTGATAGGTGACGATATGTGGTTATCTAAATAATTTCGAGGCGTACAATTCCAAAAAAAGGGGCAACTTAGAGCTGAAATAAATTTTCTTGAAAATAAGAGGTTGAGAAAGTCTACTGATGTTTAATCATGTTGTCATACGAAAATCTTGTGAAAAAATCTTCATTGATTTGTGAAAAGCGGACATGTCTCTTAACTTGTCTAATTGTAGTAATAAGTTGACAAGCTGTTCAATGTATTTTAAACCAATTTGATAAAAAATATTTTAAATTAATTTTAATAAAATATCTATCAGTATTTTAATGTCCAAAATGGAATAAGTTCGTTTGAGTTGGCATCGCGACTTGTCACATAGTGTCAATGTTACTAAAATCTCTAGTTAAAATCATTATAAAGCATTTTGGAACAACGCGCATTACCCTTGGCAAATATTGATCGTTAACTTACATATTGGTAATTGGTGCTATGAGAACATTCGAGGCAGTTCTCTCGATTTCGCGTGCCTCACAAGAACTTTGCCTGTCGTAGACCAACTTGGTGAATTTTTAGTCCTGACTTCGGCCTGCAACCATACAAAATTCAACTGCTTAAAGACCAAAGACAACGACGTATGTTCACTAAATGGGACCTAGAGCAGTTGGCGATTGACCCTAATTTTCTTAAAAAAATTCTTCTTCAACGATGAGGCCCATCACGGTTTAGTGTGGATTTTAGGCTGGCAGCGTCATCGGTCCATATTCTAAAGCGAACGACGTTGGCCAGAACACTAGAACACAGAAAGGAATGAGCTAATTCCCTCACAGCTCATGCCACTTGAGATTTTTTTGAACGAGCAATTTGAAGGCATGGGCATCACAGGTGAAGGTAATGTGAACTGGCCACCGAGATCATGCGATTTAGTGAGACTTTTCCTTAAGACGCAGTTTTTTGCGAATAAACCACAAACCACAGCGGTTCTAAAACAACATAACCCATGCCATCGGTCAAATTTAGCCTGATATGCGCCAGAGTCATTTGAAAAAGTTGAAAAAGTTTTAATTTTTTTATGAAATATTGAAAATAAGGAGTTCAGGAAATTACTTACAAAATTTTAACTTTATGGAGGAACTGCAAGGAACCGAAAGGACGTGCAAGGATCCGAAATGGACCTGGTACCGTTGGGTCAGCACCAGCCAAAAAATAAAAAAACTCATATTTTTGTTTAAATCTAATATATAAAAATCTCGTGTCACAATGTTAGTGTTTGAACTCCTCCGAAACGGCTCAACCGATTTTTATGAAATTTTGTATGTATGTTTGGTAGGTATGAGAATAGGTCGTAAAGTATATTTCATACCGCTAGGTCATTAGGGTGACCCTATCCAGAATTTATTTTTACCATTTTTTGGCTAAAAGCTTTTTTTTCGCATTTTATTCATTTGGCATTAAAAAATACCTATAACCCTAAATTTTCATCAACCGACCCTCACCCACCCGTTTTTTTAGCCGAGATTTTAGTATTTTGTATGAGCAATATCCAAATATCAATATTTAACTATTTTTATGAAATTTTGTATATATTTTTGGTAGGTACGAGAATATTATATATCATACCGCTAGGACATTATGATGTCCCTATCCACCCATTTTTTAAAATATTTTTCGCCAAAAAATTTTGTTTGTATTTCTCTTCATTTGGCATCAAAAATACCTATATTTAACAACCAAAATATTCACTAGAAATAATTTGTATGGCAGAACAACGTTTGCCGGATCAGCTAGTATCCATATAAATATATAAATGTCTTTGAAAGTTTGTTTGTTTGCTGGTTTGCTGGTTTGTTTGAGCATCACGCCTAAACGACTGAACCGATTTTATTGAAATTTGGAACGTAGATATTCCTTTACTTGGAAGCAATAATAGACTATATAGTTTTTCTTAACTTGGACCACCCATACAAAGTAAATAGTTATTTTCGAATATCTGCAGAAATAAAATTGTGACTATCTTCAAACTTTATACGAATCAATTTCGTATCACTGTTTGAAGTTTAACTAAAAATGGGACGGATCGGAAACGGGGTGTGGCACCCCTTCTTAATTTCTGGCATAACAGGACACTGGCATCAACGTAATTTACACAAAGTTTAAAGACTCTTACAATTAGATTCACTTGATATTCGAATATTTATATATTTTATCTACAATGGTAACAAAATAACTCATATGAAGCATTACTTTAACTATTATAATAAATAGCTTTTATATCATTATAAGGAGTCAGACTAAAAATAGGCGAATGTCTTAAAAAAAGCTTCAAGATTTTTTTATATCACATCATATTTTTCATACCTTCAACGGCATAGTATGCAATTAATCACAATCAAGAAATTCCGGTATTAATTATATTCATTTATTAGCTTATAAAATCTTTTCACATTTTTTTATTTTACTTCGACAAGGGTAGCGAAGCGCACCGGGTCAAGCTAGTTATTAATATATTAATTAGTTTTGAAACATTCACAACATTTTCTATTACACACAGAAAACGGATTGGTTGGAAATCCGTTGCAACTATGAAAATTTAGTAGAATAAATCAATATTGTGTTGTAGTCATTGACAATTTATAAATTCAACAGATTATCTTTATTTATAAGTGAAAAATCATAATTGTAATAAAATTGAGGTTCCTACAATTGTATTATTAGTTAACGTAATCAATTTGAGTCTGGTTAATATTAAATAAAGGAATTCGGCAGAGAGGACTGACGATTTCAGTTACAATAACCAATAAATTCGGTCATAAAACCAAAAAATCAAATTCGGTGATTCCAACCGACAAACGATTATGTTTATTATAAATTTGTTTGACAGTTTTCAAAAATAAACAATAAATTAATTAGAAATTAAAGACAAATTTTATACACACACTTAAAAGTAAAATATTAATACAAAAAAGATAAGTTATCACAGAGTGCATTAACACTCGGTCTTAGAAGTGTAAGTAAGAGATTTGTGGGTAATTTATGAAATATGTATTAATTTAACTTTTCTCACTGCATTTCATTACAGAAGATTTTATAGACTAACACTAAATTGGCGAATTTTTGATGATTTATCGGTAGACCTTGGGTAAGGTGGACTTAATCGTACTCCTTCTTGTAAATAATAATCAAAATTTACACAATCCCACAAACAAACATTACTTTTCCATGTTTACCAATGATTTCTGGTGATGTGATAATCCAGTTGGAGAATTCTTCACTAAAGCAGCTCGTTGTGCATACTTCTAAGTGCTTATCCATGTTTTAATGTCTGGTAGTTAGATGTCTGACAGTAAGGAAATTGTGAATTTACAATATAGTCAACCGTTTTGTTACAATCATTCACTTATTTAATGATCTAATTATTTTGTAAATTCTCTTTAGCATTATCGTCAAGTATTTCTTTCGTAAAGATCAATATCGTTATGGTAAGTCGCCATTCGTCGTCATATCTCACTGTTGATACGTGGTATAAACTGATTTATTTGGTAATAAGTTTACCGGTGTCCATGGAAATATCTATTTTGTTACCCGGAACATGTGCAGCATTCAAGTAAACCAAATTTAACTGAATTATGTCATAAAAGAAAACGGACAAATTTGAACGTCTTTACATCTTTCACGTATATTAAATTTTTCTATATTAATGTATGTTACATAAATTGCAATAAATAAACACATATTTAGTAATAATAAAAAAATATATTTTTCATTGTGCCAGCCTAATGTAAATATATATAAATTGCTAGTTATTCCAACCGAATTATTTTTTAATTAACAGTTGTGATTGCCAAATACACAGTAGTCTGAATCGAATTATGTGATAGTACATGCAACCGACAAAATTCGATTGGCGCCAAATTCGGTTGTGTATACGAATCTGTTTTCTCTGTGTACAAGTCTATTTTATGGTATTTTACGGAACAGTATTTTTTATCATTACAACATAAATAATCACCACAATGGGAACATGAAATAATTCACCGTTATTCTGGGTAAGCGAGTTTGCCAATAGGCGAACAAAATATATTATTCCAAAGATGATAGTGTACTTCAAAGTACTTTTTTACATAAAGGTTCAAAATATGTTTTGTTTTCATTTTGTATGTTTATTATTGTTACGGTACTTGTAAGTACCGACGGTCGACAAAGGGTTAAGATAGGGAAATCTTAATGAAAGACGCTATATAATTGACCATATCTTCTATGTAAAGCTCATGATAAATGTTTACAGAAATTTAAATAATTCCGAGTATATTTATTTTAAAAATTGTGTTTATTTTAAACCAAGCGAATTTATTTACATGTGGTCTCAATTCAACAACTAAAACTTTACAAAAAACAACATGGACAACTTTAAGATTAACTGGCATGCTATTAAAGCTATAAGCCAGGATATTCCACAGTTATCCTGTCTCGACTTGTACCTTCTTATATGAAGCAGGTAATATGAAATTTTGATTTCGAGCTTTTAAATAATGGTACTCCTCCAGATTATTCATTGCTACAGAGCTTTGTATGGTCATCTACCAGATTTTCCGTCAAAAATGAGTTTAATCTGGTTCTCTACCAGAATTTCTTCAATTGAGTTTTAATGGGTCTCCTCCAATGAGTTTTGAATGATCCTTCACCAGGTTTCTCTTCACAAAATATGTGTATCAACTGTGTCTTCTCATAACCTCAATATTGATCTATATTTGACCAAAAAAATTTATTTTGATCAAATTTGACACATGCATTTTTTCAGCCTATTTCGGTTGAAATCGGTCCATTATTTCACCCAGCCTCCATACAAATGTGCTCCAGAAATATGACTTTATCGGTCGTAAATGCTTGATTTATGTAGGTAATACACAAATTTCGCTCCAAATAAGTCTTATATATACGGAAGCCATGTGACCTAATTCTAAGATGATCGGTCCATTAGTATCATAGCTCCCATATAAGGCCGACTTCCGAAATTCACTTTAACGAGCATAAATCTCTTAAAACTTTTGGTATCCACATAGAATTCAACACAAGTAAGTTTTATGTATACATTAATAGTCATCGTACCGGCGATATGTATAGATCTCTGAGGAAACTCACGAATGGCCATACGACATCGTAAAGGCCCCTAAGATGTGCGAACGGTGAAGACAGAAGAGCAACAGGTTGAGGTATGGGCGGATCACTATAGCCGATTGCTTTCGAGAAATGTTCATCCTTTACGAACGGAAAGCGTATGTGAGTCTCCCCTGGATGACCCATACATCGTTTGCGCATATTCCACCATTGAGGAGATCGCAAATTCAATTAGCAGTCTCAAAGGAAACAAATTCCCTGGTGTTGACGGAATATCCGCTGAGCTCTTGAAGTCCGACCCACATACGAGTGCTGAAATAATACTGCCAATCATTCGTACATTCTGGGAGAGCAAAAATCACGACAACGAGCTGACTGAGGGCGTGATAATAAATATACCAAAAAAGGCCGTTCTCACGGACCCTAAAAATTGGCGCGGCATTACTCTACTATGCGTGATTAATAAGGTGATAGCCCAGATAATTGCCAAAAGGATTTCCGACAGGTTAACACCAACTCCAAGGCAGGAAACTAAACCACGATGTGATAAAACATGGCAAATTGCTGAGTGAAACTGTGGGAGTTGGGATTTAATATAATTCTATTTAATATAATTCTGGACAATATTGCAATAGGTGTAAGCGAAATAGAAGATGTCAGCCAATTCTGCTACCTTGGAAGCATTATATCTACGTACGGGGATCGGGTGAGGACATCGACAATCGCTTGCAGAAGGCACGTCAAACATTTGGTCGCCTAAAACCAATTTGGAGATCACCGTCTTTATCTCTGCTTACGAAAATAGCAATCTTCAATGCAAATGTAAAATCGACCCTTTTATACGGCTGCGAAACTTAGAACACTGTCACTCGTGATATACGGAAAATGCAAGTATTCGTGAACCGCTGTCTTCGCAAGATCCTACGTGTATTCTGGCCGAGAACCATATCTAATCACACGCTCTGGGAAAAAACAGGCCAACAAATCCTATCGATTGAGATAAGGAGACGAAAATGGCGATGGATCGGCCACACCCTTAGAAGGCAGCCTAACGACATTACTAGAAATGCCGTAGACTAGAACCTGCAAGGGAACAGAAGAAGGGGACGCCCAGCTCATACATGGAGAAGGCAGATTGAGGCCGAAGTAAATAGCAGTGGCAAGAGTTATGGAGAAGTTAAGGCGTTAGCACAAAATAGAGAGATGTTCAAACATTTAATTGAGGCCCTATGCTCCTTGTAGGAACGACGGGAACTTATATATACATTCATAACACGACCTAATTTCATGGCGATTGGTTCATAATTGTTCTTACACAGAAAAAACTATTTCCTAAACCGTTTCAATTCAAATATTTGTCACATATTGAACTGGTTTCAATTATTTCATAATTAAATCAAGTAGCTCAAAACAAAATTTCTTGGTATTTTCTATTGAATTTTGAATTTTGAATTTGATTATTTTGACAATTGAATATACAATTTTCGTTATTGGTTGAATTTCAAATACAAAAATTATTGAATAGAGAATTTTCGTAATTGAAACACAAAAAATAACAAAAATGTGTTTTCAATTACGAAAATTATCTATTCAATAATTTTTGTATTTGAAATTCAACCAATAACGAAAATTGTATATTCAATTGTCAAAATAATCAAATTCAAAACTCAAAATTCAATAGAAAATATCAAGATATTTAGTTTTTGAGCAAATGAATACTTGATTTAATTATGAAATAATTGAAACCAGTTGAATATGGGATAAATGTTTGAATTGAAATATAATTTTTTCTGTGTAGTTTCCATATAAGGCTCACTTCCGAAATTATTGAAATTTTAAAAGAAAAATGTTTCTGTTCATTTACTCAATATGGTTACTTGTTTTTTCTATATTTTCATAGACCACATATGTTCCTTATATACTTACTGAACCATATTACAATATCATTTCAATCAAAAAACTCTTAATTTTTTTGCAAATTTTATAATATTTTTTTATTATTATTATTAATATGAATTTGTTTTAATCATGATCTTATAAAAAAAAACGCACACAGACACATATACAACATCAATACATATACGACGTATATTAATACATATAATACTAAATATATATTTTTTTAAAACAAAATTTCTACATATTCTATAGACTCCTTCATATTGTGGCAAATTAATTTTAATGTAGTCGGAAAATAAAAAAAAAAATGTAACAAAATTTCACATTAACATTAAATTGTATGAGTAATTTTTGGTAATGACATACGAATTTTTTGAAAATAAAGCAATGGGGGTAAGCACAGTTTACAAAAAGGCAAATAAAAACAATAATATTACTTAAGCGTTAATGATAACACTGAACATACCTTTAGGGTATATGTTCAATGTCAGTGAGGGTATGTTCAGTGTTTATACCGGTTTAAACTTTGTTTTATTTATTAAAAACTGTGAATATCCTTAATACATATGTCTGCTTGTTGGCTGTTTAGTTGTATTTTCATGTCAAATATGTGTTTTATGAATTTGAAATATGTTTACAATGTGCGTGCTTGTTTTCATTCTTTCTTTGTTTTAGTTGTACAATTAACTATTTTTTGGAATAAATGCTGATATTTTTGTTGCAATCATAAAAAATTTACAGATTTATTTTAATATGTACCTTTGTTTTATGTTAATGAATATTTAAAATAAAATGTTTTTTACTTAATATTTAATATGTTTAAAGCATAAATATTTAACCAAAAAAAAATAATAATAACTAAAGCCAATTTTGTTTTTCATAAAATTTATTTAAAATGTTTATAGTAATATGTATTTTAAAAAAAGTTATTACAAGGAAAACTACCAACTAATTTGTGTTAAAGTTTTTCTTTGGTTTTGGATTTCAAACTACATACTAAGAGAGACACAGAAAGAAGGTATTTTAAAAAAAAAAAAAAAGATTTAACAATTACAAATAATATACAAAAATTTAAATCAATTATTTTGCTGAATAATACTTAAAATTTATTTAAAATTATATATACACATGTCATAGCTGTATTTTTTTTTTGGATAAAACTAAAGAATTAATTGCAATTATAAAGGCCACTTGATATTATTTCTTTATACAATACATATATGGGTAATAATCTATAACTAAGTATATTATATTTTTACAAATTATTTGGTTTTGTTATAATTATTGAATTAAAATTAATACATGCCTCTTAAATTAGAAAATAAATGACTTTTATTGAAGGTTTGAATATATGTAAGTTAACAAAATAATGAAGAACATAATTGGAAATGATTAACTTTCAACGAAAATTTCTCAATAAAAAAAAATAAATTTTAATACAAATTTTATCCATAATAATATATTTAAAATGAAAACTTATTGATATTTACAAAATTTGTGTAGAGAACTTTTCAATTGATATAATTTTAGAGAAAACTGATCATTAACTTTAAGTTTTTCTATAAAACTGATCGATATTTAAAAATTTGCATAGAAAATTTAACAATTATTATAGAAAAACTGGCGATATTTAAAAATTTGGATAGAAATTTTATAGATTGCTATACACCTTTATAAAGTAGAGAAAGTTATGGTCGATAACTCTAAACTTTAATACAAAAACTAAATTTTCAGCAAAACTGTATCGATATCATTGAATTTTCATAAACAAAATATTGCCAGCTCATAATTTTTAGATACATTTTATAAATATTTAAAAATGTTTAAAGAAACTTAAACGATAATGATAAATTTCTATTAAAATTTTATCGATAACTATAAATTTTTATAGAAAATTTATCGATAACTCTATATATTTATAAAATGTTATCGATAAGTTTAAATATTTATTAAAAATTTGTCAAGAAATCTAAATTCTCAGAGAAAATGTATCGATATTTAAAAAAAAATTAAAGAAATTTTAATGATAGTGACATTTTTAGTAAGATTTTATCGATGTCTAAGTTTTTTGAAAAAAATTTTCGAAAACCCAGAATTTTTAAGGAAAATTATCGAAAAATTTTAATTTATATAGAAAACATAACGATAACTGAAATTTTTTGGAGAAAATTTATCGAGAACTCTAAATTTTAGAGAAAATTTATCGATAATTCAAATTTTTTACAAAATATTATAAATAACTGTAAATTTTGATTAAAACACAATTAATTTTTAGAGCAAGTTTATCGATATTTAAAAGAAAATTTAACAATATTGAAAATCCTATTAAAATTTGCTCTATATGTCTGAATTTTTAAAAAAAAAATTCAATAATATAAAATTTTTAAGGAAAATTATAGAAAACTTCAAATTGTTATCGATAACTATAAATTTTTAAAGAAAACTTATCGAAACTAAAAATTTTTATAGAAGACTTATCGATAACTCTAAATTTTTAGAGAAAATTTACCGATATTTAAAAAAGAACCATTTACGATATTGAAATTCCTATCAATATTTTATCTATATCTCTGAATTTTTAGAAAAAAAATGTCGATAAGTCAGAACTTAAAATTTTTAAAGAAAACATATTGATAACTCTAAATTTCAAAGAAAATTTAAAGATAACTGTAATTTTTAAAAAATAATTCCGATAACTGTAAATTTTTAGAGAAAATTTATCGAAAATATAAAATTTTTAGAGAAAATTTATCGATATTTAAAAAAGAATTAACGGTAGTGAAATCCTATTAAGATTTTATCTTTATGTCTGAATTTTTAAAAAAAAATTGTCGATAACATAGATTTTTTAAGGAAAATTATCGAAAACTTTAAATATTTATCGATAACTATAAATTTTTATAAAATACTTATCGATAAATTTCTAAACTTTATGAAAATATTACCGATATCAGTTAATTTTTTTAAAAAATTTATCGATAACTGTAAATTTTTAATGAAAATTTATCGATATTTAAAAAAAAATTATAGAAAATTTAACGATTGTAAAACACATATTAAAATTTTATCTATGTCTGAATTTTTAGAAAAAATTATCGAAAAATTTTAATTTTTAGAGAAAATTCTTAGATACAATTTTTCGTTTTATAGAAAATTATCAGTAAATCTAAATTTTCATAGAAAATTTATAGATAACTCTAAGTTTCTTAAATAAAATGTATCATTATCATTAAATTTGTATACAAAATTATCAATAACTTTTGATATTTTGTAGAAAATGTATCGATTACTTCAAATTTTTGATTTATCTTAACAATAACTAAACATTTTTGGACAAAATTTATATATTTTTTAAAGAAAATTTATCGATAACTTAAAATTTTCAGAAAACATTTTCGATATTTCCGTAATTTAAAAAATATTTAAATTGAAAACTACATTTTGTGAGAAAATTTATCGATATTTCCAAATTATCGGCAACTATAAATTCTTATTAAAATTCGAAAATTTATAACTATCAATTTTTATAGAAAATTAAGTAAATTTTTAATGAATTTTATCGATATTTATGAATTTTTAGTAATAAAAAATGATCGATAACTCCAAATTTGTTCAGAATATTTATCGATAACTCCAACATTTTAGGGAAAAATTATCGATAACTATAATTTTTTATACAAAAATACCGATAACTTTAAAATTTTGTAGACAAATTCATTGATGTTTAGGAATTATTAAAGAAAAATAATTGATTGTATAAAATATTTAAAATGTTCTAGAAAATGTATCAATAATTCAAAATCAGTGGTCGCCATAAAGAAAATCAACTTTTGGTCTAAATTTTTGCAGAAAATCCAAAAATTTTTTATAAAATGTTCAATAAACTTTAAAGCAGTGGTAGGCATAACGAGAACATTGAATTTCATTGTATGTTGATTATGATTTATGTTTCGTATTTGATAATTTTTATGAACTTAGTTGAGGCACAATTTGGTCTATTTTGTTAATTATTTTTTGTAAAAATCTCTAATATTTTTAGGATTCTTTAAAATTTGTGGCGACCACTGCTTTAAATATGAAATAGTATCGACAACTTTAAATCCTTAAACAAAGTTAATATTTTCTATTAAAATCTAAAAATTTTTAAATTTATTTTTCGCATCTTCTTTTAAATTATTTTTTTTAAATTTTCTTTTTTATAAAAATCTCCAAAATTTGTGCAAATTCTTTTAAATTTGTGCTGTTATTCGTCAATTCTTTATATAAAATCATTATTTTGGCATTACTCTAAATAATAAAGCGTCTATTCTTTTACATTTATCAACAACAAAAAAAATACTTGACCATAAAAATATACATTAGGACCCCTTAAACTAGGCCTTATTAGGTCCCCCCTCAAACTTATATATAAACAAAATGGCCCAAACCCTTGGCTGGATTATTATTAACCGCTTCTCCCGCTACATTACTAGTTTCCGTAGACGAACTAACTTTATGATTGCCATTAACATCTGGCGTGAGTAATTCATCAGCGGAAGTGGTTTCATAGGTGCTGGTGGCATCCATAATCATGCGTGGCAATGTACGACCCATGTACACACTTTGGGGCCGTAAACGATTGGCAGGCGCCTCAAAACGTCCATTTAGTTCGATATCCAATAATTTCTTATCATTGCCCAAAAACGAAAAGGAATGCGATGCTGTTCTTATCTCGCGTATATTATATACAGGACTGTAGGTGGGTAGGTTGGAGATGGAGGTGTTGTTGTTGTTAAAGGAGGTATTGCTGCATTTGGGACTTCTCAATAGCAAGTTCATGTTCGGATTTTTGTGACAAAAATCACATGACTTGTAGTTATTTTGACAGTGCACACACATATCTATGGGCTGTTTGACTATGGTGAGGGTAGAGGGAGTTCTGGTAATACTGCTGCAGCCATCCGAGGAGCTATCTGAAGAGCCAGATGTTGAGGAGGCACATTCATCATCGCTGGTCATTAAACTTTGCATATCATCCGATAGTGAGTCCATCGAAACATCCAATAAACTAGAGCTGTCATCCAAAGAGCATAGACTACTGTCAGTATCATAGGACTTATTAGGGTGGGCAGAGGCGGTAGTGGTGGACGTCGAAGAGCCATAGGTTTTCACCACTTCATCGAGGGCATTCAAAATTTGGCGACGTCTAGCATAGTTGGGATTACGTCTCACCAGAAAATGGCAAGTTTCACCACGTTTGGCACGTTCGGCCTGGGCTCTCAGGGGAATATCATCTGGGTGTAGTTTACGTTGATACTCTTGTCCTGGGCACACCTAAAAGGAAACATTTAAATAAAATTTAATATTTGTTTTAAATAGTTTAAGAAATTTAAGGTTCACTTACTTCATATATGGAGAATTGTTCCACTGGTTCCATGGAATTGTAACAGGATAGCAGCAATTGCAATAATTCATCTGAGGTGGTTTCCTCGGATATTACCAGGGATTTATATTGTGAAGAGGGTTGCAAAGCAGATGTGTGGACTCTTATTAGACCACCAGGCTTAAGCTGCAAACAAAATCTGGATTCACCTTTGGGATGACATGCTTGCAATATGGCTGGCCGGGTGTCTTCATCTAAAACCAAAATGGTTTTAACGCCAGCACGTCTAACGGAAACTTCCATGGATAAATAGAATAAACGGGGATCACGATGACGCATTTTAAGGCTGTAATAAGTGAATTATGGATTTAATATGAATTTAAGGACATTTTTGAGAGATAAATAAAATGGGTTTCTAATCTCAACCAATTTTCTGATCTATAATGATTGTAATAACAGAATTGTATTTAAAATAAACGAATTAGGGTTTCTACCAAAATAACTTTTGTTGTTAGAACTAAAATTTTGTAACAACAAGTGAAATATTTGATTAAAGAAATGGAAACCAAGGTTCTATTAAGAAGTTTTGTTGTTAGAACAAAACTTTTGTACCAACAAGTGAAAAAATTGGTTGACAAAATGGAAACTGAATGTTCTTTTAAGGGCTTTTGTTGTTAGAACTAAAATTTTGTAAAAACAAGTGAAAAATTTGGTTGTTGAAACATAACCCGAATGTTCTTTTACGAACTTTTGCTGTTAGAACAAAAAATGTTGAAACAACAAGTGAAAAATTTGGTTGATGAAATAAAAGCCGGAAATTATTTTAACAACGTTTGTTATTCGAACTAAAAAGTTGTAACTACAAGTGAAAAATTTTATTGATGAAACAAATACCGAAAGTTCTTTTAACAAATTTTATTGTTGGAATTAAAATTTTGTAATAACAATTGAAAAATTTGGTTGAAGAAATAAAAACCGAAAGTTCTTTTACGAAATTTTGTTGTTAGAACTAATATTTTGTAACAACAAGTGAAAACTAAAATTAAAGTTCTATTAAGAGCTTTTTTTGTTAGATCCAAAATTGTGTAACAACAAATGAAAAATTTGGTAGATGAAATAAAGACCGAAAGTTATTTTAAGAGATTTTGTTATTAGAACTAAAATTTTGTAACTACAAGTGAAAAATTTTGTTGAAAACTCTAAAACCAAAAGTTTGTTTAGGAATTTTGGTTGTTAGAACTAATATTTTGTAACAATAAGTGAAAAATTTGGTTGATAAAGCAAAAAGCTAAATTTCTTTTAAAAATTTTTGTTGTTGGAACTAAAATTTTGTAACAACAAGTGAAATATTTAGTTGCTGAAACAGAAATCAAAAGTTCCCTTAATAAATTTTGTTGTCACAACTAAAGTTGTGTAATAACTTGAGAAAAACTTGCTTGATGATACAGAATTCGGTAAACACAACAAAATAAATGTTTTATTTAAAATTTTCTTAAACTTACCGTCTTAAAAGCTGCATGATAACATCCTTACTAGTGGTATCCCACTGTATGCCCAAAGTTTTGTATTCAATATCAATTTTCAAACAGCTGGTAAATACTTTAATAGTTGTCTGTAAAGAAATTTAAAATTAAATTAATATTTTTCCATTATTAGTAAGCTATTGAGAGCTGTTGTAACTAAAACCTACCTGAGGCAATTGTTCATTTAAACTGGAATAACTGGAGGCTCTGGAGGGGGTTCGTTGTAAATCGCTGGGTGGCTCAGGACTGCCACACATGGAGGAGGCACAAGAGGTACTTGAACGCATGGAAACTGAATCCGAACGATTGCGCAAGGGTGAGATTTGTACGTGTTTTAGCATCTGTAATAAATAAATAAAAAAGGAAAAATAAAGGAATTTAATAAAAATTTCTAAGAATTTTAGATTTTAAACAAAATATAAAGATTTTTCTTTTATTTAAAAAATCAGCAAGCAAACAAAAAGAAAAGAAATCAACAACCTTATTGTTCCAAACAATTGATTATGATAAAATTTCAAACAAAAAACCTCTACAGTTCAATATACAAATACACTTTTTTTTTGTATAAAAAAACTTAAGAAGATGTATCCGGTTCATTCAGGCAGAACACACAAAAAAGTATGTTTTTTTTGTCTAAATATAAATTCATACCTTTTTTTTCTTCTGGTTTTGGAAAAAAATGTATTGCATACATTAAAGATTTAAATTGTTGGTAAAGTTTGTCAAAAAAAAAACAAAAAGGGGCATAAACAAATTCTCTTTATAGGGGCTTGTTTGTTTGATAAGCCTTTAACTATTGATTGTATTAAAAAAAAGGGGAGAAATGGGTAATATTTACATAAAATATATTTATAAAGAGTAGAGGGAATTTGCTGGCTTAATTACCGGGAAGTAAAGTAAATAAATATTATGTTTTTTAAATAACTATAAAGTATATTTAAAGTACATGAAACACACCCATATTTAAAGTATTTGAAAGAGTTTAGTTCAAAAAAAGAGGGCACCATATTGGGTGGTTAAAACTATGCAAAAGTTTCAAAGCAGTCAGCCATAAATCCTTTTATTTTATAAAATTTAACTAGCTTTATGTTAAGCTTAATTTATTAAAACTGACTAAGCATTACTTTGTATGTAATTAAGTAGTTAGATAAGAAGCTCTAATGCTTACATAGTAAGCTAGATTTATGAGAAAGCGTTTCTCTTTCTCTTAAACTTAATCATATATGTTCTTATATTTCTAGCTTTAAATCATTTTATCTTCATTATGAAAATATGTAGTTTCTTTTATCAGTCATTTTTTAAATTTCTTTTTTCTTTCATTTTATTATTAAATTCATAAATTCTTGTTCATAATTTTCTACTCAGCAGTATGTAATAATAATGCAAACGTACGTGTTCCTACATGCCAACATGTTCTTTACGCATTTACATAAATAAAATAGAAGAAAATCTGTACACTCTGACAAACTATATATTTAAATATTTTAAAAAAGTACTAACTACAACATAAAATAAAAGGGAAGTACATACATTACTTTAAGTCATAGTTTTGAAATAAAGTAAAAAATGAAGTTTAAACAAACTTAAAGGGGAGAATCTTTGGAGAGTATTTTACAAATTTGATAAAAAGTTAAAGATAATTATACTAAATAATAAAGAATTAATTAAATTATTGGGTGTATAACTTAAAAATGCGGGATTTTTTTCATATTTTTAGCTTTTATTTTGAAGCATTTATACAATATAAATTTATTCAAATTATTGGATGTTTTAAGCTATCTGTAAACATATGGATTCCGAGACAAAATAACTGCTCATCTGATGAGGTCAAGAACAAATCAAGCAAATTTCGGATACTCTGTTCTGAAGTGAAGCGTATCCCAGAGAAAGCTTTCTGCATCGATCGAAACAAATAGTAGTCGTACGTGTTCAATTCAGTAAGTAATTCAAATAATATATAGAAATTAATTTTTTTCTTTTCAAATTTTTTTTTTATAGGCCTAATTTTTATCATAACTTCAGTTATGATCAACAGATTTGAATAATTTTTCAAGTAAATTATAGCTGATTACTTAAAATTTATTATTATAAAAATTTGTTTCATTATCTTTGATAGATTTTGAGTAATGTTAGTTTAAGTACAAAATATATATTTTTTTAATTTTGAAAAAAAACTGCTTTTTATTCTGTAACATAAATTTTGTGGCTTTAATTTATTTGCAACTAATTTAAATTAAGTTTATTTTAGAATTAAAGGCTATCTAGAGTTATTTTAAGTGAAAATAAGAAATAAATTTTGGAATTTTTTTATTTTTTTTTAATGGCTTATTTTTTATCATAACTTTAGTAGTATTTCATAGATTTCAATAATTTTTAATGTAAATTGTAGCTGTGTACTTTAGATTTACTATAATAAAAACTGGTTACATTATCTTTGATAGATTTTGAGTAATGTTAGTTTTAGTACAAAATAAGTTTTTTTTTAATTTTGAAAAAAAACTGCTTTTTATTCTGCTACATAAATTGTGTGGCTTAAATTTATTTGCAACTAATTTAAATTAAATTTATTACAGAATTAAGAGTTATTTTAAGTGAAAATAAGTAATAAATTTTGGAATTTCTTTATTTTCTTTTTTATTGGCCTATTTTTTATCATAACTTGAGTAGTATTTTATAGATTTCAATAATTTTTAATGTAAATTGTAGCTGTTTACTTTAGATTTACTATAATAAAAACTGGTTTCATTATCTTTGATAGATTTGATAGAAAAAAACTGCTTTTTATTCTGTAACATAAATGTTGTGGTTTAAATCTATTTAAAATTTATTTAAATAAATTTTATTTCAGAATTAAAGACAACCTAGAGTTATTTTAAATGAAAATAAGAAATAAATTTTGGAATTTCTTTATTTTTTTTTTTTTTGATTGGCCTATTTTTTTTCATAACTTGAGTAGTAATTCATAGATTTCAATAATTTTTAATGTAAATTGTAGCTGTGTACATTAGATTTATTATAATAAAAACTGGTTTCATTATCTTTTATAGATTTTGAGTAATGTTAGTTTAAGTACAAAATAAGTTTTTTTTTTAATTTTGAAAAAAACTGCTGTTTATTCTGCTACATAAATTGTGTGACTTAAATTTATTTGCAACTAATTTAAATTAAGTTTATTACAGAATTAAAGACAATCTAGAGTTGTTTTAAATGAAAATAAGAAATAAATTTTGGAATTTTATTATTTTTTTTTTTTTGATTTGCCTATTTTTTATCATAACTTGAGTAGTAATTTATAGATTTCAATAATTTTTATTGTAAATTGTAGATGTTTACTTTAGATTTACTATAATAAAAACTGGTTTCATTATCTTTGATAGATTTTAAGTAATGTTAGTTTAAGTACAAAATAAGTATTTTTTTTAATTTTGAAAAAAACTGCTGTTTATTCTGCTACATAAATTGTGTGGCTTAAATTTATTTGCAACTAATTTAAATTAAGTTTATTACAGATTTAAAAGCAATCTAGAGTTATTTTAAATGAAAATAAGAAATAAATTTCTGATTTTTTTTTTATTTTTTTGATTGGCCTATTTTTTATCATAACTTGAGTAGTAATTCATAGATTTCAATAATTTTTAATGTAAATTGTAGCTGTCTACTTTAGATTTACTATAATAAAAACTGGTTTCATTATCTTTGATAGATTTTGAGTAATGTTAGTTTTAGTACAAAATAATTTTTTTTTTTAATTTTGAAAAAAACTGCTGTTTATTCTGTAACATAAATCTTGTGGCTTAAATTTATTTGCAACTAATTCAAATTAAATTTATTCCAGAATTAAAGGCATTCTAGGGTTATTTTAAGAGAAAATAAGAAATAAATTTCTGATTTTTTTTTTTTTTTTGTTCAGCCTATTTTTTATCATAACTTGAGTAGTAATTCATAGATTTCAATCATTTTTAATGTAAATTGTAGCTGTTTACTATAGATTTACTATAATAAAAACTGGTTTCATTATCTTTGATAGATTTTGAGTAATGTTAGTTTTAGTACAAAATAATTTTTTTTTTTAATTTTGAAAAAAACTGCTGTTTATTCTGTAACATAAATCTTGTGGCTTAAATTTATTTGCAACTAATTCAAATTAAATTTATTCCAGAATTAAAGGCATTCTAGGGTTATTTTAAGAGAAAATAAGAAATAAATTTCTGATTTTTTTTTTTTTTTTGTTCAGCCTATTTTTTTCATAACTTGAGTAGTAATTCATAGATTTCAATCATTTTTAATGTAAATTGTAGCTGTTTACTATAGATTTACTATAATTAAAACTGGTTTCATCTTTGATAGATTTTGAGTAATGTTAGTTTAAGTACAAAATATTTTTTTTTAATTTTGAAAAATTTTGCTTTTTATTTCTTAACATAAATTTTGTGGTTTAAATCTATTTGAAATTAATTTAAATAAATTTTATTTCAGAATCAAAGACAACCTAGAGTTATTTTAAATGAAAATAAGAAATAAATTTTGGAATTTTTTTTATTTTTTCTTTTTATTGGTTTATTTTTTATCATAACTTTAGTAGTAATTCATAGATTTCAATAATTTTTCCAGTAAATTATAGCTGTTTACTTAAAATTTACTATTATAAAAATTGGTTTTATTATCTACATTAAATTTTGAGTAATGTTAATTTCTGTAAAAAAAAATAATTTTGAAAAAATTTAAAATTATACTTGAAACCTTAAATTTGTCAATTAAATTTATTTTTTAGCTGATTTAGTTAATTTTTCGTAATAAAAGGCTATCTAGAGTTATTTTAATATAAATATAAATAAAATATTTTTTTTTTGTTTTTTTTCTAATGGCCTATTTTTCATTATAACTTTTGCTTTAATCATTATATTTAAATAATTGTTTCGTAAAATTATAGTCCTTTACTTTAAATTGATGTTTATGAAAATTGGTTTAATTAGCTTTACTTAATTTTGAGTAATCTCAATTTAAGTAAAAATATTTTTTTTCAAAATTTAAAAAAAAAATTCGGTTTATTCTTAAAACTTAAAATTAGTGACAAAAATTTATTTTCAACTGATCTAACTGAAGGTTTGTGATATTAAAAAAAATCTACGGTTATTTTATACTGCTTTTTTGTTTTTTTAATAGCCGATTTTTTATCAAAACTTTAGTAGTAATCAAGAGATTTGAAAAATTGTTTCAGTTTATTAAAGACCATATTCCGACATAAACTTGCTTCCAGCCTTATTTAGTCCTCCAGATATATGCTTTCATTATCAAATTTTTTAAATACCTAGAATATTTTCTTTAAAAGTTTCATTTTAATTCAACTTTTGTCACAATATTTGACACTTTTAAATATGAACATATTTAAATTGAGTTCGTTTCTTAAGAAATCTCATGCATGTTCATAACTTGTCACTTTAAAGTGTGTAATATTCTGCAAGTAAGTAAGCAAATGTTGCTTATAGTAAACCCTAGTCATACATACAGACATATTTGTGAACTTTTAAACATTAAATAAACTTGTAGAGTCTAAAAAAAAGAAATAGTTTCATAAGTTTCTTGCTTTTTTTGTGGCAGCAAAAAAATATAATGCTTAGAAAAATTGTACAAATATGAGTATGTAGGTAAAATAACGTTAAGGTTTTTTTTTGTGTAAGGAATGAACAGAAGTTGGGAAAACTACAGTGGAACATGGATAAATGTGATTAAAACATAAAGTAAATTATAAGAAAAATCAAACTTTTAAGGAGATTTCAAATTATATTAAGAAAATTTCATAGGAGGTAAAAGTTTTTTTTAATATTTTTTTTAAATTTATTGAGGTTTTACTGTTAGTACATATTACATTATATTTTAGTACGTGTTAAGTAAATGAAACGTTTTAAAGCAATAACTACAACATACATCTATACATACATAAGTGTAAAAATATATGAAAAAATATCATCACTTGAAACTTTAGTCATTGAAAACAAAATGGCCATAAATTATAGAAAAGTTTTTTCTTATATTTCTTTTTTACTTTTATGTTTGGAAAAAAGTCTAAAGTTACACAAGACCTACTTATTAAATCAATTTGTTACAAAATATTTAAGAAATGTTTAAAAATTTCTGGACAAAAGAAGAAAATTTATTAGAAAACTTAAATTGAAACAAAATAAAAGCATAGTTTTCAATAGAAAAAGAAATAAAAATATTTTTTTCAGTAAGGTAAAGAAAGTTCTAGCAATTACTCTCTTTTTCTCTTACAGAATTCATGATTCTTCTATAGTGAGTTTCCACTTGAAACAAGGTTTATGTGAGCCCTTACACTACAGCATCTGAGAAGTGCTTTTTTCTAAGAGCTCAAAAAAATGGTAGAAATAGTAGAAAAAAATCCATAATTTTTCAGCTTACAGAAACTTTATTAAGTTTTGTAACTAAAAAATTCGTAATTAATATATCACCCTCAATTTGTTCACACAATTTTCCATTGTAATCATTTTGAAAATAATTTATTTTATTCAATTTCATATTTCAGCTAAGTTTTCTTTTACATCATCATCATCATCTTTTCATAAATTATAACGCAGACATATGAAAAAACAACTTTTTTCAACAACGAAAATCTTCACACGCTAAATTAGACGTACTACGAACAATGCGAAATTATGTACAAACTAGCAACAACAAATATTAAACAAACAATAATAACAATTAAATTTCAAACAAAAAAAAAATGGAAAAAATTTAAACAACATGAGTACAAGTACAATTACAATTCCCCACAATTAAAATTTAGTTAAAAAAATTTTATTAAATTTTGTGTGTAGTTGGCTGATGCATATGACAGCCATTGAGGCAGAATCATAATTCCATCGTGCGTTCACACTGTATGAGTGCAGTTCTGTTTTGTTTTGGGGGTGTAGAAGGTATGAATGAACGAATGAACATGCAAGCGGCCAACTGTAACGGACTGCAATCATGTGAAGATTTGTATGAAGAAGGGTCTCTGTTGTAGTTTGAATTCAATAAGCTTATGTTGGCATAATTATACATGAAATGAGGCTTTATTAGTGGAAATAATTAATTTAGGCACACAATTACCGGAAATTATGGTTAAAGATTTTAAGGTTTCTCTATGTAAGGGGGGAGAGAGATAAGAGCACCCACGTCTCTCCCTATCTCTTGATGAAAATCAATAATGAATATGACAATTGTTGATATAGAGCTGTTTTAATTTTAAATTGATATAGGAAGTATTCAATTTCAGTTTTAAAATATTTTCGAACGTAAGTTCGAATGTTCGAAATTTTTGAAAAAAAATTATTTGTTCATGTTATCTTTCAAAATTTCCTAAGGAGAATAAAAAATAATAATTTTACTCAAAAAACAGTCTTCAAAATTTTTCGAGCTTAAATTCGAAATTTAGAATATTTCGAAAAAAAAAAAATACTTTTGTAAATAACTTTTGAAATATAATAAAAAATTAAAAAATGTGTTAAAAACTAAAATTTGTTCGAAATTAACAAAATAATTTCGAACATGATGAAACATAAATTTTAAATTAAAAACAAAAATGTCATTTCAGTTTTAAAATATTTTCGAACTTAAGTTCGAATGTTCGAAAATGAAAAATTATGTTCATATTATGTTTCAAAATTTTCTAAAAATCGCTTGATTTTCCGAAATAAAGTTCGAATGTTTTGTAAATAACTTTTAAAATATGATAAAAACTCGAAAAAATTTCGAAATTTTTTAACAAATTTTTAATTTCGAAAATCGTAATTAAGGAAAGTTTTAAGAAAATTAAAATTTATGTTTTCTAAGTAACTTTTAAAATGTGATAAAAATCCATTAAAAATTATTTTTTTTCGTAAAAAATTTTAATTTCGAATTTTCGAACATGAAGAAAAATTTTGAATTTTGCAAATAACTTTTAAAATTAGACAATAAATATGCTAAAAATTCTTGTTAAAAAAATCTATAATTTCGAACATAACTTTTAAAATGTGATAAAATTTCATAAAAGTTTAAAATTTTAGTGATTTAATTCGAAATACGTAATTTAATGAAAATTTTCAGAAAATCAGGAAAATGATTATGTTTTCATAATCTAAAGGCTATAAATAACATTTTGAAGTTTTTAAAATTTTTTCGAACTTAAATTCGAATTTTCGAACATGAAGAAAAATCATGTTTTTATGCAAATAATTATCTAAAAGTTATTAAATTTTATTAAAAATAATTTAATTTCAACACTAAATACCATTCCAAGTCGAAATATTTTTCGAACTTAAATTCGAATTTTCGAACATTACGAACAAATTTAATTTTAGCAATTAACTCTTAAAACTCATTAAAATTTTTAAGTTTTGTGAAAAAAAATTAATTTCGAAATTGATAAATTGTCTTTGAATTTTCGAACATAACTCCACAAGCTGATTTTTGTTTATATCTTTCAAAATGTAAAAAAAAACTTCATGAATATTCTGAATTTTGGTAAAAAAAAAATTAATTTTGAAATCCGTTAAATAAATTTGAATGTTCGATTTGCTAAAAAAGTTGATTTTTGCAAATAAATATTTACATGTGAACCTTTAGTTCACATATACATTTTTATTTTTAAAATATAAGTTCGAATTTTCGAACATCACCCTAAAAATTAATTTTCTCATACAATATCTTTTAAAATGTAATCATTTTCACAAACAAAAGGCTCTAAATTTAATTTAAGTTTTGCATATATTACAAAATCTGTCTTTTAATTCGAGTTTCTTTCTGTCTTCAAATGTTTTTATACATATTTTCCGATTTATTCAAATTTAAATTATACAATTAAATACAGTGAAAGAAACGCCCGAAAGTATGCAAATGTTGGTTGTTAAAATGAGTTCAATGCTCTTTTTTATTAAACTAACTTCATTGTTGAATATTTATTTTATCTGTTTCTTATTTTCTTATTTATGGTTTATTAATTATAAATTGATTGATTTGTTTATATTACGGCCACAAAAAAACTGTATAATTTATTTTGGGGCAATATGTAAATATATCTAACAATAATTTATTTAAGCAAATGTTGTCATGATTTCAACTGAAAGCCTGTAAGTATGCTTTGTTATTATTATAATTTTTAGTTTGTATAATAACAGCTGTTGTTATTTCTTTGTTAAATTAAGGCAAAATTTATTAATTTATGTGTTAATGTTGGCCCTTATTAATATGGTAAATACCTATAATTGTTAAAAGAAAATATGTTAAATATTTTGCCAGATTTTTTAATGTTCTGAGAATTTTAGAGGAATTTCTCAAGAGCCTCAAAATAGTCTTTATTCGTGGAATACTATTTATAGTAGTTTTGTGTTTAAATATCCTAGACAAACAATTGTTGCATAATTATTTAGGGAATTTTAAATAGAAAAAAACATGAATGTTTATATAAAAAGGGTTTGAAGGTTTATTTTTAAAATTAAATTTATAAATAACTCAAATTTATGTACAAAGAAGTAAAATGGAAATTTTGTCAGTTATAAAATATTCTATATAATTTAAATAAATTTAGTTTCTTATTGACATGTTTTAATTTTCTAATTTATACAAAAATGCCTACTTTTCTGTAAGTATAACTCCCTTAAGTATGCCGTTGTTTTTTCTTCTTTTTAATTTTTTGTTTATATATTTAAGTTCAACCCTCTCCATTTAAACGTTGGCTTGTTTTAATTTATTGTTGATCAATTATTTATTAACATTTCATTCAGAGTCTTAGTTCTTTTTTGAATTAATCCTTAACGTATGCTTTTAAATTTAAAAGATTTTGTTTCATATTATTTCCTGTGTGCTTTTAACCTCATTGTCTTTAGCCCTTAAGCTGACTTTAATAATTAATGTTTGAAAACAAATTTGGTAAAACTCCTTAAAGTATGCTACAAATATTTTATTATTTCCTTAAGTGTTTTTTTAATTTCCTTTTAATAACTTTTTTTTTGTTGTAATACTTTTGGTTTATGTCTGTTGTTGCTCATTTTACTTTTGCGTCAAGACAACAATTGTTAATATTTTGACCACAAAATTTATTACTTAGCCTTAAAGTATACTCTATATAATCTAAAGTTTTGTGGTTGGCTACACCAAAAGCAAAATGAAATAAAAACTTTTACCACTTTGATGGCATAAATGAGTTTTTTTTTTCTTTTTGTAAGAAGACAGTTTTCTTAAAACAGTTAAAGTTATAAGAAAGTCAGCAAGGATCGCAAAACAAATTAACAACCAGCTGAAAATGAGGTTAGCAATCTATGAAACATACTTTTAGGGGGGATAACATATTTTGATTAAAGCTTTAATTTAAAAACGAAATCATATTAAATAAAATTCTTTTCTTCACCAATTTAATAGTTTTTTTTAAAGCAAACTACCTCCTCTTCATGATTTTCTTGTTTTTCCATGCCTTAAAAAAACTTTCCAAATAAAACTTAAGCATAGTAACACTTGTTCAAATTTTTTTATATAACCCTAACTTTTTTACTATAATAGCTAGCAGATTTTGTGGAAAAAACTTCAGAAATATTACAATAGCAAGTTAAATTTGTAGTAATTAAAAAAACACATCCATCTGTGTTTAACTGAAGGAAACAAGAAATAATAAAGTATTATATGTTTTCTGTGCGTAAATGTTAAAGGGAAATAAAAAACTTTGGCGTAAAACTATATAATTTATAAAGTTTTTTTTATGAAAGAAACAGATACAATGAAGAAATATTAAAATAAAGTTTAAAATGCTGGCTTTTTTTGTGTTAAGAAAAAGAACAAACAATTCAAGGCAATTTAGTATTAAATTTATGAACAAAAATAATGATTTTGTGGTTGGAAAAATATTAGCTTTTAAATGTAATAACAACATTTAAGCAATGTTTGTTCTGTTAACTAAATTTAGAAGAACTCCTAAAAGTATGCAAAATAATTAGTTTAAATAGACTAAATTTAGGAGAACTCCTAAAAGTATGCAAAATAATTAATATAAATGGGCTAAATTTAGGGAAACTTTTAAAAGAATGTTAAATAATGAAACTAAATAAACTAAATTTAGGGGAACTTTCAAAAGTATTTTAAATTCTTTTAATAATTGCTAATTATAATTTACAAAACATAGTTTTATTTATAGTTTTTAATATTGTTTAGAAAGTGACTATAAAATATGACTTCTTTCATTCAAAGCGACCATGTAAACCCATTTATAAGCCAATTTAGCCTAAAATTAAGAAGAATATTAAAAACTTTTTAATTTGTGCTATTAAAAGGCATAATTAACTAATCATAAATAAATTTGGAGTTTATAGAGACCAAAGATTGAAGCTAAATTTGGACTGTATAGAGACCAACAATTGAAGATAAATTTGGACTCTATATAGATCTATGATTGAAGCTTAATTTGGACTGTATAGAGACCTACGATTGAAGATAAATTTGGACTATATAGATACCTACGATGGATGATAAATTTGGACTGTTTAGAGACCTACGATTGAAGATAAATTTGGACTGTATAGAGACCTACGATTGAAGATAAATTTGGACTCTATAGAGATCTAAGCTTGAAGCTAAATTTGGACTGTATAGAGACCAACAATTGAAGATAAATTTGGACTATATAGATACCTACGATGGATGATAAATTTGGACTGTTTAGAGACCTACGATTGAAGATAAATTTGGACTGTATAGAGACCTACGATTGAAGATAAATTTGGACTGTATAGAGATCTATTATTGAAGCTAATTTTGGACTGTATAGAGACCAACAATTGAAGATAAATTTGGACTCTATATAGATCTATGATTGAAGCTAAATTTAAACTGTATAGAGACCTACGATTGAAGCAAAATTTGGACTCTATAGAGATCTAAGCTTGAAGCTAAATTTGGACTGTATAGAGACCAATGATTGAAGATAAATTTGGACTATATAGATACCTACGATGGATGATAAATTTGGACTGTTTAGAGACCTACGATTGAAGATAAATTTGGACTGTTTAGAGACCTACGATTGAACTTAAATATGGACTGTATGGAGACCACCGATTGAAGTTAAATTTGGACTGTACAGAGACCAATGATTGAAGATAAATTTGGACAGTATAAAGACCTATGATTGAAGCTGAATTTGAACTGTTTAGAGACCTACGATTGAAATTAAATTTGGACTGTATAGAGAACTACAATTGAATTTAAATTTGGACTGTATAAAGACTTACGATTGAAGTTAAATTTGGACTGTATAGAGACCAACGATTGAGTATAAATTTGGATTATATAGAGACCTACGATTGAAGCTAAATTTGGACTGTATAGACCCCTACGATTGAACTTAAATATGGACTGTATAGAGACCAACGATTGAAGATAAATTTGGACTGTATAGAGATCTACGATTGAAGTCAAATTTGGACTGTATAGAGATCAACGATTGAAGATAAATTTGGACTGTATAGAGACCTACGATTGAAGTCAAATTTGGACTGTATAGAGACCAACGATTGAAGATAAATTTGTACTGTATAAAGACCTACGATTGCAACTAAATTTGGACTGTATAGACCACTACAATTGAATTTAAATTTGGACTGTATAAAGACTTACGATTGAAGTTAAATTTGGACTGTATAGAGACCAACGATTGAAGATAAATTTGGATTGTAAAGAGACCTACGTTTAAAGCTAAATTTGGACTGTATAGAGACCTACGATTGAAATTAAATTTGGACTGTATAGAGAACTACGATTGAAGCTAAAATTTTATATTATTAAGACCTATGTTTCAGCTAAACTTAGACTGTATAAACGCTAAAATATGTGAATTATATTTCAGTTAAATTTGGACTGTATCAGGTTTATGATTTAATGTTGAAGCTAAAAAGTTCGATTAAAACTACGATTTGACATTATGGACCCCTATATTACAGCCAAATTTGGACTGTATAATGCTGTATTATTACAGCTAAATTATGGACTGTATAAATTTCTATATTTAAAGCAAAACACCCTCCATAATTTTAATGTTTAAGTTTCTTTTTTACTTAAGACTCTTAAAAATATTTGTTTTTTAAACAATTTCATAAAGCTTTTAAATTTTCTAGATTTATTTTTCAATATTGTTCAAAAACTGTTGCTTTTATCATTGATTTTATTTGTTATTAATATGTTTTCCTATATGTTCCACCTCTTATAATGTTTTTCCTGCTTGTGTTAAGGGCCCACTCCAAAAAGAAAAAAAAACACAAGCCATAAATTACCAGTTACACTTGAACTAAAGGGGTGTTTTGCATGGTTGATTTTTTAGTTAAATACCATTACATATATTGCACTCTTGCTTTTTTTTATTTATTATGGCTAAAAATAACTTTATGTCTAGATTAATATGCAGTTTTTGAACATGATTTTTGTTTTTGGAAAACGGAAATAGAATTTAAATAATTCAGGCCTAAAAAAAAACACAGCATTTTCATGATTTGATTTTATAGTTTTTAAAAACATCAGTTTCAATTTAAAAACAATTTGAAATTTTACTTTATCACTTAAGCTGAAACAAAAATTTTGGTTTATTTTTATAACAATATTTTTTAGGGCAGATTTTATTGTAAATATAGGCAACTAAATTTAAAATTGTTTTAGTTTTAATACGGATAGAATTTAGTATTCCCCTAAAAGTGTGCTTCATTTGTAAACACCCCTAGAACTATGCTTCATTTGTGCAAGATTTCATAATATTTAGCAATGAAAAAAGTGTGCAATATTTTTAATTTCATATTTTCTGCTAGAACAATTTAACAATTTTTTATTTAAAAAATATCTTTTAAAATGAAATTTAATTTATTCTTTCTTTAATCTTAATTAAATTTTCTCTCTACAAAATTTTTAAATTTTCTTTGTTTAACATTTTCAATTACTTTTTACTACATTTTCCCACATATTTATATAATGAATGCCTGCTGGCTTTTAAAGCTTATTGATTCCTTTTTTTTAACACTATGGCCTCTCTTAAGCTTGTTATTTATAAAAAAAAAATTTTTATGCTCACCAGACCATAAAATATTTTGTGTTAAGAACACATTTTCCTACACTTTCTAGTAACAAATTTAAAGGCGTAATTTCTTATTAAAGAAGGCCTTTCAGTAGATAAGTGAATAATTGATTAGGCAATTTTTTTATTTGAAAACAAATTACGTTTTAAAAAAAATAATATTTGCATACTTCAGGGTGCTTGCAGAAAAAGCAGTAGAAAAATATAGCATATGTGTATGGGTTTAACATTTGACCCCAAGACATAATGTTTGAGTCAAAGGCGTGAAAAAGTATTTACTGAAAATAAAAGAAAACAGACAAAGCCAAATATTTAAATTTTATTACAATAGACTTTTTAAGAAGGTTGTTAGACAAATAACACAATAATAAAACAAATACAGACAGGGAACATGGCCAAAGGATGGAATTAGCTTAGTTTGTTCAAAGAGCAAAAAGGGATCATAGCAAATAAATGAAACAGAATTAGTCTGGTTATCGTCAGTATATCGTAGCGATAATAAATAACCAGTCATTGAGACAAAATACCAAACATGCAAATAAAGAAACCAAATTTGGGCTGCATACAGTTCCACGATTAAAGCAAAATATGGACAGTAGAAACACCTACGTTTGAAGCAAAATTTGGACTGTATAAAAACCTACGAGTGAAACTAAATGTGGACTGTAGAAAGACCTGTGTTTATATCTAAATTAGGACTGCATAGAAACATACAATTGAAGCTAAATTTGGACTGTATAAATACTTATAATTGCAGATAAATTTGGACTGTATGAAGATCTATAATTGCAGCTAAATATGGACCGTATAAATACCTAAGATTGAAGCTAAATTTGGATTGAATTAAACCCTACGATTCAACTAAATTTGGACAGTATAAAGACCTACCATGGGAGCTATATTTGGACTGTATAAACCCTACGATTGAAGCTAATTTTGGACTGCATAGATACCTAAGATTAAAGCTAAATTTGGACTGTATTAAGACCTACGATAGAAGCTAAATTTGGACTGTATAAAGACCTACGATTAAAGCTAAATGTGTACTGTATAAAGCCAAAGTTTGTAGCTATATTTGGAAAGTATAAAGACCTAATGTTGAAGCTAAATTTGGACTTTAGAAATACCTACGATTAAAGCTAAGTGTAGCCTGTATAAATACATTTGATTGAAGCTTAATTTGGACTGTACAAAGACATATAATTGCAGGCAAAATTTTACTGTATAAAAGCTAACAACTAAAGCTTAAATTCACTGTATAAAGCCCTGCGATTAAAGCTATATTTGAACTGTATTAAGACCTAAGATTGCAGCTAAATTTCAACTGTATAAATTCCTAAGTTTGAAACTAAAATGTGAATGTATAAATTTCTGCCCTTAAATTAAATTTGCACAAAGTATTTAAAAAATTAGGGGTTGTTATTCTACAAAAAAAAATCCTTTTCAAACACACATCTCTATGCTCTAGTATTTCTACTATGATTTAAAAATTTAAAGCTATTTTCTGTAACCTAATATTATAACCTATTAGAGGTCTTTGGCCCTTTAAATCCTCATACAGAATTTAAAATTGCCATGTGTTGTTAAAAAAAAAACCTCAATCAGCATTACAATTCATTCATTACAGCAATAACCTGTAATCTGCAAAAATCAATGCATATTTTAGGGAGTTCAAAGCAAATCCAATTCTCATGTACAGGGAATTACACAGCAATAAATATGAAGACAAAACCAAGGGAATAAATCGACTTTATAAGAAATTCTATAGAGAAGACAGGTAAATAAACTAAACTAAAGAAATTCATAAATAAGACATGTATAGAAAATAAACTAAAGCATAACTTTAGTGCAATTGAAAATAACTTAACATAATTCAGGGTTATTACAAGTTTGTTTAAGCAAAAATTGAAAACGTACTTACGTAGTATCTGAAGGACAATCAATCAAATACATATCAAGTAAATATAGATGATGACTTTTTAGTTCAGACTTTATATCTTATTTTAACGTAATTTAACAATAATCATGCTTCATACAACAAGTTTAATAACTAAAGCATGCTTTAGGGTAAACTATCTTAATTAATTGCAAAGTCTATTTCTAGCAAAACAAATCAAATAAACAGCAATACATATGTTAATTGATGAGCCAAATAAAATGAGCACAAAATCCAAAGCATACTTTAAGGTTAGTAAACTCTAGCAATAACATTGCATACGTTGATGACAAGAAATCAATGCATATATTTGCCTCACTCAAAGCAAGTTCAATACAAAATTAAAAGTAAATATACCGTGACAATGCATGAATTTAAAAAAAAAAATGGAATTTGTTTCTCTTTTCGAAAAAATGCAAATTTATAAAGAATTTTTTTTTAAAGGGCAAAGCAATGAATGACAGTTCAAATGCCAACGAGTAGTATTAACATTCAATAGCAGTTACAAATAAATAGAATAGAAATAAGTAAAGCATACCTAACAGGTAAACAAATAAAACAAAAAGCAATGTATACTAGCAGGCTAATTAAAAATCATTAACATCAATTTTAATAAATTATAGGAAAAATCTTAAAGCCTGTTTTAAAAATGTTTAATTAACATTTTCAAAACTTTCACATGCATTTAAACAAGTCATAGGAAAAATCTATAGCCTACTTTAAGGAGTTTAAAAAATGTTCTTTAAATTTATTTGTCATATTATTTAAACTATCATAAACTGTTTAGTTGCTTTATAGTCACATGCAATTCTCTCTCTTAACTATAAAGTTTCTAGTTTTCTGCATAAATTTTATGTTTAATTTTTGCTTGTGTTTTGACCCCAAACTATTTTATAGACGATAATGTCAGTCAGTCATTTTTCTTTTTCATTTTGGCCAAAACTGCTGGCTATAATTATATGCAGAAAATTAAATAAGAACCCAAAATAAAACAACTCCAACATTTGCAAAAAAAAAGTAACTCAAACTGAAATGTTATTTTAAAAACAAAAAGATAAAAATATACAGAAAAAAGTTTAAACAAATTTTCATTTGGAGAGTGTTGTTTAAACAAATTAGACAAGTACATAGTAAAACGACATTATCTGGCAATACTTCTATGACGAAATAAAACAGAGTCGTAAACATTTGTTTGAAAAACTTTAGTTCCTCGTTATCAAATGAAACTTTGAAACCCAAAAACTAGCCTAACTATTAATTTATTTTATCAATTGAAGCTAAAATTTACTGCCCTCGGTAATTTTTATAAAAATCGCTAGTGGTATTTAGCCTTTAATACTTTTTTTTAAAGCTTTTTAATAAAAAAAAAGAATTAAATTCCTAAACAAATTCAAATTTGTCTAGTTAATTCTGTAAAAAAGAAAACTCTTTTCAGTTTAGCTCCTTTCAGTTGACACCACAACTTGTTTGCTTTATTTTGCTACTTCAACAACTACTAGTGTAGCATAGCTTAAGGCGTTAGGAAAACATCATAAAATGTTAAGTGCATAAGCGACCACAGAGTGGAATAAAAAATAGTACATAGAGTTTCCTAACAAAAAATCAACAGAAACAAAATAGAGTTGGCAGAAACGAATCTTAAATACCTTATAGGTAACTTAATCATTCTCTGAAGGATTAAATGTTAAAGAATTTGTACATAAAGAAAAAATAAATTGGTTCACATTGTTTGTACTTTGACTTTCTTAAATATTACATTCATGATTGTAATTTCCACTGCCAGCTAAGAAAAATTTCACATAAATCGACATAAAATGTTAAAGTAACCAAAATTTGCTCGGAATGGGTTCACATTTTAATTCATAACTTTTTCTCTACATGGCCAATTTTGTTTAATTTTAAACTCAAACTACCTAAGACATTAGTGAATATATTTGAGATAAAAATATTACTCTCAAGGTAGTATTTTGAATCTGAACGTGATTTCAACTAACAGACAAGGCAATATGGTAAGTTTAGTTTGAGAAGCAACATTTCTTTTAACTAAAAGGCAGGTTTAGATTGTCTTGAAATTTAACACAAAATCGAGCTTATCTAAATTTTTTGAGGAGTTTAAAGATGTTACCAAACCTTTGGATACCATTATTCATCAACAGTAGTGGCTCAGTGCAAAAAGGAGTAAATTTGTTTGCTTAAAGAGCAAAAAAGGATAATAAAAATTTAAAAATTTTGTATAAAAAATTTTATTTTAAATTGAATTTCACACTTATTTAAATAAAAAACCGAAACATGGGCAACAAATTCTGTGCCTTAAATCAACAAAGAAATAATATTAAATTAAACTTAAGAACTTTAAAAGGTTTTTTAAAGACTTTTTAAGGAAAAAACATGAAAAAAATAAAAAAAAAAATGAGAAACTAATTTGGATCTAAAACAAAAAAAATTGCTAGATTAGAGGGAAAATATTGGTTGGAAATTAATAGGTCTGTTCCTTTGATTGCTAATATTTGCACTTTTTAACAGCTTTGAAAATTTTTAATACAAAAATTTTAGAAAATAGCAGAGCTAGAGCTCGAACAAACGGAGGGAAATTTAAGCGAAATAAATTTAAAAAAATTTTGGTGTTGAAAAAAATGTTTGTATTAAGAAACAGTTTTATGTTAGTTGAAAAAAAAAATTTTTTTTTTTAAAACTAAAAATTTTTTTTTTTAAAAAAAAAAAAATTAATTTTATGAAAAATTTTATATGTATTTAAACAAAAGAAATATTGTATTGAAAAACAAAATTCCATTTTGAATTTTTTTTTATTTTTCATAAAAAAAAATTTTTAAAAAAATAATTTAAATTTTTTTAAAAATAAAAAAATAATCAGAACTCAATATGGTGCTTTATGCACATAATTTTATTGAAAAATCTAAATAATTTCTAAATTTTAAAGAATCTGAAAAAATACTGAAAAATTCAAATTATTACTGCTCACAAATTAAAATTTTGCTTTTTAATTCAATATACATATATACTTTTATTTTTAATAATCACTTTATTACACAATCAAGTGAAAACTTAAAAAATAAATAAATCACTCCCTGAAAGCATTACACTCCATAAAGTATGCTGTACTTTTATAATTTAATGATTAAACGAGTCGATAAGCTTTTACATTGAAATTTTTTACAATTTGTTTTTAATTTTTTTTCCTTTCTGTATTAAAAATTTACAGATTTTTTTCCTCTGTTCTTCTTTATAAGTTTTATTTTTTTTTGCAAACATTTAACATTAACAGCCTTGTGGTATGCTTTTAACTGCTGAAATAGTTAATAAATAGTGTTGCATCAAACAAAAAAATGTATTAAATCTGTACAAAGTATTTTTTATATTATGGCTATAAAAAAATGCTGTAATATTTCTTGTTTTTTGCAGTTTATAATGTTTTTCTTTATGGCTCACATATTTGCAGGTTATAAAATTTCATTATAAAACAAAGTTCTTTTTTCTGTAAGCCTTAAAGTAGGCAACAGCAAAATTGATAAATGTGTTTTATACATATAGTAGGTATTGATGTTTGTAATTTAAAAGGGTGTGGGTTTAAAATAATATGATTTGTATTAAGTGAAAACGATTAAATATGTGTAGAAGTACAATATTAAAATATATTAAATATTTACATGTGAATTTATGTTTTTAAAAAACAGATTTTTGAAATTTAAGAAAAAGTTATTTCATTTTTAATAATTTAAAAAACACATTGATAAATAAACACTTAGCTCATTGTTATGGATTTTCTGGCACGCAGAAGTTATCATCAGCAACCTTTATTAAATCAATATCTCCTGTTGAGAAATAAAATTTGGAAATAACTAACAGGATTTTGATTGTATTTCAAGAACATACCCTGAAATCTAAGTTACCAGTTTTGTCCACTATTTTGGTGACTTTTTCAAAAAATACCAAAAGTGTAGACTGAGTTATTAAAATTCACTAGTGAGTCTCTGGTTCCAAAAGAAGTGCCTAGTCAAAAGTACAATTTATACACAATTTACGAAGTCTACTTTTAGGCTTTCACAATAGTTTGTTTAATTGTTTTGTAAATATTTATTTATTCAACATTTAAGTTATTTTTAATAGTTTTTTTCTTAATTTATTTATCAAGTAAATAGTTATTTTTTTTTGTTATATTGTTGTTGCATTTCATTTCGAATTTAATACTGTTAATGCCTCATGTTTTGAAAATAAACATATTTTATAAATAAATAAATAAATTGTGCAAATATTTGTGTTTAACTTATGTCACTTGTGCAGGATTTATGAGTCAGATTTATAAACGAAAAAAAAATTCATAATCGGTTATTTATTTATTGCAATTGTATTTAATTGCTTTTTGGGAAAATCAATTGCTATAAATAAATCTATTGCCAGGGAGTAAAAATGATTTAAATATAAATAAATTAAAGAAAATGCCAAATCACAATAAAAAAAAAAATAATCTGAATAAAAGGCTAAAAATATTAAGAAAATTTTAAATATATGGATTAAGATTCTTAAGGAAAATATTTATCTAGTATTTAGAATCTCTAGACCATTCTAAAGTATGCTGTGATTTAAATCTTTAATTTTTGTGACTCTCTCTCTCTTGCTTAAGTGTTGTTTAATTGTATTAATCCCCTAAGTTATGCTATACTTTTTATATATTTCATATTTAAACACTTTAAATGGCAATACTTGGCAATATTATTTAATTGCTTTCTGGAAAAACAATTACTATAAATAAATAAATCATTTTCAGAGGAATAAAATAAAATGTTTTAAATATAATATAGTAAATTACAACATTAAACGAAAATATAAACTAAAATACTTTAAAAATTAGAAATTTATTGTTGCAAACTTAAAAAAACTGGATATTGATTCTGTATTTAGAGTCTCTACTAAACTTTAAAGCCTGTTATCATTTAAAGCTCATAATTTTGCTTTGTAAAGTTTGGCTAAGTACTTTTTGGTTTTAGTAATCCCTAGGGTATGCTATATTTTGTTTACTATTTGTTATTTAAACAGTAATGCTTCAAATTATGGTTTAAAAATTGCAGAATTTTCAATTTTTTAATAGGGGCTTAGTGAAAGTTACTTTCATGTTATTGTACACTTCAGTCTTCCCAGAATAACCCTAAATGTACAATATGTTAAACATGTTGTAATATTTTTGTTAAAATTTTAATCGATTTTAATGCATAAATGTTTTTTTTTTAACTTATAATCTCCATCATTTACATTATGGTTACATTATAGCCCTGAATTGTGGCCATTAAAGCAGACGGCAAATTTAACAAATAAAATAAGCAAAATTTCAGGGAACTTTACAAAACAAAATATGCACATAACCACTACAACAACCTGAATTCATCTATCTCACTCCCTCTCTCTGTCTCCTCTAGTTCCCTCTCTTTTTTTCTCAGTTAAATACTGCATTTTAGTCATTATAGCACAGCTGGATAGCATTTAATCTGTGACTACAATTTTAATAATGCACTCCCAAAAAAAATCTCTACTGCATATTTTAGGGGTTATGAAAAACTCTGCGTAGTATGTAGCAGAAGTAGTAAAAAGATTTGGTTTTATTAATACTACTAACAACATGCTAAACATGTCATTTGCAAAACCCAAACAAAATACATCAACCAAAAAATCATTTCATAAAAATTGCAATTTATACCCAAAAAAAAAAAACAAAATTTGTTTAAGCTAAAAATTGCTGGTGACATTACATGGCATAGTCAGTCTATTACAGCTGCAGAAGTCCTTCAGAAAAAGGGGTTTCGTTGCTGGCTTTTGGTTTGGGAACAAGTGTCATGTTAATTTTTAATGTAATGTGTTGTTCATACAACTTGTACATTAATACTGTAATGGCCAGAATTTCAACTTAATTTTAGACATATGTTGCAGACACAAACATTTAAATGGCAGATTATATGGTTTGAAGAAGAAAAAAATTAACACAAATATTAACATTTATATCCAAGTTATGTATTTACAGTTTATTTAATTAAATTTAAGGAAATCATACAACTTAAAGGTTTTTGGCTATTAACTAAAAGTGTTCTTTAAACTAACACCTAAACATAGGCTTTACTATCTTAAAAAAATCAAACACAAAAGTCTGCTTTACTATCTTAACCCCTATATCGAAACTTCAATAAAGATTTATTTTTTTCTGTTAATACCCTAAAATTTAATACTGTTTGATTTATTTTTAAAGGTTTTTCTTCTATTTGGCGATAATAATCAATTATTTTAAAGAAGTGGAAAGGCAAAATGTCTCCATAACAAAGAAATTGAAAAAAGTTTTCCTTCCTCCTAAAAAAAAAAGAATGAAACATATAAAATATTTACAAGAAAGGAAATAGAGTGGGAGTGTTTTTATTTTTTGGGGTGTGTGCGCCTTTTTTGGGAAGTATGGAGGGTATTCATATGTTTCCACGTATGAGTTAGTTACGTTTTTACACCTTAAGTACTTAACTAAGTAGCGTATGCAGGAAAAAGACGCACAAAGAAAAAAAAAAACGTTAAAATGTACATAAAATCAAGGTGTGTCTCTTATCAAATGTAATAAACATTAGATGGTTTTATGACAATTGTATATGTGAAGACGAATTGCGTTTTCTTTATAAAGATAGGGGAAACACAATAAAAACTTAACGCGTTAAAGCGAATATTTCAAGAAAGAAAAAAAAAATTAACATAAAAATATAGAAAGCTTTTTTGTAAAAAGTATTTTTAATAAATAAAAAGCTTTTTGAATAAAAAGCTTTTGGAATTGAAGTCTTTAAATAAATAGCTTTTTGAATAAAAAGCTTTTCGAACTTCCCAAATAAAGTTTTTTCTAATTTTGCATTTTTAAATAAATAAAAAACTCTTTTAAAAAAGTTTTTTCTAGAAAAGTTTTTTCTAATTCTGAATTTTTTAAACAAAAAAAATGTTTAATCAAGTTTTTTTTTATTAATAAAAAGCTTCTTGTAGACAAAACGATGGTAAGCTTTCCCAAATAATGTTTTATTCTTAAGAGCTTTTTTTAAAATTTAAATTTTTTTTAAAAATTTAAGAATATTTTGTGTAATAACTCGCTCATTTTGATAAATATATTTTGTAATAATAGCTTTTTGATGAAAAGCTTTCCCAGAAAAAAAGTTTTTTTTTAAAAATAATATTTTGATAAAAAGCTTTCCAGAAAGAAATTTTGTGTTAAAAAAAACTTTTCAAGAAACAATTTTTTAAACAATATTTTTGATAAAAATATTTTTCATTAAAAGCTTTTGAATAGAAATAATTTAAACAAAAAAACTTTTAGTAAAGAAAAATATTTTTTTGTAAAAAATTAAAATGATTTTCAATTTAAGGAAAGCTTTTGCGATAAAAAGCATTTTTGATAAAATTTGTTCTAATAAGCTTTGATACAAATTTTAAATAATAAAACTTTTGTTTAATAAATATCATTTCGACTAAAAACATTTTTTGAAAAAAAAAATTAAAAGCTTCTAAAAAATCTCATTAGATGTAAATCGTTTTTAAATCAGTTTTTGTATTGAGTTTTATAATAAAATGGAATGATTTTTGTATAAAAGTTTTTCATATTGAACAGAAGGGTATTTTCTAACACTTAAAAAGCTTTTTTAAGCCTTAGCAGAAAAGTTTTTAATAAAAAGGTTAAAGAAATTTAAATATTTTCTTTTATTTAAAAGTTTTACTATTAAAATTTTCTAAGAAATTAATTTATTTCAAAGCAGTTGTTATACAAAGACCTTCTCAAGTCAGAAAAGCTCTTTTATTGAATTTGTTTTATTAATAAGCTTTTAAATGGTTTCTCAAAAATGTTAACAACAGTATTTTAAATGAAAAAAGCTTTTTGATATAAATTTATTTCAAAGCTTGTTTTTATAAAAAGCTTTCTGAGATAATTTTGTAATATGCTTTTAAAAGCTTTTAAGATGAAGTGATTAAAACTTAAATATTTTTTGTCTTCAAAGCTTATTTTTAAAAAGTTGTTGATAAATTGATTTTAATTAGCTCAAAAATGTTTTGAATTAAAATATTTAATTTCAAAAAAAGAAAAATTTTGTACGAACAAAGCTTTTTGATATGAATTTATATCAAAGCTTGTTTTTAAAAAAACCTTTTTTTATAACTTTAGCAAAAACTTTTTGAAATCAAGCTTTGAAAAAATACTAAAAAATCTTTTTTTAATGAAACTGTAATAGAAGCTTTTAATGAAGAAGGTTTTTTTTAATATTTTTTTAAAAATTTTGTCACTTTTCTCAAAAGAGTCAAAAGCGTATTAAAAGCTTTTGACTCTTTTGAGAAAAGTGACAAAATTTTTAAAAAAATATTAAAAAAAACCTTCTTCATTAAAAGCTTCTATTACAGTTTCATTAAAAAAAGATTTTTTAGTATTTTTTCAAAGCTTGATTTCAAAAAGTTTTTGCTAAAGTTATAAAAGCTTTTTTCGTTATTAATTCATAACAAGATTTTTGAAATAAAACTTTTTACAAAAAAAAAAATATGAATTCCGGAAAACTTTTTATAACAAAATGTTTTACAAAAAAAGCTTTTTATAAAAAAACGTGTTATAAAAGTTTTTTAGTAAAAAGTTTTGATGGAAAAATCTTTTTTATAAAAAAGCTTTTTTAATTTTTAGCTGAAAATAGCTTTTTTGTGCTTTCCTTATAAAGAGCTTTTTCCTATCTTATTTATTTTTTTTGCTGAAAATATTTTTTAAAGCTTTTTTTGTAAAACTTTTCTTTTTCCCTTAAAATTACCTTTTTGCGTTCGCATTAATTGTGTTTTTCCCTTATTAGCTTTTACATTTAAACAAATCATATTAACATTAATATAAATTTAACTTTTTTGTGAACACAATAATCACCTGAAATGAAAAACCAGGCACACACACAACATAAAAGGAAAATTACGTTTGAAAAAATTTTCCTTTTAACTTTTTTATAATAAAATTTTTATGAAAAGTTAATGAAAAAAACAAATTAAAATCTTTCTAAAAACAAAACAAAACAGCATTTAAATTTATTATTTAAATTAACAAAAATTTTGTTAAATTATTTATAGTTAAACTGTTACCGGATACTGTAACCGGTTGGTTGTAACACGTCAGTTCTTTATTTTTTCCAACTTTTTGGTTCAAGCCTCAATGATTTAACAAGCCAGTCAGCTATAAATGAGTTTAAGCCAAAAAAAAGTCAACAAGTAAAAGAAGTAGTAGAAAACCAAACAGAATTTGTTTAAAAGAATGTGGTTTTTAGCTTAAACTAGTTGTGAAAAAAAGTGAGCAAAAAAAACTTAATATTTGCTTCAAGACAAAGTTCATATAAATAAAGTAATAAATAATTTTGTAAATGTAATTATTATTATTTGTAAGTTTGTTTTATAACGGAAGTTACAGGAAGTAATTGTCAAAGATTTCTTAGGAACTTTTTTTGTTTAATTTGTATTTACATGAAAAGTTATTTTAACATCTTTTAATTAGATTTATTGTTAAGGTATAACAATTCTGTGTTTAATTTCAAGTGTTAAATATCATTATAATTATAATGATGCCTGCCAGCAAGGAAGTACTTACATTTTTTTCTTCATTCTGTTCTTCATTTAAAGATTTCCTGTTGCGTGTATAGATAGACTAGACTATTATCCCCCCCCTGATTTTAAGTTTGCCTTTTTCTTAAACTATTTCATGTCTTGTGTTTAGTTTTAATGTCATTTATTGACGATATTTGATAAGTTTTTAATATGTTTAACATTATAAGTATCAGTCAAGCCGGTTTAAAAGAATTTCCTTGAACGGAAGTAAAATCTATAGCATAGAATTTATGTGGAAATATTATTAAGACTGGAGTTGGATTTTCAAAGAAAAAATATTCTTGAGTAAGAGTTAAAGTATTTTGTATAGATTTCCGTTTTTTATGATTAGAATTGTTGGAGTAATTACAGGTGCAATTAAAAGAAATCAGTATCCTGTTTAAAATCTTGAATAGAAGTATGTTTAAATCAAGGTTAATCAAAAAACAAAAGGTTGTTATAACTTTTTTTGATATCTATCAATTCGTGTTACTTTAGCATAGATACCTATTGAAAATCAGCAAAATTGTAACAAAAATCTAGGAGTTATGAGCAAAACAAAATGAAGATTTTTATAAAGACACAACTTAGCTTCAAGCGTAAGTCTCAGTGAGATCTTCTTAAAGACTTTTTTTAAACTCTAAAGTATAACTTTTGCGTCTTGCATACATTCCTTACTATTTTCCATTAAATGTTGTTTATTTGATAAACCTTATTTATTTACTTCATGACGCCTTTTTGCCTTATCACAGCTACATTATGTTTTCTAAATACTTTACAATTGTTTACTTTTTATGTGATTTTTTATTTTGCATCTATATCAATATTTATTTTCTACAAAAAACCCACACACTCCTCTGACTGCAACATTAAATAATATTTAAACAGAAGACTATGTCTTTGAAAATTACCAAAATCTATTGGACCTGATTTGAAATGTTTATTTAAATGTTTATTTCAAGTGGCTCAACAGCAAATAGCCGGCATTTGATCAACTACTGTTTTCTTAAAGATTAAATTTCAAGTCGTCCACAAAAAAAAACTACTCAAAAACTAAAATAAAATATTTTTTTTTTACCCTGAAAGGATGATGCTGAATACTCACTTGAAAGATTGTTTAATATTTTAATACAAACATTTGAAATCTTGAGATATTTAAATGAAGATAAAGATGTTGGGCAATAGTTTACATACCTGCAAATAAAAAAAAAGAAATTAAATTAATTTTTGGGTAATAAAATAAAAAACATTATAAAACTAATGTGTTTTAATACAAAAATACAAATGGCAATAAATTTATACAACTAAAGCTATTTGGAAATGTAAGAAGAGAGCAAACGCAGCCTTTCCGCTATCTTGCGGAAAGCTTTTTCACACCCATGTGATCATTCGAAATTGAAACCATTGAGCCATGTGATCATTCCCGAAACAAATTTCTTTCAATTGTTTCGGGTGTAGAGCAAGTTTTGAGTTTATAGAAGAGAGAGAGAGGAAGAAAAAAAGGAAACTCTTTTCAATCTCTTCTCCTCTCTCATCTACAAACTCAAGACTTGTGCAAAAAAACTTTACGTGTGTGAATCAGCTCAAAGTATCGAAACTGCAGTTCGATATATTTATGTAAGTAAGCTTTATTACAACATAAGTTACTTTGAAAAGTTATAGCTATATTGATGGTGGGTATACAAAATTCGACATAGCCGAATATAACACTCTTACTTGTTTACCTTCAAATGTCTCCCCTCCAAACCTATCAAAATTTACATTCCACCTGTTTTGTTATGTTCAAAATACATTTTATTTTCTATTCTCCATTATATTTTTGTTTAACAAATTATCTTTTCATAAGCCCTTGGCATTTTTTTTCAGCAGTTTCTTTTGCGTTCTTTCAAAACCATTAGTTGAAAACCGCAAATTTGTTCATTTACTTTAACTAATTAACAGTTCAAACGTTCTATATTATGAAATTGAACTTCATACATAATTTATAACTATGATTAAAATTTGTTATTATTAATAAATCAGGGGGGGGGTCTGCTGTAACAAGTCTTTAATTTATTGGCCTTAACAAAAGAGCCGAATTGCAAAAAATATAGAAACTTATCAAAATTATATACATAGATACTAATTTAATAACAATTTTACTGTTTTTAAGTTAATGATTGATTAATAAACAATTTAATTTATTTTAAATAGACAGGCGGCTTACAATCATTAGACTGACTCCTAAAACATGAAATATGAAAGAAAATGTTTAACTACTTAAGGCGTTGTAGTTTTGTCTGTAAAATGCTAATGAATTTATTTTGTTTTGATCATTTAAACTTTAACTAAAAGGAAAATTAAGTGATTTTTTTGTATAAACTCTAAATTAACTTAAGAGAGATAATAAACCCTTCACCAAAGTCTACTTCAAGATAAATATTTAAAGAAATTTTGGGGGGAACACATTTTTGTGGAAAGATATTTGGTGAAAAAAATTGGAGGAAAACATTTTAATGAAAAAACTAAAGTTTGGGAAAACAAAAATTTTAAGAAAAAAATCGAGGGAAAAAAATATTTTCAAACTAAATTTCGTGAAAAACTAAAATTTGGTGGAAAAAAAATAATTTGATGATTAACTAAATTTTGTTTAAAAAATGGCGGTAAGAAATTTTAATAAAAAACAAAATTTTAGAAAAACGAAAAAAAATTCTTAAAAAAAATTGGTGGAATTTGTCGGAAATTTTTTTTTTAATTTTTCAAAAAATGTTGGAAAATAATTTTGGAATTATTTTTTGGATGAAAAAAAAAATCGGGCTAAAAAGTATTTTTCCCGAATTTGAACTATAGTAGGTCCAACTTTTTATAGCCTTATATACATCGTTGCAATGGACTTTAAAATATCTATCATTAGATATCCATATTGTCTATATTAATGACTTAGTAATCCAGATATAGATCAAAAATAGGCCAAAAATCGAGGTTGTCCCGGTTTTTTCCTTATAAATTGCAACCGAGACGGAAGAATTCCCGATATATTGATGTATGAGTCATGTATCTAAGTTATTTGAGGGCTACGTAAAGTTTATTTCAACATACAGACCGATAGACGGACATGGCTATATCGAATTCGCTCTCTTTGTGGGGTCGCTAATGAAAAATGTAGAAATGACAAACTTATATATACCCTTGGTGGTATAAAAATTGATGGAAAACAATTTCGGAAAAAAAATAATTTAGTGAAAAACTAAAATTTAGTGTAAAACAAAATTTTGGTGAATAAAATTACTGCAACCAAATTTTATGAAAATAAGTGAAAAAGTCACGGTTTTTTTGCTTATATCTCAGCCGATTTTCTCGATTTTAAATAAAAACCTAAGTCGGACTTTAGCGGCTACATTGATGTATCAATCATATATGAAATTGTTGGCTTTGGAAATTTAAGTGCGTATATTTTTAAAGCGGTTTTAGGTTTTAATAATTTATATGTCATTCTGAAGGTGCATATCTGTCATTTATTCTCACTTAGTTACTGAACATTATAGTGAAAAAAACAAAGTTTTTTTGCTTCGAAAATATCGAATTTTGTACCAGCAAAGCGTGATATGCGGGAAGTTTTGCTTTACTTCTTTAAATTTTGGCATAAGCACACCATTTGCTCATCAGAGCTTATAGTGAATATGTTCTATCGGTTTCAATGTGCGAGAGATGGTTTATGCGGTTCAGAAGTGGTGATTGTGACAAAGAACACAAAGATCGCTTAGGTCAACCACAAAAGTTTGCAGACCAAGAATTGGAGGCATTACTCCATGATAATTGTAGGCAAACTCAACAGGAGCTTGCAAAATCATTGGGAGCTCAATCAGCAATTTCAAAATGTTTGTGAGCAGCAGGATTCATCCAAAAGCAGGGAAATTAAATACCATACGAATTGAAGACGAGAGACGATTTTTGTATGTCTGAAATGCTGCTTCAATGCTATAAAAGAAAATAATTTTTGCACCAAATTATTACTTGCGATGAAAAATGAATCCATTATGATAACCCGAAGTGTAATATATCGTATGTGAAGCTCAGCCAACCAGCCGAAACCATACCAACGCTCGGCCACATGTTACAATACATGTTAAAATATATTTAGAATGAAGTGGTTGGGAAGTTTTGTCATCATCCGCTTTATAGGTTAGACCATGCCCTGTCCGACTACTATTTGTTTCGATTAATGCAGAACGCTCTCTCTGGGATAAGCTTCACTTTTGAAGAGAATATCTGATTTTGGCTTAATTCGTTCTTGATCTCAAAAGATGAGCAGTTCGTTTGGTGCGGAATCCATATGTTGTCAGAAAGATGAGAAAAAGTCATAGCTAATAATGGCGAATAGTTTGAATATATTTATATTGTACAAATGTTTCAAAATAAAAGCTAAAAATTTAAACAAAATATACTGTAAATCAAGCAGACCCCTAAAAATGTATGTATGTACGAAATCAGGGCCGCCTGAAAAATGTATAAGTAAACAGAGGAAGATGTCAACATTTGCCCGTCAAACATTTTTGTTAATAGCTTTAAAGGTTCTTAAAAAATGCTATAAGAAATTCCTTTTAAATTAAGTTAAAAGTAAAGCTTTTAATTTGTCACTACCTTATGTTTTAAATACATTACCAACACCTTCTTTGCATAGTTTAATACCTTAAAATCGTATAATTTTCTACACATTTAACCAATTTTTGTTAAACAAATCCATCAAAAAAAATGCAAAAAAAAACTTTTTTTGCTACTTTTTTTTGTTCATTGTGGTCATAAAACATCCGTTTAACTTTAGTACAAGTACTTGTTTACAAACAACAAAAATCTAGGTATGAACAAAAGCAAAAAAAAAAAAAAACTGCTGTTAAATGATATGACAACAACAAATAAAGCAAACAAACAACCGACCAACCAACCTTTAATTCCATTAAGACATGATACCAACGGATATGTAAAAAAAAAGAATCTCATAGATGGCAAAAGAAGCCAGCAACAAAATACAAGAAGAAACTAAAGGAAAACAACAAAAAAAACTCTTACATACCGGCAAAAAAAAAACATGTTTTTTTTTTTGAACAAATTTTATGATCTGTTAGTTTAACAACTTGGCAGTACAATAACACTATTACTCGTACTGTAACTACTACTGACCACATTTGTTTGACAACAGCAATCTTAAGTCATCAGCAAAACCATGATGATGATAATGGTCAACAGCATCTTCTTCCTCTTGGTTACCAATGAATGATCTTCTTAGCTATTCTTAGTTAATTTAAAACCAGTAATATAAGCCAAACAGGACTGTAACCAACCAGTAATCGGGGGGGAAATTTATATGATTTTTTTTTGTGGTTTTAAAGAAAAGGGGAGTAGAAATTAAAATTCCTTTAGATGAAAGAGTTTAAAAAGGAATTTCTTTAGAAAGACTGGCAAAACCAGTTGAGTTATGATGGCAAAAAAAAATTATAAAAACAAACTTTCTTATTATATCATACGTTTTGGCCATAATTCTAGTAGAGTTACACTTAAAATTATTAAAAAATTGTTGAAATAGTTTGAAAGTTAAAACACTCAAGAAAAGCTTGTGCAATTAAGTTAAAGACTTAAGAAAAACAAACATTGATTGGTTATTTATATAATACTAGGATCGCCCGGTGGCCGAAATTCGACCACTTTTAAACGCTTTTTAACCACTTTTATGGAAAGAATTAAAAAAAAATATGACGTTCTGCAAATCTAGAGAAAATAACATTTTAAACCATATATGTTTCATCAATATTGGTGGACAATAACATACTTAAAAGTGTACCACAAAAAAACGTGTGGCCTATTTATATATAATATTATGTTTAATATTAAAAAACTTTAACTAATTTCTTAATGTTAAAGATAAAACTTCTTAAATTATCAGATAATTGTTAAAACAAAGCAAATTCTTAAAATTCTTGACAAAATTTCACTAATTTCTAAATGGCCTGCCTGAAAACTGTTTGACTTAAGAGCACAATAGTAAAAATAAAGTAAATTCCTAAAATTCAAGAACAAAATAAACTAAAAAACTTAAAAAATTTAATGGTTCGCCTAAAAACCTCTGGAAATTACACATTGGTTAGAATAAAAAGATTTGAATTTCTTATGCGCAAAGAGGAAGTGATGTCGATTTTAAGTTTTGAATTTGGACCTCATAAGCTCACCAGGAGCGCGATTACAAATATAGAATCCCCTCATTGAGCTCTATAAAAAAACCTATCAAAAAAAGCTTTCAATTATCTATTATAGCTTAGGAGATATTGACATTTGAAAACTAAATTTTCAAAATTTTTACCCTACTTCAGTTTTTTTTATAACATCGGATCCAAATATCCCCGATTTTGTAGATTTTTCTTTTGTTGGGCTAACAATAAATGTATATGTCAAACAGAAAAAAATTTTTTAAAAATCGTGATCGACTCCAAAGTTATATGCATTTGAATTTAAAAAATTAAATCGATTTTTGGTTAGCTTTCTGTAAAAAAGTACTTTTATCTTTCAAAATGATTTAAAAAATTTCTAAGAAAATTTATACTTTTTGAAAAGCTAAATTTACGCCAAATTTTTTAACTGAAAAATAAAAATTTTTGTTACCGAGAAGACCAGTTTCATTAAAAAAAGCCTATTTTTATGTAAAATTTAAATTTAAAGTAAAAATGCTCAAATCTCGTAGTTGATATCAAAACATAGTAATCCCTTCTGTAAATGATTCCGATAACCTCGCCCCTGGTATGGATATTATAACCCATTTTTGGGATTTTTTCAAACTTTATTGGAAATTGCGGGATTTGTAATAACAAATTTCAAAATTTGTTTTAATCTTTTCATTTTCAATGGAAAAATCTATAAAATTTCATTAAAAAATATTCATAAATCAAATTTTAATTTCAATTTAAAAAAATTGTATCTTCACAAAAACTAAATAAAAAGCATCTATTGCTATTTAACAATTAGTTAAATTTGTTCTTCCATTTTATGAATTGCCTTTAATTGTAGAATTTTGCTGCTATTTCAGAAAGTTTTTAGGTAGGACCTTTAATGATTGCTTAAATATGTCAGCTATTTTGTGGATTGTATTGTGCTGCAATTTCAAAATGTCCATACATTTTTTGAATTTGCTTGATCTGTAACATTTTTCAGCTATTTCAGGAAATTTTTAGGCGGGCCATTTAACAGTTAGTTAAATCCTTTAGATATTTTATAAATTTACTTTATTTTTACCACCCTGCTACTACAACAAAAAGTTTTCAGGCAGTTTAATTGGAAATTAGTTCAATTTGTTTATGAAGTGTAAGAATTAGCTGTCTTTTCAGTATTGTCCTACAATTTCAAAAGGTTTTCTGGCGGTCCATTTAGAAAGCAGTTAAATTTGTCCATGCATTTTAAACATTTCTTTGTTTATACTAATCTGCTGTTATTTCAGAAAGTTTTCAGGAGGGCCTTTAACAATTTATTAAATTTTGAGATTTCTGTTTAATTTTTAAATTTTTGTTGAGGTAGATATTCTTGCTTCATTAATGTTAAGCCTTCACAAACTCATTTGTAAAACAAAAAATTTCCCAGGACAATAACTCATATTATTTACAAAATCCATCTGTTGCAATTGCTAAATTTACAACGCCTCTCAAGAGTACAACAGCTGTAAAAAATACACCAAATACAAAATTCTATAATTTTTACACTACAAAAAAAAAATCTGCTAAACAACATACGCAGCAGCATGGAAAATTCGTGAAATATTATAAATTACTCTAATAGCAGATGTCTAAGATTTCCAACTAGATCTAAACTAAATGCTCTACACAAGGAATCCATGGAAAAATCACAACAAAAGAAGCTACCCAACGTTCATTAAACTCCAAAACTAAATAAGTAGTCCTTTTTTATGTTAAACAAAACACAAGACACTCCAGTAGCAGCAACATCCAACGAAAACCAAAAAAAAAAAAACTGCATTCAATCTGTACAAGTGTGGGAATTTTTAAAATTTATTTTCTACATTTGCACTTGAATTTGAAATAAAGAGAAAGAGAGAATGAAGCAAAAATAAAAAAAAACAAGCTGTAGCATCATCATCAGTCACCAACCACCATTGGAATGCAGTTGTCAGAAGTCTGAACAAACATATTGGGTTCTTTAGAATGTTGTCGGTCGGTCGGTCCGTCTGTCTCTACACACATGTTTGTTTGAATTAAGGCAGGTAGTGAAATCAGTTTAATGTTCAAATGAAATGTTTATTTGTTTTTGGATTTTTCATATTGTGCATGAATTGAAAGGAAAGTGTTTTTTTGAAATCGTTAATATTGAAAATGGAAATCAAAATATCAGCCATACCAAATCAATGTAAATTTAGAACATTAAATGGTAAAAAATAAATGTGATAGTAAAATATTTCCGGTTTACATAAACAAGATTTACTTTTATTTTTTTTAAAAATGATAGACATATGTAAATTAAATGGGAATATATAAAGAGAAAAAAGCAGATGCAGTAAATATGGTCAGTATTTGAAAACATTTTAAAAGAAATTGTTTTCCAAAATAAATAAAATGTTTAAGGAAATTGATTTAAAACTGTACATTTGTAAGGTTTTATAAAGGAAATATTAAATTTTTAATTTTTTTTAAGGGAAAATGAAAGTGGCCCGTCTAAAATGTTCTTAGAGAAGATAAGTTTTGAAAAACTAAGGACATTTAATTCCATAGCAATGATTTTGTGATAACATTTGTCACAATTTACACCTAAAAAAAAATATTTTTTTTAATTAATTAAATTATGTTCGATTCGTAGCACAGTGCAAGAAAGCCACGGTCTTGACAGTATAGGTTCGACTCAACTACTAAAGGGTAGAAAAACCCTGTACTCAGTTTGGCATTATTGATTACCAGTCTTTTCTTATTGACCTCCAAAAATTTTAAAAATCAGTGGGCCCTCAAAAAAAAGTGTCATCAGTTTTTGGCCAACAGATCATTCAGACTAGGTGATAACGCTTAACTATATATGACAATACTATAGCTAAGAGTCCACCAAACAAGTTTTGTTTTAACTTTTTGTCCAAAAAATAGCTTTTTCGTGTCCTATGCTTAAAAAAAATTATATTTTTTTAATAAATTAACAGAAATATCATATCTATGTTCGATTTATAACACAGTGCAATAGTGCAAGAAACTCACGATCATGACTGCATAGGTTTGACTCTACTACAAAAGGGTAATAAAACCTTGTACTCAGTTTGGCGATATTGGTTACCAAATTTTTGTTATGGGCCTCCAAAAATTCTGAAAATCTGAGGGCCCTCAAATAAAAGTGTCATCAGTTTTTTCCCAACAGCTAATTCAGACTTGGTGATACCGCTTAACTATATATGGCAAGAATATAGCTGAGAGTCCACCAAAAAAAGTTTGTTCTCATTTTTTTAAAAAAATAAGCTTTTTCTTGTTTTTTTTTTTTTTAAAAATTTGAAAAATTTTTTTCACATTTTTCACTAACTCCTATTTTTTCACTAACAATATTTGAAAAAGTTGTAGCTAGATTAAAGCTGAACAACTCTTGTGGACATATTTATGCAATCTGAATGTGTTTAGGCACTCTAAGTAGCTCATAAAGGTCAGTTGGTACCTGTAAGCTGTAAGCAAAATTTATTTCATGGACTCTTAGCTATATTAATGCCATATATAGTTAATCAGTATCACCAAGACTTAATTAGCTGTTGGCCAAAAACTGATGACACCTCTTTTTAAGGGCCCATTGAATTTCAGAATTTTTGGAGGTCCATAAAAAAAGACTGGTAATCAAAAACCAAAAACTGAGTATAGGGGTTTTACTACCCCGATCTATACTGTTCAGTCCGTGTGTTTTTCCAAAAAAATTTATTTGTGTAATAAGATTTAAAACAAATTTAAAGATTTTTTTTATATATTTTTTAGGTTTTGTTTGAAAATATTAATTGATTGACATATTTACATTTGCATTCATGGGATTTTTAACATAAACTTTAAAAATGCCTTAATATTTTTATTTTGTTCTGATTTTTTTATTTCAAATAAAACCCTAAAAACGTGTGAAATTCTTTCTTGCACATCTGGGAATAAAGTTCAAAATTTCTTTTTGAAATTGATACATTTAATACCGCCTCAAAACGGAAGCTTTTAATACTGAACTTGTATGCTTTGAAATTTTCGCTATAGTGTCTTTTTTTCTCTTGTTCATTTGCCTTTAAAGTGTAATTAATTGAAAGTATTGTTAAATTTAATTTATTTTTTTTTCGTTTTCATACTTAATTTAAAAGAATTCTTTTTGCCCTCATTTTGCTCATCTTTCTTTTCGTGTTTTCTTCTGCATTCTTGTGTGTATGTCATTTTTGGTCTCCATTATATAGGGGCCACAACAAGAAAAAAAAGCTCATTAAGTACTATTTTATTTTTTTGTTGAAAAAATTTTGCTCAGATTATGCTGTACTTGAGTCCGACATGCAAGTTTAATTGAGCTTATGTTTAAGTGTAAAGAAAAAAATATATATTGTTAAACTGTGAGAATATCCTTCTGATTTTTATAATTTACAATGTAGAGCAAGTCTTCTGGCTTCATTTTACTTTCATGTTATGGGTTTATGTGCTTTTAAACTATAGTAATTTTACTTTAGTTTTTTTTTTTTTGCTTTAGTAACTTTTTAATCAGTAAATATGTAGCAAAAAAAGTGTCCTTCATGTTGACACTTGAGTAGCCGGGAATAATGACTGACACTTCAGTTTCCAAATGCAACTGCAGTAAAGGCAAAAATGTATGTAACAATGTGAAATTTGTTGAATAATTTGTCCTATAGCAATGAATGTTTGTTAATGATGTAAATTTGTTCATAAGTTAAACTAAATTATTGATGTAATCTTAAGACTTTAAATTCTTAAATTTCTTGCAGTTTTCAGTTTCAGTTTATTTTTCTTTTCATTTTCCTTTTCCTTTTCTTAAGCCAATTATCTCATTACCTATTTCTGTAATTTTTCCTCTCTGCTGTTTTTGTATAGATTTTTTCACACTTTTCACTTGTAATCATTATGAAAATCTTGTTAATTTTCAATAGAATTTTGGTTTAATCTCTTTTGTTTAACAGCAAGGCGTTACTTGTTACAGAAACGTGTTGCTTTATGGTGTCAAACAGGCTGCTTTTTTTTGTTTAGCAAAGGGATGAATATCAAGATTTTTATCAAATTATTAAAGGATTACACATTAATTTGGGTAATTTTTCATGCTGAAATAATGTTAACAAGGTTATGAGATGTTCTTTATTTAGACTTTTTCAGCAAGTTCTAGAAACATCGTAAAAACCCTTACAATTGGCTATTAAAATTTGCAATACTTTCCCAATCAGAGGGGGTTAAAAATTAGAATTTGTTCTACATTTTTATATGAAAACGTTTTGGTTTCCGGTCGGAATTCTTATTTCACCCCCTCTGGACCCGCGTCTGTTCCCAATAGATATTAAGTTTCCATTGTTTACTTAATGTAAACAATTAAAATGTTGTTTGCCTTATGCTTTACTTTTTGCTAACCTAAACAAATTGTTCAAAATACCTTTAAATTGTTCATAAATTTAATTGAAAATTTATGCAAATTATTTAAATTTATACATGTGTTTAACTCAAAATCAATTTTACTTTTCGTATTATTATTTATTTAAAACAATTTGTTTGTGGTTCTGTTTGCCTTTTTTTCATATTTCTAATCAAATTCTAAAGACCATATATGTTGCTAAATAAATGTATATTAAAAATGTGTTGCTGTTGTTAATGTTATTGTTTGGAAATCCGTTTTAATTAAATAAAATGGAAAGTATTTAAGCCATATTTAATGCTTTAGTTTGACAAAAAAGTCGTTGATTTTTGAGGTAAACTAAAATAATAAAGAACACTATAAATTTCATACAAATTTGTAAAATTTAAGGAAATATTTCATGAAATAATAAAATTTATTATTAGAAATAAAAGATATAAATTTTTTATTTTGCAATATTGAACAATTTGAATAGAAAATCTTTTTAGATGTTGATATTAGTTCACATGGTATGCAATTTCTTAAAAAAAATTATCAAAATCGATCAATATTATTTTTGCTAACTTTTGTAAATTAGGGAAATAAAAATTTAAAAAAAAATTTTTTTAGAAAAATTAAAAATTTTATTTATCAAATAATAGTAATAAATCGTGCGATTCATAATCAAAAAGAAATTTTTTAAAAAATTGCTTGTAACTGAAGATATGGATTTTTAAAGTTTAGGAAAATGAAACTGGCGGGGAAGTTGTATATCTATATACTCTAGACATAAAATGCTAAAAGTATAAATATTCACACAAAACATCAAAAATACTACTACTATACGGTAAGTATAAATAGATGTGTGTGTAAAATATGTGAAATTTATTTTACATATTTTACATCATGTCAACAATAGGTAAATAAATGCAAATTTGTAATAAAAAACTTAAAATATTTACAGAAATTACATTTGGAACGGTTTTTGATTTTTTACATGATGTAAATAATAGGTAAACAATGTAAAATTAGACAGAAAACCTTTGTGGAACTTTAATTTTTATGAATTTAAGGGATTTTAAAAATCTTTCATTATTTACATCGTGTAAACAATAGGTAAACAATTGAAAATGTCTAGTAAAAAGAGTTAAATTTTAGAAATAACATATTTTCTAATATTTTGCATTATTTACATGATGTAAATTATAAGTAAATAATGTATTATTAAGCCAAAATTACTTGTAAATGTTAAAATTCTAGAATTTAAAAGATTTTAATTTTTCAGTTTTTTACACAATGTAAATAAAGTAAAATTAGGCAAAAATCCTTTGCAAAGTATAAAAATTCTAAATTAATGAATTTTTTTTTTCTGATTTTAAATATTTTTAATTATTTACATCATGTAAACAATAGAAAATTTCTAGTACAAAGATTTAATTATTAGAAAAAATAAATTTTCTAACATTTTACTTTATTTACATGAAGTAAATAGTTAAAAATGTACCAAAATTACTTGTAAATATTAATTTTCAAGAATTTAAAAGATTTTATTAATTTTTCAGTTTTTTACATAATGTAAATAATAGGTAAATATGGTGTAAATATAGGCAAACAATTAAACATTTCTTGTACAAAGAGAAAATTTTTAGGAATAATAAATTTTCTAAAATTTTATATTATTTACATGATGTAAATTTTAGCTAAATAGTATAATTTTAAGGCAAAATTACTTGTAAATATTATATTTCTAGAATTTAAAAGTTTTTTTTATTAAATTTTAAGTTTTTTACACAATGTAAATAATGTAAAATTATACTGAAAATACTTGTAAAATAATTTGAAAGGTTTTTAAAAATTGCTCATGTTTACCTCATGTTTATAATAGGTAAACAATTGAAAATGTCTCCTATAATAATACAATTAATATAAAAAACATATATTAAATTAATTTCCATTATATGCATATGAAAACAAAGTAGTATGAAATAAATTTTAAATTGCAATGAATTTAAATTAAAATTTCTTAAAAATCTTAAGTAATGAAGCAACTATTTTATATTTACTTATTGATTTAACAATTTGTTTACAACATTCCTCAATGACTAATACCTTGTTTAAATTATTAAGTGAGGCATCATTATTTATAATTACTTACAATTAATATACTTCAAATAAATACAATTATTAATCTAATAAAGGAAAGAAGCATATTGGCTTCATGGGTGGCATCAATGAGTTAAACAAGGCTAAATCTTAAAGTTTAGAGTTTAAGTCATGACTTTGAACCTTTAATAAAAGAAAGTGTAGTTAACAATTTATTTCCTTTTGTTTTGCTGTTTTATTACAATATATTAAACTAAAGTAATTTCACTTTTTTTCTATTATTTTTATGATTTGTATGATGGTTTACCGCACCATTAACTAACAAATTAATTTGATGAAAAAAACAATTTTTCATTTGTGTAAATATCTAAATTTATCGAAGTATAATAAAAACAGTTAAAAACAAAATTGAGGTTTAAGAAACTATAAAAATTTCAATTAAATTAAATTACAATGTTTTTCTTTTGAGACTTTATATAGGTATTTAAGTTTGCATGTTGGTGGGTAAACAAATAAATTTATGGTAAATTTACAACAATTACTCTAACGATTAGACAACAAAAACAATCATTTAAATTTAATTAAATTAAATTTGTTTTAATTATTTCAAAACTAGAGCAATTCATTTAACCTGTTTCTTGAATTTTATGTCAGTAATATAAACAAATTTATTTGAGGTTTTTCGTTTTAAATTTGTATTCATAAGATTTTGAATTTTGTTTCAAAAATTCTTCATAATTTTTATATTAGTCATGTTTCATTTGTTTTCTTAGGAATTTTTAAGTTGAAAAGTTTTTTTTTTTGCGGGCTGAGTGTAAAACCCCAAAGTCAACACTATTGGAATGTTAATACAAATGTGCTGCTACTGTTGCTATACAGGTGCCGGTAACCGCAACAAAATTTTAGTAAATTAATAATAAATAATGTTAATAACAAGTGTGTAAAACATACAAACAAAGAAATTAACTGAGGTTTATAAAAAATCAAAAAATTTAGCAAAAAAAAAAGAGATGATTCAGCTACTTAAAATAAGAAATGCTTTCTTTAAATATGACACCTTGTAAATATAAAAACAAATTTTATAAAATAACCGAAGTAATTTTAAACGGTTTTAGTAAAATTTCAAATAACGCAAGCTAAAATTTCAATTCCATTAAAAAAAATACAAAAAAAAAAAAAAATTTTATAATTCGTATTTTCTTTAAAACATTATTTTTTGTCTAACTTGAAAAGTTTAAAACAGATTTTTTTCATTTTTTCAGCCAACAAAGCTTAAATTATAATAATTTTATCAAAATAAACTTTATTAAACAAATTTATAAAAAGAAAAAGTTTAACCTAAACTCAGATTTTACAACTCCATTCTATTTCATAATTTTAAACTTTTAAAACATTTTGTTTAAAATATTTATAAGATTTGTCTTACAAATAAGATTTGCCAAGCAAATTTATTCACGGAAATCTACATGATCTTAATTTTTAATTTTTTTTCTTCATTTAAATGTTTGTAATCTAGATTTATTTACTTACTAAAAAATTGTTATTCCTCATTTTCTTTAAGGTTTTATTATTTATAAAGAGAAAATCTTGATTTGTAAATCTTCTTGCTGTCTTTACTGCATTAATGTTTAAACAAAGAAAGGGAAATTAAGTTAAAACAATTGATAATAAAAATTATAAACAAATACACATAGAAAAAAAGAAAGTGACATTTATGGGAAAATATAAATTTCAAAGTTAAACAATAGCAAAAATATTAAACAGGAAAGTAACAACTTTAAAACTATTTTAAATAATTTTATTAAATTAAGTTAAAAAACCAAATGATATGAGATGGAAATTTGAAAACTGAATTTGTAAAGAAAATTGTCTTGTGAAGATACTATATTACTGTAAAATGGCATTGTAAAAATACTATTCTCTAAAAAAAAGTCTTTTAAATTTACTATTCTATAGAAATGTGTCTTGTAACGATACAATTCCATAGAAAGGTATCTTGACAAAACACTTATCCAGAGAAAAGCCTCTTGTAAATATACTATTCTCTAGAAAAAAGTCTTGTAAATTTACTATTCTATAGAAATATGTCTTGCAAAGATACAATTCCACAGAAAACTATCTTGACAAGACAATTTTCTATAGAAAAGAGTTGTAAAGTTACTAGTCCATAGAAAGCTGTCTAGTAAATATTTATATAGCAAAGTGTCTTGTAATTATAAAATTCTATAAAAAAAGTATCTAATAGAGATATTATTCTATAGAAAAGAGTCTTGTAAATATACAATTCTAAAGAAAAGTACCTTGTAAAGATACAATTCTATAGTAAGGTCTTGTAAAATTACTATTTAAAGAGAAACTATCCCCAATTCTGGATTGTTTTCAATTTTGTATACTCTACATCAACATAGTGGTAATGCGTTTGTGCAGATGTTTGTAACTCCAAAAAATTAGAATCACTTTCTGAGTCGATTAAACAATGTCCGTCCGTCTGCCTGGTTGGCTGGCTGTCCATTTAAACTTTTGCGCAGAGTACAGGTCGCAATTTTGAAGATATTTTGATGAAATTTGATACATATAATTTTTTCGGCCCAAGGACCAAGCCTATTGAAACTGGCTGAAATTGGTCCATTATTTTACCTAGCCCGCATACAAAGTCCTTCCGAAATTAGACTTTATCGGTCATAAATGTTTAATTTATAAATGTATCTCCACAAATTTCGCTCCAAATAAGTTTTATACAAAATTCATGTCACCAAATTTTGTTACGATCGGTCCATAATTAGTCATAGCTCCCATATAGACCCGCTTCCGAAAATCACTTTAATGTGCATAAAAATTAAAAATGTTGGTATAAAAATAAAATTCGACAGAAATAACTATCATATAGACATAAATTACACGATCTAATTTCATGGTGATCGGTCCATAATTAGTCATAGCTCCTATATGAGGCCCACTTCCGAAAATCACTCACGAATATAAATTATTGAAATTTTAAAAGAAAAATGTTTTCGCTCATTTACTTGATGTAGGGTATTATATGGTCGGGCTTGACCGACCATACTTTCTTACTTGTTTTTTTAATATTTTTCTAGCTTAGGAAAATCTATACCTTAAAACCAAACTTATTGTTTTAATTTCCAAAACATAACAACTTTTTTATCTTTTCAAAAAATTCATTTTTCTTTTTCTTAAATATTTCTTTTTATTAATTGTTTTACTAACAAAAAAAAGTTTCTTTAGAAATCTTTTATTAATTCTCAATATTCCTTTTAAACATGTCCAGCATATTAATTTTAAACAACCACAAATCTCTGCTTTATATTTCTAAACAAATCTGTCTGATACACTTCAGCCCAGAATTTAGAACAATTGCCGATAACGAGAACGGAAAAAAGGACAACAATTTTGTTTGTGGAGTTTACTCAACAGGCGCTAAATACCTTAAGCACGTAGTTTGTTATAGATTTACGAAATTTATGTGTGAGAAACACAAAGAAAAAAACAAGGATACACCTGTGTTTAAAAAAAGCCAGACATCGTATAAGATCACGTAGTTAACAATTGATATAAGTATTAAAAGACAAGTATTAAGAAAACATAGATATTTTTATGTTCAAACAATTATTGGGTTCTTGTGTGTATGTTGAACTATTGTCTAGTATCCGGCCAAGTACCTGTCACAGTTGTTAATAAAATACCTAAACGTTTCTTTCTTAGTTTGATTTAAGTTGAGTTTGGTTTTGGTGTAAAAACTTAGCTATCCAAAAGAAAATATTACAGGTATTTAGAACGTGCTTGGCATAGAGAGTTTTAGTTATTAAAAGAGTCTAAATAGTTACTTTATAATAAAATATAATATTTACAATAAAATAATGGACAGGAAACTGTTATATTAATAAGAGAGTTTAACGGAATTTTTTAATTTGCTAAAAAAGTTAAGGTGGCTTATGTACCCCTTTTTCAAAATATTCCAAATTCTCTAAAATAAAGTTCCAGAAAGGACTCTAATAAAGAGATTTATTAATGTCAACAACTTTAACACTTTATTTCGCATAAAACGTTAGGTGGCTAAAGTACCCCTTTTCAAGATATTCCAAATTCTATAAAATAATGTACCACAAATGGCTCTAATAAACAGCCTTGTTAATATTAACAATATTAACACTGTAAAATATAGCAATCATAAAACAATAAGGTGGCTTATGTACCCCTTTTCAAATTATTCCAAATTCTCTAAAATAAAGTTCCAAAAAGGACTATAAAAATAGCTTTATTAATGTCAACAGCATTAACCTCGTAAATATATAACAACCATAAACTAATTTCGCATAAAACGATAAGGTGGAGCTTGAACCCCTTTTCAAAATATTCCAAATTCTTTAGAATTAAGTTTCATAAAAGGCTCTAATAAAGAGCTTTATTCAAGTCAACAACATTAACCTTGTAAAATATAACAATAATAGACTAGTCTCGCATAAAACAATAAGGTGGCTTTTGAACCCCTTTTCAAAATATTCCAAATTCTTTAAAATAAAGTTCAATAAAGGACTCTAAAAAGAGCTTTATTAAAGTCAAAAGCATTAAAACTGTAAAAAATAACAATCATAGACTAATATCGCATAAAACATTAAGGTGGCTTATGTATCCCTTTTCAAAATATTCCAAATTCTTTAAAATAAAGTCTAATAAATGACTCTAAAAAGAACTTTATTAATTAAAACATCTATAACACTGTAAAATATAACAACCATAGACTAATTTCGCATAAAACTATTAGGTGGCGTTTGAACCCCTTTGAAAATTATATAAAATTAGAAATATAAAGCCTTATAAAAGAATTTAATAGCAAATCTGTATACAAAATTCAAAATTATGAAGTAAATTTTAGGCTTTATAAAAGATACAATTCAAAACTAAGTATTTGTATTCAAAAATGTCGCTGGTTCTTTTTAGCTTATTTTTTCCACTAAATCATTCTTACATTGTTTATCATGTTATAGCTTTTTAGCAACAAATTCAATAAATAATATATATTTTTTTTAATAAAAGCAAAAAACAAACAACAATAAATCTCTATATAAATCTTTTCAAAATCAAGTCTAATGTATTCATATTCATATTTTACAAATTGTTTATCCCCATATGTCATGAATTGAAAAGGTGTGTCACGATTTTTTGTCAAACTAAAGCATTAAATATGGCTTAAATACTTTCCATTTTATTTAATTAAAACGGATTTCCAAACAATAACATTAACAAACAAAAACAAATTATTGTTATAAATTTATTTAGCAACATATATGGTCTTTAGAATTTGTTTAGAAATTTGAAAAAAAGTCAAACAAACCATAACAAATTGTTTTAAATACATAAATAACACTGTACAACATTTTTCAGTTCATTGCTTTGGGACTCAATTCTGACAATTGCACGTGAAAGTAGCCCCAAAAATAAGAACTTCTGCATCATTAGTTTTGTCAAGTTGGCTGCCGTATTAATTTAATGACCATACGAATTTTTTTTCCTCAAGGTGGATTTTTATCACTTTTTCTATATTTTAGCACGGTTATATCTCGTATACCGTACGGAATATCTCTTTTGTGGCTGAAGCAAAGTTGTAGATATTGAAAAGTAGAAAAAAAGTACGGAACATACCTACCCGAAAAAGGTGCATCCAGTGCCTTAAAAATCGCAAAAATGCCAATTTTTTTAAAATTGTTTACCAATTTTTCACCTTTTTTACTCAATAACTGGATTACAAATCCAATTATGGACTGATCACCATGAAATTAGGTCGTGTGATTTGTGTCTATATAAAAGTTATTTATCATGAATTTTGTATGTATACCATAATTTTTAACAGATTTATTCACTTTAAAGTGATTTTCGGAAGCTGGTCTTATATGGGAGCTATGAATAATTATGGACCGATCATTATAAAATTTTTTGACATGAATTTTGTATATATAAAACTTATTTGGAGCGAAATTTGTGTATATACATATATAAATTAAACATTTATGACCGATAAAGTCCAATTTCGGGAGGACATTTGTATGGGGGCTAGGTGAAATAATGAACCGATTTCAGCCAATTTCAACAGTTTTCGTCCTTGGGCCGAACAAATTATATGTACCGAATTTGTTTATGATCGGTCCATAATAAGTCATAGCTCACATATAAGACACGCTTCCGAAAATCACTTTAAAGTGCATAAATCTGTAAAAAATTATGGTATACATACAAAATTCATGATAAATAACTTTTATATAGACACAAATCACAAGACCTAATTTCATGGTGATCGGTCCATAACTGGATTTGTAATCCAGTTATTGAGGAAAAAATGTGAAAAATTGGTTAAAAAATTAAAAAAATGGGCATTTTGGCGATTTTTAAGGTACTGGATGCATCCTTTTTGGGTAGGTATGTTCCGTACTTTTTTTCTACTATTCAATATCTACAATTTTGCTTCAGCCACAAAAGAGATATTCCGTACGGTATACGAGATATAACCGTGCTAAAATATAGAAAAAGTGATAAAAATCCACCTTGAGGAAAAAAAATTCGTATGGCCATTAAATTAATACGGCAGCCAACTTGACAAAACTAATGATGCGGAAGTTCTTATTTTTGGGGCTACTTTCACGTGCAATTGTCAGAATTGAGTCCCAAAATCATGTGTTGTACTGTGTAATAATACGAAAAGTAAAATTGATTTCTAGCCAAATAATTTAAATAATTTGCATAAATTTTCAATTAAATTCATGAACAATTTAAAAGGTATTTTTGTCTAGGTAAGCAAAAAGTAAAGAATTTGCTTTATAACTATATCAAGCTATTAATAACAACATTTTAATTGTTTACATTAAGTAAACAATGGAAACTTAATCTCTTTTGGGAATTGTTATAATTATTCTGAATATTGTATCTTTAGCTTATACAATATTCAGAATAATTATAAAATTATTACAGCTGAAATTCTATTAAACAATCGTAATGATCGGTCAAGCCCGACCATATAATACCCTACACTAAGTAAAAGAGCAAAAACATTTTTCTTTTAAAATTTCAGTAATATATATTTTTGAGTGATTTTCGGAAGTGAGCCTAACATGGGAGCTATGACCAATTATAGACCGATCACCATGTAATTATGTCGTGTGATTTATGTCTATATGAAAGTTAAATATGTTGAATTTTGTGTGTATACCAACATTTTTAAGCGATTTATGCACGTTAAAGTGATTTTCTGAAGCGGGCCTTATATGGGAGCTATGACCAATTATGGACCGATCACCATGAAATTAGTACATACGATTAATGTCTATATGAAAGTTAACTATGTTGAATTTTGTGTGTTTACCAACATTTTTAAGAGATTTATGCACGTTAAAGTGATTTTCGGAAGTGGGTCTATATGGGAGCTATGACTAATTATGGACCGATCGTAACAAAATTTGGTGACATGAATTTCGTATATATAAAATTTATTTGGAGCGGAATTAGTGAAGATACATATATAAATTAAACATTTATGACCGATAAAGTCCAATTTCGGAGGGACATTTGTATGGGGGCTATGTGAAATAATGGACCGATTTCAGGCTTCGTCCTTGGACCGAGAAAATAATATGTATCAAATTTGATCGAAATATCTTCAAAATTGCGACCTGTACTCTGCGCACAAGGTTTACATGGACAGCCAGCCAGCCGACCAGACGGACGGACGGACAGACATCGTTTAATCGACTCAGAAAGTGATTGTAAGTCGATCGGTATACCTTAAGGTGGGTGTTAGACTAATATTTTTGGGCGTTACAAACATCTGCACAAACGCATAATACCCTCCCTAATCTCACATTTTTAATTTATACATCCAATAAATAAAAACTTGTCTGCTATTCAAAATGTCTAAATTTGAAACTCTCACTCCAGAATAGGGCAGATTTTACACTAAAAAATAAGTTGGCTGCAAACATTTTCCCAATAAGCACAATAGGGTGGAATTGGATCAAAAAATAATCTTGCAATTTAACATTTTTTAAAATCTCTCGGAAATAAAAATCCAGCATAGGGCTGTTTTTTAAAAAATGTAAGACCCGATATGGCCTGTAATTTTGCTAATTAAGCGTAAAGCGCTCTATTTACAACTTTTGTGTCTTTGGTGACCCCCAATGAAAATTTACCCCCAAAAATTTCGTAGAATATTTTAATCCTTAAATGTCCTTTTTGAAAGGACTTTTCTTGATTTTCTCAAAATAGGTATTAAATTGACCCCTAAAGAGAGGAGATAGGGGGTTAAGATCTTCTACAAAAATGATCCCCATAAAATTCCACAATATAACTCTGACAATAAGAATTCTCTCAGATATTAACTTACAACATTTTTTTCAGTTAGTATAATGCTACCTTCAATCAAAAATTGAAAATTTTGACTCACTGTAAAAAAAAATTTCAGACCAGCTGGACTATAAGTTTATTCTACAAAAATTATCTACTCAACATGCCCTTTCAGAATTATAGGGTCGCTAGTCGGTTTCAAAAATGCTGTTGGACAGTGTAATTAAAACTTGTGCAATAAAATTTCTTAATATTTTTATCATTTCTTTAATCATTTTTTTAATATTAAAGCCTCTTACTTTTTCTTTTCGATTTACAAAATGTTTAAAACATAAAAGATTTACATAATTCATAACAGAAATCAATAATGAATTTATAGTTTTACCTAACTCCACTTAATCAATTTTCTTAATTGTTATGAACAAATCCATGTCTGCTTTCTATAGAAAAAACACTTGATGCCGAGCATTTGAAAGCAATTAAATGTTGTAATAATTTATTTCATTTAAGTATTTAAAAGTAATATTTGAAAACTATACAAAAAATTCAGTTTAGCAATTAAGATTACCTCATTTAGAATTGAATGCAATTAGCTCATGTTGAAGAACAGACATAAAAATTAAATAAAATTTGTATTCTGTTGCTTTTTAAGTGGAAAATAAAAATGTTTATGAAAATTGCAAGGTTTTTCAAATAATTTTGTTAATTTCAAATAAACTTTAAACAAATTACAATACTTAAAAAAGTTTATAGTTAAAAATTAACTTTTTTATTTAAATAATAAACAAATTTTAATAATAAGAATTTATTTGTTCGCTTTCAGCGGGTTAACTCGTAATCTAGCGAAAAGAGAGAGTTAGTTAATCTTGCAAATTGAACGATCGCTCTCTTTACTGCAGCACCCTTAAATCTAGCTTGTCTTTTGTTATATTTGTGATATTGAAATGATTTTAAACTAAGTTCTCTTATTGCACTTTAAGTTATTTCAAATTTATTACTTTTTATGGTCTTTTTCATTTTCTTGAAGGTCATCTTTTTCTATTATTTATCTTGCCAAAGCAATTTTACTTCTTTTTTGTCTCCAAAAACCGTAAGAAACTTAACTTAATGATGTATTGTCTAGGCCAAAGACAAAACCCCCAAAAACAAACAGCAAAACTGTAATTAAACTTATCATCTAGTTTTGGCCATAAAATACAAAAAAAAACAACAGAGAATTTATTTATGGCTTGAAGAAAATACACACACATTAATTAATAAGCTGCTTAATTAGGTTTAAATAAAGTAATTTTATTACAATATTTTGAGTAATAAAATAATGATTTTAATGTGGGAACTTTTTTCCTAATATTTTGTCAACAAAACCTTAACTTAAACATTAATTTAAACATAATGTCTTAGGCTTTTTTTAAAACTTTGTTGATAAGCAAGCTTTGAAGTTAGTCGTAAATTTAAAGCTTCATTGATAAAATAAACCAAAAATTTACATAGTTTATTTAAACCAATTTAACATAGAATTAATGTTTAGTCATTAATAAAACATTGATATGAATTTTTGTTATAAATTGTTTAATAAAAAAACCTGCTTTAAAATTTGTTAAAAAACATTCATTCATGATTACGAAGAATTTCAATAAGTTCACTGGAATTCCAAAGAAATTTTATGATTTATAAATCATAATTAACGAAAAAGCAAAAGGTTTTTAAATAATTTTATTTTATAAAAAAAACTACAGTTAGTTAATATATTAGTTAATTTATTAACTAAAAAATATGAATGTATAAAAATGTTTAATTAACTCATTATTTCAGTAATTACCTTAATTTAGCTAGTAATTATTTATATAAAGTTTTTTTGTTTTGTTAAAGGTGCCATAAATATTTATATAAACTATAAACAGCCTTTTATTTTATTATAATAAAGCTTTTGTTATGCAATATTTTTTATATAAAATATATTTTTTAATGTTTTATTTAATCATTTGTTATATGGCTATTTAAATAATTATAATAAAAATTTGCTTAATTATGTGCTAAAGTCTTTTAAAATATGACTCTTGGGAGTTTTATTTTCAAATGTTAAATTCAATCAAATCAAACGGTTTTATAAAAGAAAGTATATTCAAAACTTTGTCAATTTTTAGTAAAAATCATAAAGGTCAAGATTTATTGATTTTTAAATAAATAAATAAAACTATAAATTATTTATTAATTTGTCACATCATTTATTTGCTAATAAACAATATTAATATTATTTGTTTATGAATTTTTGTTTCTTATACAATAAATATGTTTTGATCACTATTGAAATTCAACATTACAAATCAGATCTCTTCACAAATGTAGGAAATATGAGAAATTACCATTTTAAATACACAATTTTAGTTACCACAACTAACTTTGCAGTAAATCGAATGATTTGATGGCATCAATTGATAGTAGTAACAGAAATGCTGTTAAGATAAACAAAATACAATGAAATTTATCAAAATTGTTTGTACTTCAGCTAGAAAAGATATTTCTTAGATTAGTTTCAATCGTAAGTAATTTTAAAGTCCAATTTTAGTTTCAGTGAAAACTTTCTTTGAAACAATATATTTTAGCATCAATCGTAATCGCTTGTACCGTCATATTTAAGCCTAATTTTTAAAGACATTAGAGTCATATTTTATGAAATGAAATGGTCCATGTATGTAATGTCATCACGTGAAAACGGCTGGTGCGATTTGGCTGATTTTTTTTTATTCGATTCGAAATTTTCAGGAGATGGTTTGTAAAGAAAAAAAATTAAAAAATTCCGGATAAAATTCGGAAATACTTTTTTTTGTGAGTCCAGTCAACTGTAATAAAAAAGCTCCCCAAAGTATGCAGTACAAATTTAGATATTTTATTTGCAAATAAATAAGAACAGGCTGGTGTGAGTGGGTTGGAGAAACTTGAAGAACTAACATTAGTAAATGCCACCGGGCGAAGCCGGGGCGATCAACTAGTAAGAAATATTTTAAGGTTTTTTCAATCGTAGATCGGTTTAAAGATTATTTTAGGTTCAAGGGAAAGTATTTTTGGAATTATATTTTAACTTTAATCGTAGTTGTTTGTAGAGTCATATTTTAGTTTCAATCGTAGTTGCTTGTAGAGTCATATTTTAGCTTCAATCGTAGTTGCTTGTAGAGTCATATTTTAATATCAATCATAAGTATTTTTAAAGAGATTATAGAGCCATATTTTAGCTTTAATAAAGATTCATACATTTTTGCTTCAATCGTAGATCTTTTTTACCATCTACATTAGATTATTTGCTTTGAGCTGCCATTTTAACTTCTTTTTCTTTTGAAGCGAAATTTAAGCTTTAATTTTGGATCTTTCTTTAGTCATATTTTAGCTTGGAACCAAAACTAGCTTTTTCTGCTCAAAAGCGAAATTTAAGCTTTAATTTTGGATCTTTCTTTAGTCATATTTTAGCTTGGTACCAAAACTAGCTTTTTCTGCTCAAAAGCTTTTTTACCCCCAAAAGCTTTATTTATCAAAAACATTTTATTTTCTGTTTTTGAATCAATTTAGATAAATGAGCAATTGATTTAGGGAAAAGTAAATTTTTTGTCAAAAAAAAGTTTTATAGAGATTCATAAATCTTTGCTTCAATCGTAGATCTTTCGATCTTTTGATTTGAGCTGCAATTGTAACTTCTTTTGGACCAAAATTTAAGCTTTAATCTTGGATTTTGCTATTGTCATATTTTAGCTTGGGTCAAACGCTGTTTTACTCTCAGAAGCTCTTTTCATGAAATTAGTTTCTGTGTGAACACTTTTTTGAATCAATTTAGAGAAACAAGTAATTTTTTTTGGGAAGAGACGATTTTCTGTGAAATTTTGTCTTTATAGAGATTCATATTTGTTTGCTTCAATCATAGAGCTTTTTTTACCTTCTACATTAGATCTTTTGATTTGAGCTGCAATTGTAACACATTTTGAAGCTAAATTTAAGCTTTAATCTTGGATATTTCTATAGTCATATTTTAGCTCGGAATCAAAACAAACTTTTCCTGGTCAAAAGCTTTTTTATCCATAAAAGCTCTTTTTATGAAAAATTAAAAAAATATTTTAGTGAAGAACGTGCACAATGTATTCTCAATGCAAAAGCTTTCATTTTTGTAAAAAATAACTTTATTTTGGTAAAACTAAATAAATTTTTGCTGATGAAAAGCTTTTATTAAGAAAATAATTATAGAGAAAAAGCTTTTATTTAATTGAAAAATCGTGAGAAATAAAGCGAAAAATTAATTTTTTATGTAAAAGCTTTTTTGGTAATAATAAATTTTTTGCTGAAAAAAGCTTTTTTGAAAAAAAAATAATTTTTTGTTCTAAAACTATGCAATTTATATTTTGCTAATAATAAAACTTTTATTTTAATTGAAAATTCGTAGAATTAATTACAAAAAAATTATTTGCTGCAAAAATTATTGTTTAAAAAAAAAAAATTTTAAAAAAATCTAAATAGTTTTTTTTTAGAGAAAAACATATTTTATTTTAATTTAAAAAAAATTGTTTTCTGCAAAAGTTTTTTTTAAAGAAAATTTTTGTGAAAAAAAATATTTTTTTGAAAAAAATTAGTTTTTAGAGAAAAACTAAATAAAATATGTTTTTCTCTAAAATTTTTTTTCGAAAAATCATAAAAATACTGTGAGAAATGCATTTTTTATGTAAAAAGCTTTTAAGCTTGGAAAAGCTTTTTAGTGAAAAATAGAAAAATATTTTTGATTTATAGAAAAATCATGAAAAATTCATTTTGTCCTAAAAATCATGTATGCTTGAAAAAGCTTTTTTGTGCTAAACGCTTTTTATGGCACATTTTTCACAATATTTTTCATGAAAAACCTCCAAATTGGTCTTAATCGGAAAAGAAATGGTTGTAAATGTTCATATTTGAACAACAAATTTTCATTGTTGAATTCTAAGATAATTTCTGCACAATGTTGAGTATTTGAAGTTTAATTCTTAAAGATCAATTATAGAGAAGATTTTCTATGGGTTTGAAAATTATATTATTTTTATTTAACTATGTAACTTAGCTAAGCCTCCATTAAAAAAAACTATTGACTTTAATTATAATAACTCAATAATAATAAAATGCTGATGTTGATCATAAAAAAATACAGATCATTAAATTTATATTAAGATGATCTTAGTATATACTTTGATTCAACAACAAAGTTAAATAACAAAAGTTTTCTTTTCATGTTTTTTTTCAGTTTTTTTTTTGTCTAAGCAGTTAAATTACCTAAAAATGTATGTAAAAGATAAAAATAAACAAACAAATTGTGTGATTTTAAAGACTTACCTTGTTAAGTTAAGATTTAAAGTTTTGAACAAAGAGGAAAGATGATTTAAAAGATGATTAAGGTTGCTGGGTTTTCAAGAAAACCGTAAAATTATTATTATTATATTATTTAATCAGCAAACAAAGTTTATAAAAATCCAAAAATAGCAGCAGCCGAAGAGTTTGCAGATGAAAGTAATCCCCCAAAAAAAACAAGTATGTGGCAAAAATCCTTATGTAAGTTTTTGTGTTTAATATTTATTTAATTTTTGTTTATAAATTATAATTTACAAGTTGTTTAAACTTAACATAAACACAAAATGACGTGTTTAGTTGCGGTATTTTCATTTAAGCTAATTAATTTTTAATTTTTTGTTTATAAATTTGTGTTGTAAGTAAAAAGCATTGTAGTGAAACTTCTTTTTAAATTTTTGTTTGCTTGTTTTGTAGTGGCTGTTAAAATGTTGAGATTACAATGAATGCCTTTAATTAAATTCGTTTTTGAATGGTTTTGTGAAAATGTAATTATTTTTTAGAAAATCTTTAAAGATTTTTGTTCAGACAAGGTCGTTTATATGATGTTTTGCGTTTAATAACAAAAACATGTTGAAACATGTTTTAGTAATACATAATTTTCATTTTAAATTAATGATTTTTTCCAAATTTCTTGGTTAATAAGTTAAAATACTGGTTTGCTTTTTTAGTTTGTTTTGTTCACTTTAAAATATGTTTTGAAAATTTTCTGATGCACTCAAAATCGTCTTGTAAAGAAGCAGCAAACAGTTCAACTTCACTGCACAGGTGTTGAAATTGCTTTAATGTATTTTTTTTTTAGTTTCTTTCAATTTTTTTTTTATCTTTTTCAAGAATTTTCTTTTAGTTTATTAATTCTGCACGGCCGTAAGGTTTTTTTTTTTGCATTAAATCCAATTGACATTTGGTAAGTTAGTCATGCTTGCTTGGTTAATAAAAAAATGCACAAATAAAAAGAAACTATAACTGGTTTATAAGCATATTTTCAAATGATTATAAGAATTTTTTTAAATTTTTTTTTCATAAATTTTCTTTCAAAAAAAAATTTTAATTTTCGTATTTCTTTTTTTTATAAAATTTTCAAAACAATTTTATTTTTTTCTACGAAAAATTGTTTTTCAAACGACCGTATCTCATAAACCGTCTCGTAAATCCATCAGTTAGCTACTAAATTAGACTATACTAAATAAGATCTATACAAGACCTAAACAAAACACAAACAACTAACTCACTCAAACTCATAACACTCTCTCTCTCTTTGCTCACATATTAAATAAACACTCAAAATATTTACATGCAGCACGCTATTGTTTACTTTGCTTATAACTACTCTACTACACTAGAGTGTTTAAATCGGGGATGGTGGCATAAAGTACCAAAGTCGCTTCCTCACTTCATAAGATTTTAGGCAATAAGACTAGAGAATTTTTTTTATTCCTAATCAAAAATAGTTTTCAAGGTCTGCAGGTCTGACTCAAACACATAATTTGTTCATTTACAAAAATCTCAAGTATTTATATAGTCCAATTTTAGCATCGTAAAATGTCTTTCTTTATAGAGACCATTTTTAACTTCAATTGTAGGTCTTTATATAGTACAATTTTTGCTTCAATCGTAGGTCATTATAGGGACCGATTTTAGCTTCAGTCGTAGGTCTTTATAGGGACCGATTTTAGCTTCAGTTGTAGGTCTTTATATTGACCGATTTTAGCTTCCGTCGTAGGTCTTTATAGGGACCGATTTTAGCTTCAGTCGTAGGACTTTATAGGGACCAATTTTAGCTTCAGTCGTAGGTGTTAATATAGTTAAATTTTAGCTTCAATCGTAGGTCTTTATAGGGACCAATTTTAACTTCAATCGTATTCCAATTATAGCTTCATTCGTAGGACTTTATAGGAATCAATTTGAGCTTTAATTATAGCTTCAATCATAGATCTATTTAGCTTCAATCATAGGTATATTTAGCTTCAATCATAGGTCTCTATATTGTCTAATTTTAGCTTCAATCGTTGGTCTTTATAGGATTCAATTTTAGCTTCAATCGTATTCCAGTTATAGCTTCATTCGTAGGACTTTATAGGAATCAAATTTAGCTTCAATCATAGATCTATTTAGCTTCAATCATAGGTATATTTAGCTTCAATCATAGGTCTCTATATTGTCTAATTTTAGCTTCAATCGTTGGTCTTTATAGGATTCAATTTTAGCTTCAATCGTAGGTTTTTATAGAAATCAATTTTAGCTTCAATCGTATTCCAGTTATAGCTTCGTTCGTAGGACTTTATAGGAATCAAATTTAGCTTCAATCATAGATATATTTAGCTTCAATCATAGGTATATTTAGCTTCAATCAAAGGTCTCTATATTGTCTAATTTTAGCTTCAATTGTTGGTCTTTATAGGATTCAATTTTAGCTTCAATCGTAGGTCTTTATAGTAATCAATTTAAGCTTGAATCGTATGTCTTTGTAGGATTAAATTTTAGCTTCAATCGCATGTCCTTATATAGTAACATTTTAGTTTCAGTCATAGGTCTTTATAGGAATCAATTGTAGCTTCAATCGTATTCCAATTACAGCTTCAATCATAGGACTTTATAGGAGTCAATTTTAGCTTCAATCGTATTCCAATTATAGCTTCAATTATAGTTCTATTTGGCTTCAATCATAGGAATATTTAGCTTCAATCATAGGTTTATTTTGTTTCAATCATAGGGCTCTATATTGTCTAATTTAAGCTTTAATCGTAGGTCTTTATAGGAATAAATTTTATCTTCAATCGTAGGTTTTTATAGGAATCAATTATAGCTTCAATAGTAGGACTTTTTAGGTACCAATTTTAACTTCAATCGTAGTCCAATTATAGCTTCAGTCGTTGGTCTTTTTAGGGATAAATTTTAGCTTAAATTTTAGGTCTTTATAGGGACCAATTTCAGCCTCAATCGTAGGTGTTTATATAGTTAAATTTAAGCTTCAATGGTAGATCTTTGTATAGTCCAGAATTTCTTTAATCATAGGCCTTTATGTTGTCTAATTTGTGTATAAGCCATTGCTTATTATATAGCCCAATTCCAGCTTCAATCGTAGGTCTTTCACTTCAGTTCTTGTGCAAATAAATGTCGGGTATCCCTAAATGAGATAGCGAGACATTCTAGAATAACGCTTATATGGGTCCCTGGAAACGATGGAAATCAAGGTAATTGTATAGCAGATGAATTGGCCAAAAGGGGTGTGATGATGGATGAGGAGGCGATCGATCCCTATTCTGGTATTTCCCTTGCAAAATCAACTTGGCCTTTACGACGAATCTACTTATTAAATTTCATCGTGAGCAAATAAGGCTAATTGTTTCCTTTATTACAGGACACTATATAATTAGGATACATGTTAGAAGATGGTACAACGAAAACGAAGAAGAGGAGGAGACTGTGTCCCACCTATTCTGCCACTGCCCGGCTCTGACAAACTTGAGGTAACGTATCTTTGGAATCCCATTCCTATCGTGTTTAGATGAGCTATAAAGGATGAATCTAAGACGAATCTGGGACTCTTTCGTTAGAGAATATGGTTGGTTCACCTTGGATACAACAGAAGCATTATAAATACCCTGCTGTTTATATTTGGGTATCGCAATGGGTTCAGTTTTGAATGGACCCAAATGAGCTGCTTGACGAATTGCTGTCCACTAAACCTAACCTATGCAATAATTCACATACAAAATGTGATTTTTTATATTTTTATACTGATGCAGACAAAACAGGTTTTAGTATTTTATTCCAGCTGACAATTTTACCAATTTTGTATTTTCATTATTTTGAAATTTTCATAATGTTCAGAATATGGGAAACAGCTTATAATTTACCAAATAAAACCTTTAAATCCTTAACAAAACCTTCCTGGTAATATTTACATCAAAAACGTACACATTTTGCTTTTCAACTGCCCCCTTATCCCTCTTCTACCAACACTAACTGCATTATTATGATAAAACTCACAACAAACCGGCATTAGCTCTTACTACAATTCTCTCAAACACACACCAGAAGAAAAAAATACAAAAAAAATGAAAAACTCACTCACTCATTGTCTTTCCCATTTACTCATTTAATCAATATTAAACAACAACACTAAAACAATAACAAAGCATGCAGTTTGTTCATTGACCGTTTAAGTGCTCAAACAACAACAAAATACATACAATTTTATGTAGGTTTTTCTTTAATTCTGTTTTGTTATTCATGTATCTGACTGTGAGTTTAAACTTTAAAGATACGTGAGTGCGTTTGTACGTACGTACGTGTATGTATCGGCATGTAGGTAGCAACATCCTCTTTAGGCTTGTCAGCATGTTTTTAAGACCTTTTTGAACCAGTTTTTAAAACTGGAGCTACGCACATGGTTTAGCCTTGTTGTTGTTTGTAAAGACATTTTTTTTTATAAATCTTGTTTTTTTAATTACAATGCGCTAAGGAATTTCATTTAGTAGAGGTTGAATATGTAGAATAATTGCTTTTAGCAACATGTTGCTGCAACATAGTTGAGAAAAGATTTTCATAATTTAGTAGAGAATACTTGTATATTGGAAAAAATAAAACTGTTGCAAATATTTCTGGTAGTAGGATCAAATTATATTAAAATAAACTACAAATGAGTTCATTATAAATATAAATATATAGAGACTTCCTAACTTTTACAGTTGATAGCAGCCATATTGTTGAAGCTACATCTGTCGAATTTTCTGTCATTTATTCAGTTTGTTTTGCCAACTCACAATTAACGGATATATCGTTCAACAGCACGTGTAAATGATAAATTTTATGCCCATATTACGGCGAGACCCATTTTTTGAACATATAAATTTGTCGAATTTGGGACTATAATAATCCACAAGAGATCCAATGCATCCCGAAAAAGTCAGTGTTTGGTGTGGATTTTGGACATTCTGTACGAGCAATTTGAGGGCATGGCCATCTCACGTGGTGGTATTGAGAACTAGCCACGTTAGACTTTTTTCATGTGGAGTTTTCTTGAATCTCAGGTCTATGCGAATAGGCCATAAACCACAAAGACTCTCAAAGCCAAAATTTGGCCATTTCGGATGCGAAAGGAAATTTGTATCACACTACCATATTTCATGTAAAGAAGTAGTACAGAATTTATGAACTTTATATTAAGGATTTCTTGGAACAATACCTATCACCAGTTATAATAACCAAAACTGAACCAGTTCGTTGATATTAGATCTGAGATCTGTTCAATATATTCAATTAGTCTTCTTCATTGACAACGCTACAGTGTTAGAACTAGAAAAGATCGCTTTCATACAGGAACCAGTAACGCAACACTTCCTTCTAGGGATATTTTGTAGAAAATATCTGATATCATCATCTTAGAATTTAAACTGGTATTATGTGAGATAATTGTTTTAATATTAGGAAGACAGGCTATGAGAAGAAGTCAGGGTGATTAGATTTAAACTTTTATATATTGTAAATAACAGGAAATAGCTCTGCAGTAAGTTTATTCCACAAGATGATCAACACGACTAAATGAAAAAATGTGTTTTATTTAAAAATCGACTTGAAATGGGTGGGCACTTTAGAAAAAAGCTTCCTAATTTCATCATTCCATTTTAGTAGCCATAGAACTGTGAAAACCAATCCACATTGTAGTGATGCTCCATTCAATAATATAGTTCGATACGATAAGTACTTTCGTCTTTTCTGGTAGCCGATCGAAAAGTTACAAAATATACTTTGATGCAGTACTACTTTATTCATGAGTGTGGTATTCTATTTTAGATCAGTATCCGTGTTTTAAATAGCAATGTTATCAGATGGAGTGAAAAGAAACTGAAAAGAAAGAAGAATTACACTTAAAAATTGGATTACTCCTTCGGATATCATATAGAATTTTCATACCCTGAAAAATAACATTTTCTGATTTCATCAATATTTTATATTTATACCAACCATAAATCCAACAGGGAAATATTATCAGTCGCTATTATATTAAAGAAATAGTTGTACCATGGCTCACACAGCGTTTATCAGATGAACCTACATATATTCCTACATGGTGAACAAGGTGTAGGGTAGTCTTCATTCCTAAAGGAGGTATGGCGACCCATACTAAATCAAAGGACTACAGATCAAATCAAATGACCATTCCGACGGAACTCATCTCTAAATCCCAACATGCCTACACTAAGGGCAGATCGGTGGAAACAGCTCTACATTAGTTAGTTGGCTCCGTTGAAGAGTCGCTATCACATAAGAAGTAGTCACTTGTTGCCTTTCTTGATATTGAAGGAGCTTTTAACTTTTAAAAGTGTCATTAGGGTCCGTGGAGGTTTCTACATTAAGAACTAAAATCCTACTTTAGGCTACTTGACTTCAGCTCTTCAGGAGGAAATTACTGCCATTAAACGAGCATCCAATTGGCTGAGGTATTATGGAATATGTGGTGATATACTGTATATTTACTATATAGCGGGTGTCTTCACGACATCTAGGTTAACCGAGGAATTCCGGGTATCCCTAAATTAGATAGCGAGATGTTGTAGGATAACGCTTATATGGGTCCCTGGACACGATGGAAATCAGGGTAATTGTATTGCAGAAGAATTGGGCAAAAGTGGTGCGATATCGCGACATATCTATGCGGGTTTTAATTTCCGTTGATGGGTCCCACTGGTCATTTATTAGAACTCCCATATATATAAACTTCTGTAATAGCTCGTTTTCTATATTTTGTTTATTCAACGTTGCGTTGAGATGGACATTTTTTTTTACAAATAACCATGCATTTAATCTTTTGCGTATTATATGAAAAAAATTACATATTTGACAAAGGGGGCAAGGTTTGTGGAACTTCTGAGGAGTAAATAAAGGCTTTTTATATAAGTATTTGATACTGTTGAAAACACTGTGACTTTAGGATTAATATTTTAGTAAAATTAAATAATGTTATAAAATTTTGGGACTTCATTTTCCTTAAAAACTAAAAAAATATAATATTGTGATTTTCCACGAATAACAATATAAAATTTGACTTAATGTAAAATTTTAACAGTAAAAGATATCATAACAAGATTTAGAACCAATATAGACCCAAATGTCTAAATTTCTAAAACGGGGAAAATATGTTCCAAAAAATTAGTTTTTTCAGAAAAGTGCCTACTGTGACGTTATTTACCGTGTGATTGTAAAAGCACTTAACAAGTATTTAAGAAACATATGGGGTTATACAAGTATAGAGCTTTTTCGTGCTTTGCCTTTTTAGAATTTTTTACTCAAACCGACATTTTTTTTAAAAAGTTGGCCAAGTTTGGATACGTATGGGGGGTGATATGTCCTCTTAAGTGAGCCGAATTTTACTTTATACACTTTTTCATTAAGTTATCTTTCCGGAACATATAAAAATTCTATATAGTAACGTAGAAAATTTTTTTCAACAAAAGAAAAAAATTAATTTGACCATATCGAACGCTTTCACATAATCAAAAAAACATAAGAAAACATCTTTCTGGGCGTCTCGGCAGTTCTGAATTAATATTTGAACACAGAATAGCGCTTCTCGTGTACCCATACATTCCCTGAATTCATACATTCCCTGAGCTAGACAACAAAATAGTTCATCATAAATAATGAATATTGTTCTCTCATTCCTTTTTGAAGAATCCAGAATAAAAATTTCTCTTTGATGAAAATACTGATGAACTGTTTACCATCATTTTTTACTTTGACCAGCAGATCATGGAAATTCTTTGAGTTTCTTTTATATTCTAAATAATTGGAAAACAACAAATTGTTTCAAACTAAAACGCTTCGTTCGTATTTATCATTCATTGCTGCATCCCAAGTTCAATTAGTTATAAAACAAGCATATTCATACATTTTGTTGGTTTCTTTCTTTGTAAATCAAACGATACCGCTGTAATTCATATTTGAAATACAACAGAACTTAAAACAATAAATTCATCAATGATTTAACTTTAAAATGTAACAATGAATGAACATTTTATATAATTGATGACTTTAAATAGCTGCTGCAACTAAATAACACACTGCACAGTGGGGCTGATGGAAAAATAAATGGCACTAAATATTAAATTTCTAAAAAAATGGTGAGGTTACTTTGTAATTTGAAACATTTCAGAATATTGTCTTTGGCGATGTGAGTTTCAAGCACAGACATTGTCCTAAGTAGTACATAAATATGTAACTTCTAAACTTCAGGTCATATTATTATGAAACCAGAAAAATCAATAGAGAGCGATTATTGCCTCTGAAGGTACGAGTTTTAAGCACAAACAGCGATACATGGTGTCAAAGTTAACACCTCATATGTAAAAAGCATTTCCAGCTTTGTAACGTGGTTGTGTCGTCTGCTGAGGTGTTCAGTCGTAGACTTTTTGTAGACTTACGGATCCACAAACCTTAAGTGATAATACAAGTGATTTACCCTTTCTTGGGTCGATTATATCGTTCTTTATTGATTTAATATTTAAAACAGTTTATATATAATAAGTTTTATATATCGCACTCATGCAACAATACTGTATTAACTCAAAATTTTTAAATGTTTAGTAGAGGGCAAAAACTGTTTGTGATTACATTTTAAGAGAATTTGAAAATCCGAATACATCATATTAAACAAATTATATTTGAAAATATATATTGTTTTTCTTTAAAATTTTTGCAATTATTGCAAAATAAATCTATTTTTTGAGTTAATACCATTTTTCTAAAACTTCTCGATATTTTTTGTAATATTTTATCGACAAAACAGTATCAACTCAAAATACAACCAAATTTAAATAAAACAATTTGATTATTTTTAACTTGAATAAAGGCTCAATTCAAAATAATACATTTTTCTATGAAAATATACGATGTATTTCTATTTAAATTTTTGTATTAACTCAAAATAATACTTTTTTGTTGATACAAGGTAGTCACTAATTATCACGAAAATGGTCTCAAATGTGGTTTTCGAGATGAAAGAGTAATCGGAATACGTTGAAATTTTTACAGTAGATATATATTGATCTTGTTAGTTGATTTCTTGCAAAAAGTGAATTTTTAAAAATTTTGAGTTAATACAGTATTGTTGAACGAGTGCGATATAACGAATTACGAAAAGCTACGATAATACGTTTGAATGAAGACGGTTCTGGTGATGCATATCCCGGATTCTTCAGGAATTTTTATAATCGCCGGCGATACTCACTTACTTGGCAGTTTGTCACAAACGATAGCTTCGGATCGGATGATTACTAACATTATATTCCGAATACATACGATAATACGTTTGGATGCAGACGATTCTGGTGATGTCTATCTTCGGTACTATACCGGTTGATAACTAAAGGTATTATATTTTAGATACTTAGTCTATGATACAAATAAATGAACTTAACTAGGGGAATAATTGACCGAAGCATCTATCTTGAACACGTGCCATTTTTCAAATCCGTTTTTAAAGTTTTGTATAGCGCTCGGCTAGGTCTTGAAAACACATATGAAAAAGTGCAATATTTTTGAAGGACTGAGTTTGAAAGTGGCATATTTTTGAATCTAATTAAGATATTGACTTGAAATTTTTTTGGTAAGACCAAAAATTAACTTGTCTAAACAAGAAAAATTTGTTAGTTCTTAAAGAAAGTTTTTTTTAAAAAAAAAGAAGAGTTAATTCACCTTTTCGCCCAAAAAACAGCAAAAATCTAAAATTTTTTTAATTTTTACATTGAAAATCGTTTATTTTTGGATTCATAATGGATATTGCTCTGAAATTTTTTGTATATGTAATGGTAATTTAGTTGTATAACTAACAAAACCAATCTAGTTCATTTGGTCCAAATGTACGCCCTTTATTTTAAAAAAGCGGTCCAAGGTATGGACAAAATATTTAAAATCCAATTTTAAAAAGAATATAACTCGGTAGTTATAAGAGCAAACGCAAGCATGTTTTTTCAAGACCTAGCCGAGTGCAAAGTCTTTAAATCGGATGGAAAACAAATAAAATTGCACATGTTTAAAAATGTTGCAAAAATGGAACATTTTAGGGCCCATTTTAATAACGTAAACTCGAGTACTCCTTGGCTATGCCCTCGTCAAATTTTATTCCGATCGGACAGGCCGTTTAGATGTGCCAGATTTATTTCCAAAAAAGTTTGATTCTGCCCCACTGTGCAGTCGGCCGAAGTCTCGGTACTGAACAGACGACCGAAATCTCTGTTATTGAACAGTCGTCCGAAGGCCCTGTACTAAACAGAAGACCGAAGTCTCTGTATTGAACAGTTGGCCGAAATCCCTGTATTGAAGGGACGACCGAAGTCTCCGTATTGAACAGTTGACCGAAGCCTCTGTACTGAACAGACGTCTGAAGTTTCTATATTGCACAGTTGGCAGAAGTCTCTGTATTGCACAGTTGGCTGAAGTCTCTGTATTGCACAGTTGGCTGAAATCTCTGAACAGTTGGCCTAAGCCTGTGTCTTGAACAAACGACCGAAGTCTCTGTATTAAACAATCGAATGAAGTCGCTGGCACAATGTATTCATCGGCACTCGAACTACGTCCACGTTCCGAAAAAAAATATGTTGATTGATTTGTATCAGTCGACTTTTATAAATTAATATCAAAGTGATTTAATCACTATGATTTAAATGTTTTATTACACTATGCAACAAATGAAGACTTTTGGAAAAACACAAGATCATGACAGTATATGTTCGACTCTGCTACCAAAGGGTAGTAAAACCCTATACTCAGTTTGTCCATTTTGGTGACCGATGTTTTTTTATGGGCCACTTTTTTTAGAACAACTTCCAGGGACTCCTAATTTTTCAATAACAATATTTTGCAAAGTTATAGCTACGGTAAATCTGAATAACTCTTGTAAACATATCAATGCAATCCGAACATATCTAGGCATTCTAAATAGCTGTCAAAAATCACTTCGTAGCTTAAAAATTTTAGTTTTTTACTATTTTTTGACTCTAAAACAAAAACATTAGTGTTTGGGATCACTAATGTTGCCATTTTTTTTTCCAAACATCGAAATTCCTAAAACGGAGAAAATGTGTTCCAAAAAGTGAGTTATTTTTAGAAAATAGCCCACTTTGATGCTATTTACAGTACGGTAATAAAAACGTTTTGTATGTATATAAACAATATATTGGGCTATACAAATATGACGAGCTTTTAAGGATCGGTGCTTTGCGTTTTTAGAATTTTTTACTCAAACCTAAAATTTTGTTTCAAAATTGGCCAAGTTTGTATAGGGCTGGGGGGTACAATGTCCGCTTAAGTTAGTAAAATTTTACTTTATACGTTTTTGCATTAAGTTCTCTTTCCAAATCATAAAAAAATGTATATAACCACGAAGAAAATTAGTTTTTTATAAAAGAAATAATATGGGGACTTTTTTGGGAAAAAACTTAAAAAACACACGCATACAAAGTTGAAATATATAAAAAGATGCTTCAACTTTGGATGCGTGTAATTTTTTATAGGGATCAGGTTTATTTTATTTTCTTTATAATTTTATCGCAAGTATACGCCGTATATAAAAAACAAATTTCGACCTTTCGTAGGCCCATCATATATAAAATACAAAAAAAAGATCGAGCAAAATTTAAAACAAAATTAAACTTAAATATAGACCTTCTCAAGGACTATCTACATTTTAAATTCCTGCTCATTCGGATCATAAATGGCTTTTTGGCGATTTTTTTTTAAATGTGTGACATTGAGGGTCCACTCACTGATCCACATTCCGAACACCTCAGCCGAGTAAATAATACAGTACAACATACATAGAAGTGTGGACTTGATCATACTATTTTAACAAAAAATCTTTGTTTTAGAGTCAAAAAATAGTAAAAACAAAAGTGTTAAGGTACAAAGTGATCTTTACGTGCTATTTAGAGTGACTAGACACGTTCAGAATGCATGGATATGTTCTCAAGAGTTGTTCAACTTTACCGTAGCTACAACTTTGCTAAATATTGTTACTGAAAAATTAGGATACCCTAGAAGTTATTCTAAAAAAAGTAAAAAAATAAATTTTTCTTCCTATATTTTTTCAACAAAAGTGCACGAAAAAGCTATTTTTTGGGAAAAAAAATTGTAACAAAATTTATTTGGCGGAATCTTAGCTATATTATTTCCATATAAAGTTAAGCCGTATCACAAAGTCTGAATTAACTGTTAACCAAAAACTTATGACACCTTTTTTAGAGGCCCAACTGATTTTCAGAAACTTTGGGGGCCCATCAAATAAAATCGGTCACCAAAATGTACAAACTGAGTATAGGGTTTTACTACCCCTTGGTAGTAGAGTCGAACCTATATAGTCATGATCGTGTGTTTTTTGCACTGTTGCACTGTGTTATTATTTATTTATTATATTTATTATTATTTATTATTTTATATAATGTACGGGAAAGTAAATAGATACTTATCCACATTACAACTTTCTTTCAAAAACATGATTTAAACAAAATTTAAATTTTTGTTTAAATTGTTTTTTAATTTTTTGTTCCTTCTTTAACATTTTTTTTTTTAGTTTTGAAAAATTTTTGTTTTGAAAAAGAATTTACAACAAACAAATTTTTTTGATGAAAAAAAATTCGGGTTACAAAAAAAGATGTTTCCCGATTTTGACCCCTTGTAAATCCAACTTATAGCCTTATATATGTACATCGTTCCAATGGACTTTGAAATATCTATCATTAGATATCCATATTGTCTATATTAATGACTCAGTAATCCAGACATTGATCAAAAATAGGCCAAAAAGCGAGGTAGCCCCGGTTTTCAGCCATTTGTGGGCCTATTTTAAATAGCAACCGAGCCGGAAGAATTCACGTTATACTGATATATGAATAATGTATGCAAGTTATTTGGGGTCAACAAGGCTATATCGACTTCGCTATCTATAACGATCCAGAATATATATACTTTGTGGGGTCGAAAATGAAAAATGAAGGAATTAAAAACGGAATGACATACTTATATATACCCTTGTCACTCATGGTGAAGGGTATAACAACAACAATAACGCAATAAAAAGAGAATAGTGATGGGTACATGAAATAATGAGAAGCGCATAGTAAGCACCAATTGATATGAATCAATTTAGAACGTAATTTTTCACATAGTGTAATTTGTATGTATTAATTTAAAGTATAATAAATAGTTTGATACTACATTATGCATATCAATGGAAAGGTAATGACGTCGAGTTTTTAAAAGTTTTAACCGTTTTATGATGAAGAGTAAAAATCATTAGAATCATTAAATCAACAATTTTATTATTAATATTGTAACAATCTTATAGATTTAACTGCAAAAGTACTTTTTTATAGGCTGGTAAAAATTGAACATAAATTAAAGAAAAATCATTGATTTTTCAACTTAATTTTTTAAAAATTTATTTATGATTTTTACAAATCGTTTGGGTAATTATTCGAAGTTAATTTCATCTAACTTACAAACATCTTAAGAAATATGACTTTCATTAAATTCTATTTGTCAACAATGGTAAGTAAAAGATATTGGGAAGACGCCCTTGGGAGGATTTACTAGCATTTGCTCCCAATTTTAAAGTTTCGGCCCTACTGTGCATTGTTCAATTGCAGGCAACTCTTTGTAGATGTAGAAAAACCGAAAGAAATGAAGAAACAAATTGCATGGGGCACTGCCAAATGTCACTAAAAAACCAATTGTTTTTTTATGTATTGTATTGTATTGTATTTTTAATTAACTTGATAAAAAAGAAAATAATAATAATGAAAACAATCATCTAAAATAAAAAAAATTAATGAAAATAGCAACAATAATTAAATCGGGGGAGCATAGCTGTTCGATGTTGTAGCCAAATGCATTCAGCCTGTGATGTTGATTAGGCAGGCAGTTCGCTGGTTGGTGACTAGTAACTGGTCGCCCATAAAGTGCGCAGTTGTCGTCTATATGTGAAGGAGTGCATAATTATTATGTGTTTCTAAGTGCCTCATAATTTCTACCACATGATTATTTACAATGTATGTATGATGTGTAGATAAAAAATATAGTATGTTTACTGAATTTATTAAGAATTCAAATAAACAAATTATGGAATTTCTTTGTTTTGTTTTATTCAAAATAAAATTTATGACAAAAGGGTTGTGTTTATGATTATGATTAAGAAGCCGTTAAATAATGGTTTGTATTTTTAATTGATTTAAATTTGTAATTAATTTTGTTTGTAGAATAAATTATGTGATGGAGTGTTAATGAATTGTTTGGGGTCGATTAAAATAATTTTTATTGGTTGAAGTGGAGTTTATGGGGGGGATTTTTATGGCTGAACAGAATGTAATAACTTGGAAGTTTTCTTAAGTTTTGTACTGTTATTTTTCTTGAAATAAAGTTGCTTTTTAAGAGGTGAAGAACTTTAAATTGTGTAGCACTGTTTTCTGTGACAGCTGATGTGACAGTTCTCGGTTTTTTTAATTCCAATTTAAAGTTCTCCGTTTCTAAAACACCCTTTATATGCTCCCTTTAATCACTAAACAGGTCGGTACAAGATTTATGTTCAAGAGCCTTCCAAATAAACACTCTCACTTGTTAAATTATCACCTCAAATGTCAAACTAGTTTCATGCACTTGCTAAAATTCTATTTTCAAACCTATTAAAGTTCATAAACTTCATAATGAATATTAATTAAATACAAAGGTCACAAACATTTCTTAAACATTTAATTAAATTAGCTGTTGTTCAAAAAGAAACCAAGCTGAAAAACAATTTCACAAAAATCTTAATTATTTAAAAACCCTTAGACATTGTACAAAAAGAAACATTCATCAAATTATTAAAATGATTAAGTATGACTGACCTCTTTTGATTTAAAATATTTATTTAAAGAATGTCGCCGAAACCACAACAACGTAGAACTTTTAAATGACATTTACAGAACATAGTTACCCTAATCACTAAGTAAATATTTAAGTACTTTTCACAATATACAATGTACTTCATAGTAGTTAGAGTATTAATGTATTAACGTTGTGTTCTATAGATGTAATTAAATATTGAATTTATATCAACAATTTATTTATAACAATGAATGAGCATTTATAGAATTTTCTGAATTGAAATATAAAAATAAATATTAAAGATATGGAAGAACAATTAAACCAACTCATTTATTAACAAACCAAACTCATCATTTACAATTCAATGATTTTTCAATATTTACTTAATTGCGAAAAATGAAAGATATAAAGACAGGAATGCAAGAAATGTTAATGTACCCCATTACATTCAATACAAAATACCTTCTCGTTTGAAATGAAATCTTAGTATTGGATCTAGAATAAAGGCGCCAAATTAGTGAACCCTTTCCAACGTACCATTTTAATCTCAGCTATCTTTGTATTGCTGTAAACCAAATCGATATGATTTCAAAGTAACTTTGCCTATCTCAGTGCTTAGTAATATTTACATCTATTTGTATGACAGGAAAGGATTTTAGTGTTTTAAATTTAAATAAAATTCTTTCAAATTATTTTTGGTTATTTTAATCACAAGGTTTTTGAATAAAAAATTATTTTATTTTTCAACATAGTCTCCTTTGAGCTCTATGCACTTTGTCCAATGTTTCTCCAATTTTTTTATCCCTTTCAAAAATATGATTTGTCGAGGTCATCAAAATAGTTATTTTTTGAGAGATTCGTTGAAGTCAAATCTCTTTCCGCTGGGACATTTCTTCAGGTTTGGAAACAAGAAATAGTCACTCGGGGCTAAATACAGCATTTCGTAGCTTAATTCATGGACTTTTTTAGAGTTTCGTGTTCGATTTTAATCGGCCTAAAACCGAAACCGTTAGAATTAAAAAAGTACCATAAAGACCCACATTTTTTATTCCCACTCAGCATCATGAACGCCTAATTTCATATTTCTGGGCCCATTATTATTGAAAATGCAAAAGAAATGTACCACTTAAGTCACCTTTTGCGAATTCTAACTTATTCAGAATCATGTGTGTCTAATTTTTAGGTTTATTATTATAAAATATTCCAAAACTACTATTACAATAAAGAAATAATACTATTGTCAACTATTATGTACATAAGTAAAATAATTTAATATAATAAAGCGTACAATTAGAAGATAAAGTACTAATTTTCCACAATTTAATCCCCATCAAGTTTGAAATCTATATATATAAAAGAGTAACGTTACTGACTGACTGACTGAATCACGAAATTTTAACTGTGGGTTCCTTCCTCCCCAAAACGATCCGATAAGAAGGGATTTTTGGAAATTCGAACGTTTAGGGGGTAAAAAGGGTAAAAACGGGTAAATTCGGTAACCTTATATCTTCAAAACTAATAAAAATACAAAAAAACTTAAAATAGCTGTTACTCCATTTAAAAAATAAGCTGACAGGTGTTTCGTACTTTTTGGAAATTCGAAACTTTTAGGGGAGAAAACGGGTAAAAACTGTATTTTGGTACTTTTTTGAACCCTATGTATCTTTTAAACCAATAAACATAGATACAAATTTTAAATCTTATTCTTTAACTAACACAAAATAAAAAATATAGGTTTGGTACTTTTTGGAAATTCGAACCCTTAAGGGATAAAAATTGTGTTTATTTTTGGTACTTTTTCATAAAATATGTTTTTCTATAATTTGACATAGACATTCGAATATTTTATTATGAGCTCCCACCACGATACAAAAATTTATTTGAATTAAATTTTACCAAAGCAATGGGGATAAAAAAGGTACCAAAAAGGGGATAAAATCGGGAAAATACATTTTGTTGAAATTATTAAGCCAATTTTGATAATTTTTTAACATTGGTTCCTGGATTCGTACAAAAATTAACTAACAGGGTGTTATTTGGAACTCGAGTGCCAAGGTGTATATTGGGCCAAATCTGGGTAAACAGTTTGGTACTTTTTTTAAAACATATTTTTTCTTGGGCACATTAACACAGATTTTAATATTTTGAGACATGTCTGTAGCATAAACAATTTTGGCAAAATGGAATATTTTTAAAGATCGAACTTGATTGTTTCAAGGAAGAAAAGGGAAATTGGTACTTTCCTCCTAATGGTACTTTTTTAATATTTTAAATTATTTCACTTATCGACATTAAAGTTAGCTAATATGTATCTGAGTGAAGTTTGTGTTAGGAATATGGTACAATATTTAGGTACCAAAATGTGAGAACTGAACTATAGGTATTTTTTTATTCATCTAATGGTACTTTTTGAATTTTATATGACAATGGAATTAGAAACATGAAATTAAGCATATATGGTCCTAAGTGAGTGCGAATTTTAGGGGTAGACTTTTTGGTACTTTTTATACCCTCCACCACCATAAGTGGTGAATGAGGGTATATATAAGTTTGTCATTCCGTGTGTAACATTGAGAAATATTCATCTGAGACCCAACAAAGTATATATATTATTGATCCTTATGAAATTCTAAGTCGATTGAGCCATGTCCGTCTGTCTGTCCGTCTGTCCGTCTGTCCGTCTGTCCGTCTGTCCGTCTGTCCGTCTGTGTAAAACACGCTCACGTCCAAAATACGCAAACAAACTTAGTAGAGTTACAAGAAAAATGTTTATTATTGTCCTAAGCAGTTTGGTATTGAAAATCAGCGAAATCGGTACAGTGGAACCAAAGTTATGAATGAAAATGTGGGACAACCTCAAAAAATAATTAATAATTTTCACATATTTTTGGACATTTTTTGTAAATATATTGCAGCTAATATCATAAAATTTTGCACTCGTTACTTTTATGATAAACGGAGTAACTCTGGTGAAAATTATAAGAATCGGTCCATGATTTCTCCTAGCCCCCATACAAATTTGTTCCCGAAATATGGTTCTATGGTCTATAAATGCCTACAGAATAGGAATATCCACATAAAATTCAGCAAAAATAAGTCTCGTGGTAAAAGAAATTATATTACAAAATTGTTCGTGGATCGGCCCATATTTGACCATAGCCCCCATATAAAGTACACTTCCGAAAATCTCTTAAATAAGCATAAATGTCTTATAAATATCGCTATCAAGTTGAAATTCGACATGAATAATCCCCATATATACCAAAATCGCTGTACCTAATTATATGAAGATCGGCCGATAATTGGTTATAGCTCCCATATAAGGACCACTTCCGAAAAACACAATAACCTACATAAATATCTAAAAAATATCAATATCAAAACAAAATTTCACACAGATCCGTAATTTATATTTAGAAATCATACTACTGGATTTTGTGAATATCGGTCCATATTTGACCATAGCTCCCATATAAGGTCCACTTCCGAAAATCAGTTAAGTACTCATATATCTCTTATAAATATCTTTATCATGCTAAAATTCGACAAAAATTATACTCATATATATAGATATCACTGTACTAAATTTTATACAGATTGGCCGATAATTGGTCATAGCTCCCCTATAAGGCCCATTTCCGAAAAAAGATATTATTATTATAAACATATCGATATCAAAATGAAATTAAACACAGATCCAGTAATTTGAATCCAGTAATCATACTTCTGGATTTTGTGAATATCGGTCCATATTTAACCATAGCTCCCATATAAGGTCCACTCCCGAAAATCACTAATATCCTCATACATGTCTTACAAATATAGTTATCAGGTTGAAATTTAAAACAAATTTATTCAATATATACAAAAATCGATGTACCAAATTTTATGATGATAGGCCCATAATTGGTCATAACCTCCATATAAGAACTTCTTCAGGAAAACACATTACCCTGCACAAATATCCATAAAAATCTACAATCAACCAAAATTTTACACCGATGAGTAATTTGTATCCAAGAATCGTACTACAAGATTTTTTAAATATTGGTGCATAATTCGGCATAGATCCCACATATGATCCACTCTTGTTAATAGCGTTGTTTATATGAAATTCTACAAAAATAGCCCTTAAATACTTAGGACTATAATAGGTCATAGCATCCATATATTAAACCAAAATAGTACACAGATCAGTAATTTGTATTCAAAAATCATAATACTGAATTTTGTGAATATTGGTCCATAATTGGCCACAGCTCTCATATAAATACATAAAAATCACGTAAAAATATTTTATGACAATCGAATCGTAATAGGTCATAGCTCCCGCATAAGTCCCACAACCAAATATTTTGAAATTTGTCTAAATATATTTGTATACCCTTTTATATACTCTGTTTCTTCACTTGAGGTTAAAAGGGAAAAATGTTGAGGTCCAGACTTAAACTCGACAACACTTCCCCTTTGCGCATGTGAAATTTCATTAAAATCGGACTAAGGGTTTAGAAGTTACAGATTTGTTTCCCTCTTTTTGTTTCTCATACCACTGTGCGCCACTTTGACACTCAGATATTGTAGATCGTTTAACCCAGTTCCAACAAACTGTTTACGGTTACCTTTGTAAGAAAATAATAATGTACACAAAGATTTAGAAAAATTAAATTTAGACGACAATTTCTCAATTAAAACACAATAATTAACTGTGTCAAACGTTCTAATAGGAATTTCAGTTATAAATTGCTGAATTAGATACAATTTTTTGTACATTTGAAATAAAATATCTTCTGCGTAAACTAGTCTTTCTAACAATTATTATATTATTTCAGCTTTTATACCATCATATTTAGGTGGAGGGTATTTAAGATTCGGCACGGCCGAATATAGTACTCTTACTTGTTCTTTAATCGAATGGTACCTTTTGTAATTTCTTCACCAATGAACCTAGAAACATGAAATAAAGCTTACGTGGGCCAGAGTGGGTGGGAATCCACAAGTGTCTGCTTTTTGGTACTTTTTCTATATTATAATGGTACAATGAACTTAGAAACATGATATTTAGCATATATGGTCCTAAGTGAGTGAGAATTCTAGAGATAGACTTTATGGTACTTTTTCTTTATTCGACTTTTTGTAATTTCTTCACAAATTAACCTAAAATCATGAAATTAAGCTTATATGGGAGTGAGTGGGAAACCACAAGTGGGGGCTTTTTGGTACTTTTTATATATTCTAATGGTACTTTTTGAATTTTCTGCAATAATGGACATAGAAATATGAAATTAGGCGTCTATGGTCCCAAGTGAGTGAAAATTCAAGGCCATACTTCTTGGTACTTTTTCTTTGTTCTCATATGTACTTTTTTGAATTTACTATAATAACGGACCTAGAGTTTCCAAAAAACCTAAGAATTTCAAAACCGCGGTTTCGTTTTTTTCGGTTTTGTGATAATTTTTAATTATTAATTGTTATAGAAACAAAATTAGTTGATAATACAGGAAAGGCTATACAAATTTAACATTCAAACTTGACGGGTTATGGTTTAGTGATAATCAATGGTACTATTTGTTTATTGCAATGGTACTTTTTGAATATTTTATAATAATAAACCTAAAAATTTAAAATTAGGCACACATGATTCTGAATGAATTTGAATTCACAAAAGGTGACTTGAGTGGTAACTTTCTTTTGCATTTTCTATAATAATGGACACAGAAATAAGAAATTAGACATTTACAATCAGATTCTCAAAGAAAGACTTAATAGTACTATTTCACTCTTCTAATTGGGGTGGCAAAGCGCACGGGTTAACTAGTCAAAAATATAATTCTTAATAAATGCGAAATTAACCCTAAGCTCACTTTTGTTGTGTCTTATTTCTGACTTTCTGGTTGGATTTTCCGTTTTGGTGTATTCAGGGACTTATAGTAAAATTTCACGGAGAATATTTTTGTTGAACATTTTAACTCCTTAAATCCCTGTTTTAATGGAGTTTGTTGCTCTTTTTTAAAAGAATGACAAAAAAGACCCAGACAAAAAAGAGTATTAACATATTCTACAAAAATTATCTTCTTAACATTTTACATAAATTTGCTGAACACATTTTATACCTAAAATGCAAGGATCACATGGTTTCTTATGCCTATTAAAAATAAGAATGTGCCAGAGTTGGGAAACTTTAACCCTCCCTTAAATGAAATTCGGATGTAAACTTTTAAAACGCCGATACACGTGTCTTTTTTTTTTGTATCCTCTATAAAAATTTATTGGTCGGACCTCGTAATTTTTTTTGGTGTTGTACAGTGTTATCAACGGATTTTGTTTCTATAACACTTGATATTTAACAAATTATCACAAATTTTTTAAAACCGAAACCGCGGTTTTGATATTCTTCGGTTTTTTGGAAACTCTAGATTTTTTCCATGGAAACTGCACATGTGTATACCCTTTTGTGCAACCGATTGTGAGCCAACGCGGCAATTATTTTGCCGAAAGCTTTCTCATACCCAAGTGATCACTCAAAATTGAAACTCCTGAGCCATGTGAGATTCCACAATCTCTCGCAATGTCAATCTCCGATCGGCCAACACTATATCTTGATTTTTTTTTAAATTATTTCGGGAGAGAGACCTCAACTGAGTGCCCAGAACGTTCGACATCTTCCGTGCTTGTACGGCCACAACAATATTCAGTAAACCACTTTGTTACCATTAAAATTGATGGTGAAGAGTTCACATAGTATTTATCAAGCTAAGCCTTTATTTGAGTGATGTTTTTTCCAATTTCTCTTCAAGTCACGAGGTAGTCTGCTATCAATGGCTGTCAAAAACAAACTAAATGACAGTTAAGAGCCGGGAAATTCAAAAAGTCGCGGGCTTATGTACCTCAAGTGGTTGCTTATAATTTAGAATCTAAATTTTTGATTTACAAGTTAAACCAAGATATTAAATACTTTTCTTCTTTAGCCTCCTTTATAAAGAGAGGCACTTTTGAAAAAGTTATTTGTATTGTAGCAACGTGTTTTAAACATAAGCAAAACGTTTTCGGGGTTAGGTTAAACAGATTCTCAACATTACAGACTGACTCGCGTCAGTTACTGGTAGAAAACCATCCCGTTGCACGTATGAATGTGTCAACCACCCAAGTCAGTATTTAGCAACTCAAGCAAGAGGAAGTCGTCCATTATTACAAATTTGAAGAAACTGGGTAGGTTATCGACAGTAAGACTCCTGTGTGTCAATGTACCGATCGGTCTCTCGAAAACATTGCCGCTGTAAACGAGAGTTTCGCCGAAAACCCCAAAACAGCAATTCGGCATCGTTCTCAACAACTTCAATTTTCACGAAGCACTACGCAGATAATTTTGATAAAAGACCTTCATGCATACAAAATTCAGATTATTCAGAAGCTCAAACCAGCATATCATAAAAACCGCCGGCAATTTGTTGAATGGGTAATTTTTTGAAAAAAGTCGTCCTCCACGAGGAAGTACATTTCTATCTGAATGGATTCGTGAGTACATTGTGGAATTTGAGGTTTAGAAAATCCTCATGCAATTCATGAGAAACACATGCATCCATAACTGTCTGGTGCAGATTTTGGCCGGGCGGCGCCATCTGCCACACCGAGAACAGAACAAATTATCAAGTGGCCATGAAGATTAAATCCGAGATTGACCGCGTCATAAGTGCGATACCACCACATCTCTGTGAAAAAGTCATGCATGGACAATTTCATGAAAAAGGTAATGGCCTGTCACCAGTCCTGTGGGGGCCATTTGACAGATATTTTACTCCATACTTAATTGGAACATATCTTCTTTACAAGCCAATAAAATAATCACAACTATTTCAAAAAATACGTGCTTTTATTTTAAAATGAAAAAGTGCATTCTTATTGAGACACCCTTTACATAGCAGATTTCTAATCAACGTCTAAAAGACACATGCATACTAGTTTGAGCAATATAAAAATCTTTCCCACTATACCCAACTTCGTACACGATCCATCAGTGAATATCCCTAATCGTTTTTTTTTTGTGGAGGGATTATATCCCTCGTCGTCAGAAGTGGGGATGGGGTTTTCTTCCAGCCTTGGGGAATTAGCGTAGTTTTGTTAAAATTGTTGGCCCTCTTTTCGGTGAATTTTTCCCGTTACCCGGACAGCGCAAAAAACTTTGTAATAATTCTTGACAGAAAGGGAAGAGCCGGGTTTTTAAACCCAGAAACTTAAATTAGCAAGTCGATATGGTTACTAAACTGCTATTATTCCATGGGGTCTCTGTTCCGTGCAGGACAATGGACATGGTCTCAAACTGCATTGTCTTTGAACAGGTATTCAGGAGAATGGCAATCTCGATAACAGGAGCATCGACGACCCCGAATAAATCGCTTAGGTTTCTTAATTCCGGCCAATGCGGAATTAAATGACGGTCTTTCCCCTGTCATAATGGATCTATTCATTTCTACGGATGCCTCCAAAAAAGGGTATAAGTACACGTCTTATCTACTTAGAATGCAACGACTACAACTCAGCATCATGGGGGAGGTGATCACCGGACATTGCACTTTTGGCATCCGTGCTATAACTTATGCCGGAGTTGTCAAAATTAAGAAGAGGAAGGACAAATGTTTACTTTTTATGTAATTGCCCAGAACTGGGGGATCTGCTTGGTAGGTTCTCAAGGAAACGATCCTTTAGTAGCCTCTCCGAAATATCTAATAGAGAATTGGGATGTATAGATGCCTGCATTATGAAGAGCAGGTACCTATTAAGGTCGGATATGCGAATCGAAACTCAGGGTGGCCCTGATTCCTTCTAATGACGTTTTCATTCACTCTATCCACTATTTTTCAATCTTCTTTTGCGATCTTCCATATTTACCCGATATCAGTACTAACTGTCATTATATCCCTAAAATGTCCAGTATGCAGCGCGAAGTTAGAGGATACAGGGAGATATTCATTGTTTATATGGGTTCCTGGACATGGGGACATTGATGGAAAATCAAGTGTTTAATTACATATTTCATAATAATGAATATAATTGATCTCTTCTTAGTCGATGAATGAAGTTTATAAGGAAAACAAATTTCAAATATTCTCCTGACTTCTCTTCTTCTAACATCCTTACTCTTTCTTTCTTTCTTTCTTTCTTCTACTCTTCTGAATTTCATCTTCTCTTTTCAGCTCTATCTGGCCCTCTTCTATTTATATTTTCAGGTAACACAAAAGCACCTACTGTTTGGACTTAAGTGAGCTGCTCTCTTTCCTGTCTCTACCATGCGGCTGCCCTTTAAACTAATCTAAATTTCAAGTTGTAGTTCTTCAGAAAAGCTATTCGTAGCCTTGAGCACCATGTTTAAAAACCAAATAATATATATCATAGTACTTTTCAGTGTCTCTTTTTTAAAAGAAAAACCCTTCATTACTAAAATTAATATGTAAAACAGTGTAAATTTTCAACTGCATTGTGCAAATGAACAATGTTTTACATAAAATTCTGTAATACATAATTGTAGAGGTTGCTGGAATACTAAATACAACCAAAAACTGTGGAATGATTTTCCACCTTCTCAATATGTAGTGGCGACATTTTTTTTTTTTTGTAAATGTTTGATTGCAATCTATTGATTGATAACAGAGACAGAAGATTAATTAAGTTTAATTAGTAGCACATGGACTAGTTTAATTGATAAATCTAAAATGATAATAAAGTGATACTTGTTTAAAATTTTTTATATAAAATTAATGTTTTTAATTAGAGGTAATAAATGAGAAAACTTAAATACTTAGTTGAAGGCAAACATTTTAAGTAGCAAATAATATTTTCAGTGATTACAGAGTTTGATGTAATAAGTTATTATTTAAACAAGTGTTAAACAAAAATTAAGTGGAAATTATTAAATCTTTATACCGACCATGACAAAAGTGGTGTACATTTTGTCATTCCATTTGTAACATATCGAAATATTGATCATTGAATCAAAAGTAATATATATTCTGGGTCCTTATGAAATTATAAGACGATCTAGCTTTGTCCGTCCATCTGTATGTCTATTGATAAAGTTTGTTTGGTATTGAAAATGGTCAATATCAGTCCATGAATGGTTACTCTATACATCCCATGTAATCTAGCGTGTAAACAATTGTCACCTAAGTGGTCATTATCGGTCCATGATTAACATGATAAACAATTGTTTACACGCTAGATTACATGGGATGTATAGAGTAACCATTCATGGACTGATATTGACCATTTTCAATACCAAACAAACTTTATCAATAGATATACAGATGGACGGACAAAGCTAGATCGTCTTATAATTTCATAAGGACCCAGAATATATATTATTTTGGATTCTACGATCAATTTAATCTACAGTTTAGTCACTTTAAACGTTTATTTTGTACTGTACTTAAGAAAGTAGTTATTTTAGCGACCAGAAGTTATCAATTGGAGAGTTGTCGGAGGAAGGTATGTTATCGGTTATTGGACTGCCTAGGAGATATCTCAATAACTAACTGTTTAAGGTCAATTAACATACGTATATGTTAAAATAACTAGTTATGTAGCTGACAATGCAACCAGTTAGACAGCTAGTTACATAACTGACTCTATATAACCGGTATTTGAATCCAATGCATTGACTACTTTGGACCAGCTATAGGACAGTCTCATTGCAATAGAAAAGGGTCAACTAGTTATCACACTAAATGATAAGTAAAATCTCAACTTCGGAACAGTCTCCTAGAACTGCTGGGTAATTGCAAGTTCATTATTTAGCAGCCATTTTTTGTTCAGGTTCTTTTTAATAAAAATGCAAACCTCATTCATGAAATATTTGAACTATTGTCTAAATAATTTTCCATTTATAACACACAAAACTAACTGAGATTCAACAGCAAACATTTGAATAAAAATCTCTCAAATGCTTTAAAATTTATAGAATATTATTCTGGATTTTCCCCTCATATGCTAACGTTTTAACCTTCGCTTTACCAATACCCACCCGGGTGACCACTCGGTTTTTGTTAGCTTAATAATTTTTTTCATTTTGTTTCGATTTAAATAAAATTTAGACTCAATGAACAAATTTTAGAGTTCTATATTATTTAATAAAAACATTTTAAACTTTTTATAAGGTTTTTTCGATTTTTTAAAATTTTGTTCGTCGGATATATGTATAGAAGTGCAGTAGCACCCGGGTGGGTATTGGTAAACCACGTACATAAAAAACCTTTGGTAAAGCGAAGGTTAATTAAACAATTCATTAAAAAAAACTGACCATTTTGTCCATCATACACAATCACAAACACATTCTCTATGAATAATTTATTAAATGCAGCAAAGTGTTGTACAATACATATTCATTTACATGGCGAATGTATTGCAACAAAATGTAAAAACCCCCATTTGAGGAAGTTGCAGTAAATAATATTGTGTTTTTTACACATGGCATGCAAAACATTTTTTCAAAAAAACAAAAAAATCGTTAATAAAACATGTGCCCTTTAAAAAAAGGGAAAATATGTAATACAGAAAACTATTTTTTTATATGTCTGGAACATTATTTAACTGCAATACAGATTAACCCAAAAGAAACACCAGCAAAAAAATATTATTACAAAACAAAACAATTTTCCACTTGATGTTGCGGAACCCTTTAATGTTTTGTTTTGCTGCAACTATATGACTCTAAGAACGTCCGTCCTTCCGGCTGTCTGTATGACTTTCCGTCTAGCTGGTTTTTTGTATTTTTTTTTTTGACGATATATTATTGGTGGTCGTCGTCGGTCTGCTCTCAAATTGTTTACGATTATAAAAATTTGGATTATGCAAGATGTTTGTTAAACAAGAATTCACATCCCAGTAAATGACCAACTAAAGGAAGATGAGCTGTTGCTACAGCAACCCAACAACAATTACTTAAAAATCAACCAGTAAAACTTGTACGAAAAGAGGAAGGAAACGAAGCCAGAAGATAGAAAAAACACTTGAATTGTCTACAACATGCCAAAAGTTGAGTTAATCTTTTACAAAATACCAAAAATTCCATATCAGCGGGGATATGATACTTTAATACTTTTACTTACAGAGATGATGATGATAATGGTGATGATGATGAGGTCTCTGCTTGCGGTATGTTTGTTAAATGCAGTGGCAAAATAATATGCTCTAAATATTTAAACAAAATATTTTTCAAATTCTTTTTTATACCCTTCACCATAAAATATATATAAAATTTGTATGAAAACTTTGTAACCATAAAAAATAAAATCATTTTTCCCAACGCCTCAGCTACATAACGAACTCAAAACATGTATCAATATATCATATATACATTCGGATATTTTGGTATTGAAAATCCACAAAATCGGTCCAAATATGTCTGAAATTTTACCAAAAATCTACAGCTACCTTAATTTTTGAATTAATCTTAGATATATAAAGGGTACTTTTTGAGCTTAAAGAACGCTATCAAATTATTGAAAATCAGTCATAAATTTGCCCAACTTATGGACGACTGTTTTATCCCAAAATTGTATTCAGCGATGAGGCTCATCTTTATCATAACGAGTTTGATAATAAACTAAAATGCCGCATTTGGAGTGAAACCAATCCACAGCAGACCCTACAGACTCCAGTACATATCGTTTGGTACAGTTTACACGCTGATGGCCATATTTCTTCAAAATTTAGCCAGAGCTCGTGTTACGATCGCACCATGATCAATGATCAATTTTTTGTTTGAAAATTTGGATGATATTGATCCGGGCGAGAGAGTGGCGCTACGTGCCCTACACAGAAAAAACTATTTCTTAAACCGTTTCAATTCAAATATGAATAAAAAATGAATAGATAATTTTCGTAATTGAAAACACATTTTTGTTATTTTTTGTGTTTCAATTACGAAAATTATCTATTCAATAATTTTTGTGTTTGAAATTCAACCAATAACGTAAATTGTATATTCAATTGTCAAAATAATCAAATTCAAAACTCAAAATTCAATAGAAAATATCAAGAAATTTTGTTTTTGAGCAAATGAATACTTGATTTAATTATGAAATAATTGAAACCAGTTCAATATGGGATAAATGTTTGAATTGAAATATAATTTTTTCTGTGTACGGCGATCTCAACCATCGATTTATTGAAATAAAAATTTGCCGATAAATTGATTTCCAGAAAGCCCAAATGACAGGCTCTATGGTCATGAGATTTGATATATGTTGATTATACCCTGTGGGACCACGTGAAGTCACTTGTTTTTGCTGATAAACCAGTAATAATTGACGCCTTGGAGGCCAACAATTGTTCAAGTTATCCATGACATACTGCCAGTAATGTTCGAAAAATTGGTCAAAGTATGACGTCCAGTATAGGCTTTGTCAAGAACAGCCACGGTGGCAATAATTTTAATGACATTTATTGATCATTCGAATAAAAATATTTCAAGTTCTATCGGACTTAAAAAACACCGTTTATAAAAGAGTAACCAACACGTTTAAACATCAATCTTTGAGTATAGGTTCCTCTTTCCCTATGTACATCCACTAAGATTTTTTGAAAATTCGAAAGTTTAAAGGTAAATACGGTAACCTTAGATCTTCTGAACTAATACAGTTACCAAAAACATTATCTCTTATAATTTCCGTGTTATAGGCACCTCAAAATTAAAATTTTGCCATACCTTGGTCCGCTTTTTTAAAAATGTAGGTCGTAATTTTGGACCGAATAGACTCGAAGTTCCTTTGTTAGTTAGAATACTAAATTACCAATAATATGCAGAAGATTTCAGAGCAACATCAATTATTGATCCATAAATAAACGATTTTCAATTTAAAAATTCAAAAAAATATTAGACTTTTGATGTTTTTTGGAGGAAAAAAAGTGACTTAAAAGTTAAGTCACTTTTAAGAAAGTGACTTAACTCTTTTTTATTAAAACAAAACATTCTAAAACTAAAATTATGTATCAAAATTTTAATAGGCTTGCAGATATTAGGATCAATTTGATCCACATTTATTTCGATCTAATTTTTTTGTTTAGATAAATTATTTTTTGGTCCAACAAAAAAAAAAATTCAAGTCATTATCTCAATTATATTCTAAATTTCGTCCTTCAAAAACATTTCACTTTTATAGAAAATTATGTGTATATCATCAGTATTTTCTATAAAACATATTTGTCATTATTCATAATCAATTTTTATATCCTACACCACCATATTGGGGAGGGTATATTTGGTTAGTGCTGATGTTTGTAACGTACTAAAATATTGACCCAACACCTACCTTAAAGTATACCAATCACTTTCTGAATTGATTAAGCGATGTCCGTCTGTCTGTCCGTCCATATAAACATTGTAATCAAACTACAGGTCGCAATTTTAAAGATAATTCGACAAAATTTCGAACAAGCTTTTCTATTGTCCCAAGGACGGAGCCAATTTGGTTAGAATAGGTCCATTATTTATTCTAGCCCCCATACGATTGTTCTCTCTGAAAATAGTTAAGCTCTCATAAATATCTTATTTATACAGATATCCAACCCAAATTCATCATGAAAAAGTTATATATAAGCCTAATTTGCATCATAGCTCCCATATAAGGCCCGTATCCGAAAAGTATTATTTATTTAAATAATATTCAATACAAATAAGTTACGTATCAAAAGAAAACTGTTTAGAATCATATATATGTGTAGGGTATCATATGGTCGGGCTTGACCGACAATACTTTCTTACTTGTTTAATTTATCAAAGGTTTTTAAAACAAATTATTGTGTAGAACAGTATTTCCTATAAAAAAAAATTATATTGTTTTTATAGAAAATCAGTATTTCCTATAGAAAATCTTGTGTAAACAGTATTTTCTATAAAAAATATTGTGTATAATAGTATTTTCAATATAAATTCTTGTGTATAACAGTATTTTCTATTGAAGACTTTATATAGTAGTATAAAATCTTGAGTAGAACAGTATTTCCTATACAAAAACGTTTATATAAAATTGTTTTTATAGTAAAATCTTGTGTAACTATAGCAGTATTTTCTATAAAAAAATCTTGTGTTTAAATGTATTTTCTATAGAAAATATAGTGTATAACAGTATTAAAAATTATTTTTTTTGAAAAATAGTTTTTTGTTTGTTTTATTCCTACTTCGTACTACTGTGCCTTTGGTATGTTTGTATGCAAAAAAAAATCATACGTTTGCAGAAAAATTAGCTTTTCTTTAAATATTATACAATCATGTACAACAGAAGATGCATTATTTATTTAGCATATTGTTACATATACTTATGTACATGTATTTCATTTTGCTGATATTGCAAATTCCTCACAGATGAAAATGTTGGCTCAACCGTACATTTTATAGGGCAATTGAGTGATGAACAGTACAATGAGTTGGAAATAACATTAAACTGATATATTCAATAAAGAACCAGCGTTCAAAGATTTCAATTAGGTTCATTATCCCTTAAATGCATGATTTCTACTTTAATTTTTCTATAAAGTATCAAATATTTATTTGATTTTTTTTATTATATTTCCTATAACTTAAATTTCTTTAGCTGAGACTTTTCGTACTCCATTTGATTTTGCTTAAGGATAATCTGAATTAGCATCAAACTTATGTTGGTCTAAAATTAAGTGGAACTAGAATGTAGACAATTGGCAACAATATGCATTAAAGGGTTATAATTATTTTTATACCCTAGAAAGGGTATATATAAGTTCATCATTCGGTTTGTAATTGCAACATTTTTCATTTGCGACCCCACAAAGTATATATATTCCGGATCGTTATACATATATAGGGGAGTAGATATAGTCAGGTCTGTATGTTGAAATCAAATTTCCGTAGACCCCAATTAACTTACATACATGATTCATACATCAATATAACAGCTATAGACCTGATTCGATTGCTGTTTAAAATTGTGAAAATAAGCTAGCAAATGGGTGAGATATAATGAAAATACCAAGGCAACCTCGATTTTGTAAATATTTGTATACCCTTCACCTATCTTCAGAATTTGGAAAAACAAATTTTTTTCGGAAGCTGACAATCTGCTCTACTCTAATACAAATGAGTTTTTCAATTGGATATTTCGTTTTCTTGACAGAAGCGCCAGAAGTTCAAGAATTTTGAATAATATTTTCGTTAATTTTTATACCCTACTCCACCACAGTGGGGAGGGTATTATGCGTTTGTGCAGATGTTTGTAACGCCCAAAAATATTAGTCTAACACCCACCTTAAAGTATACCGATCGACTTAGAATCACTTTCTGAGTCGATTAAACGCCGTCCGTCCGTCCGTCCGTCTGGTTGCCTGGCTGGCTGTTCATGTAAACCTTGTGCGCAGAGTACAAGTCGCCATTTTGAAGATATTTCGATCAAATTTGGTACATATTACTTTTTCGGCCCAAGGACCAAGCCTATTGAAACTGGCTGAAATCGGTCCATTATTTCACCCATACAAATATCTTCCCGAAATTGGACGTTATCGGTCATAAATGTTTAATTATAACCTACACCACCATAGTGGGGAGGGTATAATGCGTTTGTGCAGATGTGTGTAACGCAAAAAAATATTGGTCTAACACCCACCTTAAAATATACCGATCGACTTAGAATCACTTTCTGAGTCGATTAACTTTGTGCGCAGAGTATAGGTCGCAATTTTGAAGATATTTCGATAAAATTTGGTACATATATTTTTTTTGGCCCAAGGACGAAGCTAATTGAAACTGGCTGAAATCGGTCCATTATTACACCTAGCCCCCATACAAATGTCCTCTCGAAATTGGACTTTATCGGTCATAAATGTTTAATTTATATATGTATCTCCACAAATTCCACTCCAAATAAGTTTTATATATACAAAAGTCATGTCGCCAAATTTTGTTACGATCGGTCCATAATTAGTCATAGCTCCCATATAGACCCGCTTCCGAAAATCACATTAACGTGCATAAATCGCTTAAAAATCTTGGTATATACACAAAATTCAACATAAATAACTTTCATATATACATTAATCACACGACCTAATTTCATGGAGATCGGTCCATAAGTGGTCATAGGCCCCATATAAGACCCACTTCCGAAAATCACTCAAAAATATAAATTATTGATATTTTAAAAGAAAAATATTTTTACTCATTTACTTGGTGTAGGGTATTATATGGTCGGGCTTGACCGACCATACTTTCTTACTTGTTTTTTAATATTTTACGGCTTTACTCAATTGTTTTACCATATAGAAATTCATAATTCAAAGCGTAGCTAAACATTGATATAGGCTTTTATTAGGTGTATATCTTATATTTATGGGCCTCTCCATTTTCGTGTTATAGTCATTTAAACTTGGGTCTCAAATATACTGATATTTTTTTTTAAGAATATTTATATAGTTTGTCAAAAAAAAGACCGTTGAAGTCCGTCCAATGACTATATACATCATTTAAAGAAACTTCTGGGGAATGTCTTTGTAAAAAAATTGTAGCCGCCAGCCACCGCCGAAATACTTTTTTTAATTTTTACGGAATGGAATTTTTAGAAATATTTTTGTTTATTACTGTAACTTGAAATATAGTAAATACAGATCTTTTTAAAAATTCAGTTTCAGAAACACATGAAAACGTATTTTTTAAATTTTTTTATTAATGATTTCTATATATCTAGACTCCACTGTAACTTGAAAAAAGTTTATATTGATATTTTAAAATTTTTTTTTGGAATCGGAGACACTAATTCTATATAAAAAGATCGCTAAACAATTTTGTCCTCCTAGATTTTGAATTGGAATCACAGTGTGTCCGTCCGTCTGTCTGTCTGTTGAAATCAACATCCGAAGCCCCAAAATAACTTACATATACGATTCATACGTCAATATCTCCGGAATTCTTCCGGCTCGGTTGCTACTTAAAATCGAGAACATCGGTTCATAAATGAGATATAAGAAAAAAACCAGGACAACCTCGGTTGTCCTGGATTACTAAGTCATTAATATAGACAATATGGATATCTTATGATAGATATTTCAAAGACCTTTGCAATGACGTATATAAGACCATAGTAAGTTGGGTCAAAATCGGAAAAAATATTTTTTAACCCGAATTTTTTTTTTCACCTACATTTTTTTTGCTAAATATTAAAAAAAAATTAAAAAAAAAAAAATTTTAATTTTTACATAAAATTAAAAAACAAAAAAAAATAATAATAAATTTTTATTTTGAAGTATAATTTTGTGAAGGGTATATAAGATTCGGCACAGCCGAATATAGCTATCTTACTTGTTTATCTATATCTGGATTACTAAGCCATTAATATAGACAATGAGGATATCTAATGATAGATATTTCAAAGACATTTGCAACGGATTATATAAGGCCATAGTAAGTCGGACCTACAATTCGTTAAAATCGGGAGAAATATTTTTTAACCCCAATATTTTTTTCATCCAAAAAAAATTTTTTTTGTCATAAAATTTGTTTTACTAGCAAATTAAAAAATAAAAATTAAAAAAATATAAATTTAAAAAATTCTTTTTTGCCATAAATTTTTTCACTAGTAAATTCAAAAAAAAATAATTTTGATGTCATAAATTGCCCAAAAATGCATTTTTGGAATCATGTCTTTTTTAAAAATTTTGACTATCAAAAAATGGGGACGGGCAGCTGGACATTTTTGCATTATGTAAAGTGAGAATCAAAGAACTTATTTTAAAAATATAGCAAATATAAAAATTTATATTTTTTTTATTTTGCATCAATAGAATTTTAGAGGTCCGCAATTATTTATAAAAGTTTAAAAACGTATATTTATTGAACAAAGATTTTTAGACAATGAATAAAATATTTTTCATACAAAATATTTTATAAACTCAAAAGTCAGAAACAATTTGATTAGAATATAATAAAATAACAAAGTATATTTTATAAAGTGGAATTCGATTGTTCTCCCACACCCTTCCTCAATTGGATTCCACTAGTAATAGAAATCGCAATTTCGTAAATTGGGGTTTCAACAGCGGCTTTGTCATTATACGCATCTGATATGACCTTTATCGATATGATCCTTTACGAAATGAACCTTGGTATCAATGTGTTTAGTCCTGGAACTCAGCTTTTGTTCTTTTATCTTCGGTTATCTTCATATATTACAATTGGAAAGTTTTGTGGTATGTGCATGTCATCTAAGAGCTGCTTTATTCAAATCGCTTCTTTGCACGTTTCGGATAACGAAATAAATTCAGCTTCTGTTGACGACAGGGCGACAAGTGTTTGCTTTCTACATGACCAACTTATTGTACTGTCATTAATCTGAGAAACATAACCAGAGTTAGATTTTCTATCTACCCTATCTTCTGCCCAATTCGAGTCTGCATATCCTATTAATATGTTTGGATCGACATTTTCACAACTCATTCTTAAAAAATATTTTTCAGTACCCTTTAAATACTTAAGTACTCTCTTCAACTCCAACCAATCTTCAAGAGTAGGGCAATTAACTTTACGCGCAAGTATTGATACACTCGCAGCAATATCGGGTCTTGAAAAAACCCGATTTTCGTTATTTAGCATATTCTCAGATTCAGTTTTACCATATACAGGGTCCAGTGGGTATTGAACAATTTTTGAATCTTCTAAGCCAAATTCTTTAACAAAATTTTTGATATATGTTGACTGACGAATGCAATAATTTAAATTTTCATTTTGAAATATTTCAATTCCCAAATAATGATTTGCCTTTCCAAGATAATTTATTTCAAAATTTTGGGACAATAATTTTTCTACTCGAACTATACTTGTTTCCTTTTGACTAGCAACCAAAATATCATCAACGTAAATCAAAATATGGACTAGCTTTCCTCTTTGGTGTATTTTGTGTATAAACATGAATCCGCATCGAATTGCTTATATCCACCTGAACATATGACATCATATAATGTTTTATTCCATACATGAGCAGCCTGTTTGAGTCCATAGATGCTCTTCTTCAGCTTGCATACAAGTTTAGTTCCTTCTTCAAAACCTGGCGGTTGTTTCATAAATATAATCTCCTTCAGATCTCCATTAAGGAATGCAGATTTCACATCAAAATGGATTATTGACATTTTCTTGATACCAGCAACTGACAATAATGCTCTTAATGTTGTTTGTCTGACAACAGGTGCATAAACCTTATCGTAGTCATCTCCATATTTTGTGTAAAACCAAGAGCAATGACGATCCGTTACCTAGTTTTCGAGATACTGTATCTGAAAGTACACAGTATCTCGAAAACACTGAAAGTCAGTGAACTTTGGAAGGCTATATCTTCTGAACCGAAAACCGATTGTAATAATAGTAGCATATTTGAAATAGTTTGAGAATTTCCTGTGAAATTATAACTTATTATACGGACATGCACAGTGGGTCGATTAGTTTACGGTCAATATTTTCGAATTTTTATTGTTTTATTTGTTTACTCAGAATTTTTCTAATTTATTTTCTCAACACAAAAATTCAATAATTAGACATTCTGATTAGATCAACAACTTAACGTCTAAAAAGTACCCATTTTTAGTAATGGCACAATTCATAATTTCATTTTTACATCTCAGATTTCCAACATATTCATTAGGAATGCATGCATCTCATGAATATACAAAACGTAACTAAACACAAGTGGCCACAATTTATAAACATGCATCTCTTGGCCATCGGGCAATAAATATAATGATGAGGAATATACATATTTAGCAAAGAAGCAGCAACAAAAAAAATTACAAAGTATTGAATAAAGGCACGCGCGTTTTCAACTGAAATAAAGGCGATTATAAATATAGAGCAAAACTATTTGTAGGTAAAATTGGAATACGAGTATGGGCATGAAAAGCTGCTGCTGGATGGCTGGCTGGCAATAGCGGTTTTTTTCAGTGGAGGCTGGTCGATGATGGTGGCTAGTCGGCCGCAAATTCTTTCACTTAAATGTTTATTTATTTATTTTCTTTGTTTTTTTTTTCAGCTTCATACTTTTTCACTTAATAAAAGTGCTAAAGTGTTGGAATATCGGTTTCTTGGTTACGGTTAGTTAATCGTTGTTTTAAGTATTTTGTTTTTATTGTTTAATGTTATTGCTGTAGTTGTTTTAATTTGTTTCTGAAAATATAAATACGAAAAAAAACTTTTGCTGACCAACACAGATGTCTAAAACTGATAAAGTTGATTTTTATTTTTACTTGGAATTTATCGGGAAAAAAGAAAACAGAAACAATACTAGAGGATTGTTCTACTCAGTTTGGAAGGTGTGGTTTTTTGTTTAAGTTATTTTTTGTTGTAATGATAAGGATTATAATAAACAAAACGTTGAAAAAAATAAAAAAAAATGTCACAAACAAAAGGACAAATTGTTAAGCCAGCCCTTAATGGCAAATTGAATTGATAACGTCCTAAAGATTAAATGCGACATGATTCTTTTGTGGTGATAAATAATGATTTCCTAGAGAAATGACTGGTCTGTGGCGCAGTGTTTAATCAAGTAAATTTCTGATAATGTTGGAAGACTTAATTATAATATATGCATATAATTATTTGAGTCGTAAATAAAGGCAGAGTTGGATTGAAAAGATTTTTATGAAATTCTTCAAAAAAAGTAATATAGCGCAGAGACTCTTTGAAATTATTAAAAAGGAAGCAATGTTTATAAATATGCATTTTTAAAACTGTAGCTCTTAACATGAACAAATAATGAACTATTGGTTTTAATTAATTTTTGGAAGGTAGTAAATGAAATGAAGAATGAATATTTTTAAATTTTATTATCAGAATTCGCACTGTGATTCTATAAAACTCTAGTCGTAGAAACAAATTTATTTTATTAGATGTCAATCTAGTTCATAAAAGATTTGCCAAAATGTACCTACACAAGATTTAAATAAAAAATTATTTTTTTTTTTGATTGTGGAATCGCTCTTTGTTCCAAATGTTTAATTACCATTTTGGATAAATGTAGCCTAATTTCGTTGATATATCGCACAGTGGTTTAGAAAATCCGGTAGCTCCTTAACGATTGGACATATCTTAATGGAATATTACACAGTCGAACCCGATTTCTTCCAGAGTACACTTGTATTTACATCGGTTCGCAGTTCTACACAGAAAAAACTATATTTCAATTCAAACATGGAATAGAAAATTTTCGTAATTGAAAACACAAAAAATAACAAAAATGTGTTTTCAATTACGAAAATTATCTATTCAATAATTTTTGTATTTAAAATTCAACCAATAACGAAAATTGTATATTCAATTGTCAAAATTATCGAATTCAAAACTCAAAATTCAATAGAAAATATCAGAAAATTTAGTTTTTGAGCACATGAATACTTGATTCAATTATGAAATAATTGAAACCAGTTCAATATATGACAAATATTTGAATTGAAACGGTTTAAGAAATAGTTTTTTCTGTGTAATGAGAGCTAGTAGTTGGCCCATCAAAGCTGAGCGCCTCGGGCCTTATCACAAGACCGATTTAGCCGATAACTTCTTAATCTTTTCATAAACTACAGTTACAACTCGTATATTTTTCCAATGATATCAATTGCCTCGGCATAGGAGAGGGGCTTTATCCAAGATTTCCGTCATTTCCATATAGTTGCACCTGTTGCACCCCATTTTGGAGCAGCCGTACCCCTACGTTTTGAGATTCGAGAGATCGAAAATTCTGTTGTTGATTTAAATCCCAAGAAAGCGCCTGGTATGGACAAGATCAGCAACAAGATGCTTATGGAGCTACCGCGGATAGCAATAAAAATAATTCTTTTTACTGGTTACCATGATACCCAAGCCGGGAAAAGATCACACAAAAGTAGAATCATACAGACCCATCAGCCTATATCTAATATATCAAAGCTATTTGAGAAGATACTTATGAACAAGTTGTACCCGATGTTAACTGAAAACAATTGTATTCCGAATCATCAATTTGGTTTTAGAAGACTTGTAAATGTTGTAAGAAAAGCATTTGAAGAAAAGAAATACTGTTCCGCACTCTTCATCGACATCTCTCAAGCGTTTGATAAGGTATGGCATGCTGGATTAATATACAAACTGAGTCAAAATTTACCCGCAAACACACATAAACTGTTGGAAAGCTATTTAACTGGTCGAACATTTAAGGTTAAAGAGGGAAACTTTTTAAGTACTGCACAACCCATTGAAGCTGGAGTCATCCCAGGCAGTAACCTGGGACCTTTTTTATATTTGATATATTCGTCTGATATGCCAACTAAAAATCGCACTCATACATCAACATTTGCTATTCTAAGCATTCATGAAAACCCTTAAGAAGCGTCTCGTTACTTACAAAACCACATATTTGAATTAGAAAAATGGTTAAAACAATGGAAAATTAAAGTCATATAACATTTACATTGCGTAGATAATCATGCCCTCCTATTCATATCAATAACCAAACAATAATTCAATAATCGGAAGTGAAATACCTCGGAATACATCTCGATCGTCGCCTTACATGGAAAAGTCATATAGATGTAAAGTTGACTCAAATGAAATTGAATTGAAATCAATTCAAATTAATTGGCTTATTGGCAGAAACTCTACGCTTAGTTTAGATTGTAAACTTCTGCTTTATAACATGATCATAAAACCGATATGGTGTTATGGGGCACGGCCTCAGCTTCAAATGTAGAAAAGATCCAAAGACGCCAAAACAAGTTTCTAACAATGATCACAGTTGCCCCATGGTATATCAAAAACGCGAGTATACACAAAGATCTAAATGTGTCCATTGTAAAAATTGAAATCTCGAAAAATGTACAAAAATATTTAAAAAAAACTTGAAGTTCACCCAAACCCGCTGGCCCGCAACATATTAGATAACCGTGGCCACACTCGATTAAGAAAGAGGGACACAGCGGACCTAATCTAGAAGGAAGAATGCCAATTTAACCAAAACAACCATGAATATAAAATTTTTTCGTCTGGCACTGGCTGGACTAATTAAATAATAATTATTAGATATAAGATTTGAACCACTTATTCTTAGTTCATTAATGAAGATACAATAAATAAATGATGATAAAAAAAAATAAATATAGTGAAGAAATTCTACGCCTTCCCTGAGACATATGATGTTTTTTTTACTGAGTGTTTTTAAGACGTGTTAAAACAATTTTTCTCCCAACAGGTGCTATGCATCATCTTGTATAGCTCAGCCGATATTCCACCGTCGGATTCTGCAGCCTTATAATTGTTAAGCTTGTCAATAGCTGTCTTGTTGGTTGACGGGTAATTTTTTGTTCACCTCCAACTCCCGATATCCCTCTACTATAGATCTCGAAACCATAGGATGGAGTATTTCTTGGTTCACATAGTTTTTCGCTCTCGATTCTTCTGTGCAGCTTAAAGAACGCAATTTCGGTATCGCTGACTTTCTCCATTTAGTTTAATATGTGATTAAATTGCGTACTATTGTCCATTTGAAGGAGTTGCTTTCGGGATAACTTTGTGGAACAGTCCATATCTGCCAGTCTGATGACTACTATTGACAAAAAATAGTTATATTTACCAAAAATTTAGGATATTCAAGAATATTATGGTGTACGACTTAAAAATTGGGAATATTTTTTTTTTAATTTTTAGCTTTTATTTTGAAACATTTGCGCAATATTCAAAGTTATGACCTTGTCCCATCTTTCTGGCAACATATGGATTCCGATCCGAAAGTACTGCTCATCTTTTGAAGCCAAGAACGAATCAAGCCAATATCGGATACTCTGCTCCAGAGATAACGCTCTGCATCGATGGAAACAAGTAGCAGTCGGACGGGTTATGGCCTGGACTATAAGGCGGGCGAGCCAAAACTTCCCAACCACTTCATTATAAATAGTTTTTAAGAGGTATTCCAACATGTGACCTAGCGTTGACATGATAAAATATTACAGCTTCATGTCTGGCCGCATATTCTGGGCGTTTTTAAACTAATGCTCACTTTAAAGGTATCAGTTGCATTCGGTGAAGGTTCATTGTGATGGTCTGGCCATAATTGATAGTACCCATTTGCTCCCACCAAATTCAGAGAATTAACTTAGCGCCATGGAAATTTGGCTTTGGTGTCGATTCGACTGGTTGGCTGGGCTTGACATTCGATCTATTACGCAACGGGTTATTGAAATAGATTAACTTTTCAATACAAGTAATGATTCGGTGCAAAATTTATTTTCTTTTATATCATTCTAGCATCATTTAGGACATGCTAATTGTACCGCAAGGCTCCGTCCTTTCTCCTACTCTATTTCTTATCTTTATAAACTACCTTCTACGTCAAACTTTCAACCCTATCTACTCTTTTGCAGATGACAGCAACATTTGTCATTCAATTATAGACCAAGCCTGTCGGAGATTGGGGCAATGAGGCAAAATGATGAATGATACGCTCAACCAAGATCTTGTGACAATCTCTGAATGGGGTTGTGCGAATAGAATCGATTTCAATGCATGCAAGGCTCAATGTTGTATGTTAACTCACAAACGCATAACAGTTCATGTTGCTCCATCTGTTTTAATGGGTGGTGTAAATATTAAGGAATCAGAAGCTCTTGATGTTCTAGGCATGAGTATTCAGTGCGATGTCCGCTGGACAGAACACATTTTTCGAGTGTCGAAAGAAGCATTCAAGTGCCTTGGTTTTCTAAAACGGTGTAAGAAATACCATCTGATCTCCTTACTATTTACACCACTTATATCCGACCTAAAATGGAATACAACTCTCATGTGTGGGCCGGTGCTTCGAAGTCTATTTTGGAGTTACTCGACCGCGTAAAGGAGAGGGTGAAGGCGCTTATCGGTGACAGTAGGGTATCCAGCTCTATTGACTCACTGGAATATCGTCGCAATGTGGGTTGTGTTTCACTGTTCTACCGATACTGCAATGGTATGTGCTCTGCAGAAATTAGGGAACTTGTTCCCGAAACCAGTAGTTTTTTACGCAACACACGTCCTTCGGCAAGGGCTCACCCATTCGTTGTCGACTGGACAGTGGATCGAACAACATATTACAGGGAAAATTCGTTCTTTAGCCGTACTGTCCGTATGTGGAATAAGCTTCCTCCTGAAGTCTTTCCTGTCACTTTCAATATAGGAAAATTCAAATCAAATATCCACAAAGATTACTCCCTCTATCCTCCCTCCCATAACCTATTTTCCTTGTTCCAACACAATGCTTTTCATGAGTAGGGGTCATCCCCTGAGTGGCGGTCCAAGAAAAAAAATGCTGTTGCAACGTTTTGAAATTGCTGCTTGAGTAGCTCCCAATGATATTGCAAGCTCTTGCTTAGTTTTACAACAATCTCCAATTCGTGGTCTTCAAACACTTTTTGGCTTTCCTGGGCGATCTGTGTCTTCCATATCTAAGAAGATTTTCTAAATCAGCTAATGAACATACCGATCTTCTTAGTTGCCTAATTTCAGTAGTAATTGTTAAGAATTTTCAAACGTTGTTCATTCTTTAACTTCGCTACGATAAAAATGCAAAGTTTTACTTACTTTTTGCCACCAAAACCAAATTGTCCTTATTGGAAAACTCTTTATTATCTAGAGACATAATAATCTCAGAGATTTTTCAAATATATTTCAACTCCATACATTTGTTACCTTCATATAGTGTGGCTAGTATGAGGATAGGAGGTTACCTCCTAAGTTTTCTGACAAATACCCGCATATATTGTACTCGATTTAACTGTATTGAGTGTTACAACTTCCTATAATCTACCAAAGATATAAGATAACTCAAGACTGAGAAAAATTACTGTGTCTAATATAACGTCACACATTTGCATCATTGCTTAAATTTGCATGATTGGTAGAATTGCTTCAAAAATTTATCCATTTCAAATCTTTCATTCAATAAATTTTCAACTTTTTCAATGAAAATAAGTACGTGTTCTGCTATGTATCACATATCACTAATAAATAGTAGTTACACAACTCTTAATATAATGTAAGAATCACTATTACAGATAAGAAATCTCATACTATTTTCCTAAAATAAAACCTACAAAAATAGTTCATTCATAATTTCTTCTTTCTTTTTCATTGTTTCATTTTTATAGTTCTTCAAATTTTGAAAAATAACACGTTTTATAAGATTGTTGGGTTTGGAGATTGAAACATAAACGTAATGAAAGCAAATAAAATTTAATACTTTTTTTTCAGCAATTTCTCCAGATTTCTGTTGTTCATTCATGATGACGGTAAACTGAAGCACTTGTTATACAAAAACAAATAAAAATGTAATATTAAACCTTTGATAGATGTAAGTAGGTTCAATTTAAAAGTTTCATAATAAGTATTTGAGTGGCTGTCAAATTAATGAAATTTTACAGCAGCAGATAGACAGACAACGTCAAAAATATGTGAGATAATTTGAAATTTAGAGGAAGTATTGATGGAAAATTTGTAGTATTATGAATAAAATTTGTTTTATGGTTAACTTCCGGACATGTAAAAAATTTTGTTGGTGATAGTTATAATTGAATTAATAGGTATTTGAATGTATATCTCTATTATGTGGTAATGAATAATTTGTCTTCAATTTCTCTAAAATATGTTACCTGATAAGTACTCATCATTATCTTTAAGGCTTCCGTCATTAATCTAGTAATGATTTTGTTAAATTTCAGCTTCAGCTACATCAAATCAACTTTAACCAGCAAAAGGAATATATTTGACAAAAGTCCTATTCTATCTAAAATTGAAGACATTGTTGCCCAAGGTTAATGTATTACGAAAATTAAACCTTGAATATTTTAAAACATAACAAATTTATTATCAATTATCATAGATTTGCTACAATTCCAAAACTTTCCTTTTATGAAATGTTGTAATTTCTAGGTGTGGTCCTTCCTTATAATAAAACAAGTAAGAAAGTATGATCGGTCAAGACCGACCATATAATACCCTACACTAAGTAAAAGAGCAAAAACATTTTTCTTTTAAAATTTCAATAATTTATATTTTTGACTGATTTTCGGAATGGGGGCTATGTCCAACTATGGACCGATCACCATGAAATTAGGTCGTGTGATTTATGTCTATATTAAAGTTAACTATGTTGAATTTTGTGTGTATATCAACATTTATGCACGTTAAAGTGATTTTCGGAAGCGGGTCTATATGGGAGCTATGACTAACTATGGACGGATCGTAACAAAATTTGGTGACATGAATTTTGTGTATATAAAACTTATTTGGAGCGGAATTTGTGGAGATACATATATAAATTAAACATTTATGGCCGATAAAGTCCAATTTCGGAAGGACTTTGTATGGGGGCTAGGTGAAATAATGGACCGATATCAGTCAGTTTCAATAGGCTTGGTCCTTGGGTCGAAAAAATAATATGAATCAAATGTCATCGAAATATTTTCAAAATTGCAACCTGTACTCTGCGCACAAGGTTTAAATGGACAGCCAGCCAGCCGACCAGACGGACGGACGCACATCGTTTAATCGACTCAGACTAATCGGCTTAGACTAATATTTTTCGGCGTTACAAACATCTGCACAAAAGCATTATACCCTCTCTACTATGGTGGTGTAGAGTATAAAAAGAATTTCGATCGATTTATTCACACCTACCACCTGTAGTTCAACTGAAAATCAATATAGAGCACAATAATGTCAAGTACTTAAAAATGCAATACATTTCATTAAAAAGATCAATGAAAATGAATACAAACATTTTAAATATCTGATCTCTAGTGTGACAAAAGAAATTATAATTTTATTATCTCAAATTCAAAATCACAATTTTCTATAAAATACAAAATTCTAAAGCCATCTTTATTATATTTTTTTTTGTAATTCAATATTTATGTTACAAATTCAAACAAACAAAAATATTAAATTTAATGACCCAATTTTTATAACTTTGTATCATATTGTGTTAACTGCTTGAAAACAGTCCATCTTTTATTAATATTTCTTCAAGCACAGCTTGATGTCTATTATATGTTTGATGGTTTCTTTATTTTCGAAAAGTTAAAATATTCGTTAATGCTGTTTGCAAAGAAAATATGAAAAATTATAATTTTTTATTACTTTCGTAAACTATTGTTTAATTTTAATGTTTCTGATTTCTTTTATAATATTTTTAAGATTCATTGAATAGTTATCCTTAGTTAAGTTATTTAAAATTGTAACTCCAGGTACTGATTTATGTTGATGTTAATGTGATTCTCTAATCATTTCAAACATTCAATCCTTTATCTCTTTGAAAATACAAACATTCCCTCCATTTCAGACAAGAAGTTCAGACAGAAAGTAAAATTGCTCTATATTTTTAAGAAAATTTCGGTCAAAATATTCTACAGTCCATACATAATAGGCGAGTTGTCGAGTTCATCACCAAATCCAGTGACAGCCTCTGCAAAGAGAATAGTTTGTACTCCCATAAGAGAGTACACGCTTTTACACAATATTATATACATATACTCTGGGTTCTCATAAGATTCTAAGATGATCTAGCTATGCTTTCCGTTTGTATTTCTGTTGAAACATACTAATATTTTCACAAATACTCTCTGTTGATAAGGTTTGTTTTGTATTGAAAATAGACAATATCGGTTCATGATTTCACCTAGTCCCCATACAAATGTCCGCCCGGGATACTGTTTCAGCAGTTTTAGTATGTAAACAAGTTTTATATGAATCTAAATCTTTCTACCAACTTTTGTGAGGATCGGTCTTTAATAACTCCTATTTAAAAAAATGTTTATGTATACCCAAATATAGATACAATAATGTAATTTCGTTGTGGCAATTTGTCTCTCCTTCTACCAAAAGTACCGTTTCGCCAAATAAACTGGAATGGTATTAGCATCATTTAGGGATCGTGCATCAATGCAGGTAAGGTATGACTAGATACATTCATTAATTTGATAAAAATTACAGGCAAATCCCGGTATAACGAACGATATGTTGTCAGGCCCATTCGTTAAATTGAAAAAATCGTTATATCGAGATGTTTTTTTTTTTTTTTTTTTTTTAATTTTGGACATTTGTGACATTAGGAGGCATGAATATCGTCAAAATTTGTATATCTTCAGTAATTATTACTAATTGTTTTTCTGGAGGATTTATAAAGCCTTCATTGTAAGAGATTTCGATTCTGAAAATGAATCAACCTGTAGAAAATTAAACTCAGGGACAAACATTAAAAAAAACGATTTTGAAGATTCCAGATTTCACTTAATTTGTGTAAAGATAATTTACAAGAAAAACTTAGTCACGATAAAATCTTTGTTTTTATTTTCTTCAAAATACATGTTGAGAATTTTGTATTCCATATTTCATTCATTCATCTAAATTTTTAATTTTTCGTTCAATGAAATTCTTCTACGGTTTCCCATATTTAATTCACGTGAATTATAGCCTGTTTCACAATATCGAGTGAAAAATTTCGTTTGCATTCTAAGCGGAAGAAATCTTATTTTGGATTCGCTTAGAATGCGAACGAAATCTTTCATTCGATATTGTGAAAACAAGCAGTTAAACCACTATAGAAAAAATGACAGCACCTATTATTAAAGAAAGTAACCATTGAAAACGATACTGTAACGACTTATTTTCTTATTTTTACATTCTTTACTACTTTTGTTTTTATACTTTCTGTTCGTTATATTGAGCGTACAATTTTCGAAATGTTCGCTATGTTAAAAATTTGGTCGTTTGTTTGATTTTGTTTGTTTTTTCTCACCATTCGTTATATCGAGCATACAATTTTTGAAACGTTCGTTATATAAGGTGGTCAATGTTACGAATTTGTCCGTGCGTTAAATCGGATTTTCGTTAAAGTGAGATTCGTTATACCGGGATTTGGCTGTACATCAAAAGCATCGAACGTATGATGTCAGTGTGTACACTAGGGTGGGCTGATTTGTAAAGACAAACATTTTTCGATATTGTGCAATCGATTTTTCGATAGCTTTTTACATGAGGGAAAAAGTTTCACTTCGACATATCAAAAAATCATTCCCTCAAAAAAAACCTATTTTTTTGTAAAATTAATTTTATGGCAAAAATTCTAAAATATTTTGATATCGACTATGCGATTTGAGAATTTTTGGCCTAAAGTTGATTTTAAATAAAAAATACGCGTTTTTTGGATGAAACTGGTCCCCCGGTATCAAAAATTTTATAATTTAATAATTCATTTGCCGATATTTGCAAAACGTATAGCGCCATCTATAACCACTTTATGCTTACAAACTCATGCTCAAGATATTTGACCACAATTCTATCCAGTATTTTCTTAAAAAATATAGAATAGATAAAAGGTTTTTCCATTTGGAATGAATAAAATTATTATACAGGAGGGTATGATTCAAAAGGCGAATATGCATGTAGTTGACAGTAGCGCTCAAATGCAATTAGCCGTGCTCTTGTCCTAGATTATCCTATATTGTTATTTATGATCAAATGACTAGTGAATCGTACAACATATTAACCCTCTAACCCGCAAGAGTGCCACAAGGCATGCATTACAAAACACCAATTATCTCAAAAAGTAATTATAATTTTTTTTTAAATTTAACTGTGACTTTAGTTAAAGATTTGTTAACATTTCCCTCGAAGGTCGAAATGCATTCTGACTTTTAGTTTTTGTTCTGTCAGCTGTTTTTTGAGTGATGTCATAATTTTAGCACGTGAAATTTTGTGCGTCTTTATACCCTACACCACCATATTGGGGAGGGTATAATGCGTTTGTGCAGATGTTTGTAACGCCCAAAAATATTAGTTTAACTCCCACCTTATAGTATACCAATCGACTTAGAATCACTTTCAGAGTCGATTAAGCGATGTCCGACCGTCCGTCTGGTCGGCTGGCTGGCTGTCCATGTAAACCTTGTGCGCAGAGTACAGGTCGCAATTTTGAAGATATTTCGATCAAATTTGGTACATGTTATTTTTTTCGGCCTAAGGACCAAGCATATTGAAACCGGCTGAAATCGGTCCATTATTTCACTTGGCCCCCATACAAAGTCCTTCCGAAATTGGACTTTATAAGCCATAAATGTTTAATTTATATATGTATCTCCACAAATTCCGCTCCAAATAAGTTTTATATATACAAAATTCATGTCACCAAATTTTGTTACGATCGGTCCATAATTAGTCATAGCTCCCATATAGACCCGCTTTCGAAAATCACTTTAACGTGCATTAATCGCTTAAAAATATTGGTATACACACAAAATTCAACATAGTTAACTTTAATATAGACATAAATTGCACGACCTAATGTCATGGTGATCGGTCCATAATTGGTCATAGCTCCCATATTAGGCCCACTTCCGAAAATCACTCAAAAATATATATTATTGAAATTTTAAAAGAAAAATGTTTTTGCTCTTTTACTTAGTATAGGGTATTATATGGTCGGGCTTGACCGACCATACTTTCTTACTTGTTTTTTTTATTAAAGTTTTACTAACTTTTAGTCGCCCGATCTATTGGAAATTTTTTTTTATTTTCTTTTTCATTAGTTTTTCAATAAAATCGTATCATAATTATTGTTTTTACACCTAAACCGGCAACAGTGCCCTAAGGCACTCTTCACCTTTTTGCACCTGGTTCCTAAACTTAATTTGCAAATTAGTTTCTGGTGGCTGTTCTGAGTTTATTGGGTTTTTAGCTTTTTAAAGTTTGCTTGTAGATGGTTAAAGACTGCAAAATTATTTACAAACAATTAAATGATTTTCTGTGATTCTGTCAAATCTTCAATACATAAAAACATTATGCAACCTTGACCTTATTGGGTAAAATCAGGGAACGAGTTGTGGGCTGTGCTGCCATGATCAGCAGTCATTATACATTTTGTAAATATAATTTCTAAATTACTCGTATAACGCCCAATATGTACCTATTCCCCAAAAATTAAACAAATTTAATTAACTTATTTATAACACAGACAATAACTATTTGCTAATATTGTATACCTATTAATTATGTGGAGAGCATCAGTAAAACCCATTTAAAATTGTTGTAACATCATACTTTTGCCAACCCATAAAATAAATTTATGCAAATAATGAAACAACGACATCAAATTACACCTCTAAAAGTAGATATTAAATTTCATAAATCATTGTTTCAAAGGCATCAAATGATAAACAACATACCGTTTGACAAAAACAACAACTAAATTTTACGCCTTTTTTACGAAAACCCAAGAAAAACTCTGTAAAAGATAAAGAAAATTACCACAAATAGAACACCCACTTTTTACACACTCTTTAAGAGGTACAAACAGAAAGTGAAAAAAAAAACAACAAATGACAACATGAATTTAATGACATGTCTACGATGACAGCTACTGTCATTAAGCAGCCAAAAACAAATACAGACATAATAATAGACAAGCAGTAGCGCTACCTGAACTGACAGTTTATACAAGCAGAACGAGAGAAACAAACAAATTAAAGAACTCACACATGAGGCAATAGGGTTAGGTGCCATAAAAGGCAGAGCAAATAAACAGACAGACAGCGAGACAGTGTCATGAATTTCAAACAGCCAGCCAGACAGACACTCAGGCCGAGCATCGTATGACAGTTAATGTAAAAGTGGCGGCATTAAGTAAATGTAGAAGGTTTAGGCGTCTAAACTAGAGCAAGCAACCAAGATTTAAATCATTTGAAGTTCTCACAAGGAATTGGAAGAAAACAAACAAAAGAATTTTTACAATAACACAGAGCAGGGTAATAACAACCTGCCTGGTTTACTACATAGTACATGCAACAAAATCAACAACAATGAATGATGCAAGTTGGAAAATAACAATGAAAACTAGAAAATTCGTGTAACCCTTTAGTTAATGACACCAAAAAGATGTTAAGACCATAAATCATTTGGGAAAAATCTTTTACTTTCCCCTCGAATGTTTTCGTTTTTGTTTTTTTTTTCTTTCTTTAGTTGTTTAGACAACAATTATACAAATTGAGTTTAATATTTAGAAGGCTCATAAGAAAACAAAAAAGAAAAGGAAAAATAAACACAATTTCAAATTATTTCAACAATTTCAAATAAAATGTCTAATAAATATTTTTGTATTACCTTTTCCCTTGTGTTGGGCCAGTGTTTTTATGACCCTTTCCCTACCTTTCCAATAAAAACGAAATGTTTATTACCTTTTTTGTTAAGCATGTTATTTTTTTCGGTATAGAGCGACTATTTTGAAAATTCCTTTTCATTTATGGAGATTTATATGGGTGAACGAAGCAAGTAAAGATTGTGTTGTTTGTATCTTAAACCTACACTTTAAAAGAGTGTTACGCGATATGCGGGCAACACTTTTAGTTTCTATATGAATAATTTTTACGTGTTTTAATTTCGTTTGGAACCCTACATTTAATGATGGTGGTATTTATGTTTAAAATACACCGAAAAGGTTCCAAATTAAATAAGCATTAAATTAGAATTTAAATTAAATACAAGGTCATTTTGAGTGTCTTTAAATAAAGAATCCATAAATTGTAACATGTTTAAGGTGTAGCGTTCTGAAAAGCCTTAACTAATGTTAACAGAATCCCATTGTGCATATCCCATTTGAAACCATTGGCTATGTATGTAGTGGTTAAGCAATGAATTAGATATGGATTAAATTCAAATAAAACCTGGATTATTCGTTAGAAGAGTTAAGGATAATGATAGTTCCTCAATTCCAACTCTTTTAGAGATTGACCAAACATTCACTGACCCAGTTGATAAAGATAACCTTTTAGCTGAATAATTCGCAAGTAATTCTCACTTGACGGAAAGTGATCAACCACTGCCTGAACTAGAAAGAGTATTTGTGACTATGCCAAGTATATTCTGTGCTGTTAAGAGGGTTTTATCGGAGCTCATAGTAAATAATTCTCCTGGGCCAGATGGAATACCAGCGCTGATCTTGAAGCAGTGCAATTTGACGCCAGATCCTTCACTGGAAGGTTGCTCTAATGTAACCTCAACTCCCAAAAAGCTAACAACCCTGAAAATTATTGCCCAATACCAATTTGTTTTGCACTTTCCAAAGTTATGGAGAGTATGGTAAACTATCATCTTGTTAAATATTCGGAGTCCAACAATCTCAGCGACCGGCAGTATGTCTTTCGTAGAGAACGCTCTATGGGAGACTTGCTAGCCTTCCTATCGGAAAACCGGTGTCGTTCTATTCACCGTTTTGGCGAAAGTAAAGTGATCGATAGAGTTTGGCATGGTGCTTTTTAACAAAACTTATTGCTTTTGGTGTCGGTGTCGGTAATATTTTCTCTGGATTTATATCAAGCTTTCTCAGAGATCGCACTATACGAATTGTTATAGTCATCAAGTGAGTTCAAGATAAATTCAGGGGTACCGCAAGGCTCTGTTCTTTCTCCTAATATATTCCTTATTTTTTGTAAACGACCTTCTAAGTCAAATTTCCAACCCAATCTATTCTTTTGCCGATGACAGCAACATTTGCCATTCATATTCATTCATATTTGACAATGAGGTAAAACATGAATGATTATCATAATCGGGTTTTTTCTCACAATCTCTGAATGGGGTAGTTCGAATAGGGTCACTTTCAATGCCGACATAACTCAGTGCTGCATGTTGACACTAAACCGATAGATTATGCCGCTTCATCTGTATTTATGGCGGGGTGTAAATATTGTGGAATCAGACGGTCTTGGTGTTCTGGGCATTAGAATACAATGTGATGTCCGCTGGTGTAAACAAAATTTTCAAGTGTCTCGGTTTTCTGAAAAGGAGTAGGAATTACTTTACTCCATCTGAACTCCTCACTATTTACACCACCTATATTCGAACGTAAATGGAATATAAGTCAGGTGCTTCAAAGTGAATTTTGAAGCTTATCGATCACGTACAGAAGAGGAATTATGAAGGATTATTGGTGACAGTAGAGTATCCAACTCTATTGATTGGCTAAAGCTGCGGCGCAATATTGGTTGCGTTTCACTATTCTATCGGCACTATAATCGTATGTGTTCTAATGAACTTTTTCCCAACGCATCTCATTGTGGTCGAGTGGCCAGTGGACCGCACAGCAAATTATAGGGAAAATTCCTTCTTTAGCTGTACTGTCGTTATGTTGGACAAACTTCCCGCTGCACAGTGGTTGCACTTGTATGGAAGAGAGTGACAAAAATAGTAAGAATAAATATATAGTCTTAAAACTTACACAATATATTTTTGGTGACATTAAAAAGATATTCTGAGAAAATGGGCATGGTCGCATGCACCTACCGGCCATTTTTATACCCTGCACCACCATAGTGGGGAGGGTTAATTGGGTTCATGTCCCAGCACTCACCTTAAAGTATACCGATCGACTCAGAATCACTTTTTGAGTCGACTAAACGATGTCCGTCTGTCCGTCCGTCCGTCTGGCTGGACGGCTTTCCATGTAACCCTTGTGCGTAAAGTACAGGGTACATATAATTTGTTCGGCACAAGGACAAAGCCTAATGAAAATGACTGAAATCGGTCTAATATTTCACCTAGCCCCCATGCAAATGTCCTCCAGAAATTGGACTTTATCGGACATAGTATATTGAATATTATTTAAAAAAAACTACAAAAACCTGCAGCTAAATTATATATTATCATAAACTATACACATGTACCAACATTCAGGCACTAATCTGGTCATTGGATTCGGTTGGGAAACTAATTAAAACTTTAAGTCAATTTAAGGTAGTTTAGCAAATTATGTTAAAAAATAACTTTTTTCAGATTTATATTTTTAAAAAGCCAAAACACAATTTACACTCTTGATATTTCTTACAAATATTTCACATACCATCCACTATAATTTCCATTTAAAATCATTTTATTTCGACACTTTTTTCATATATACTTTAACAATTGAAGTTTTACTTTGTATTGGCGTTTCTTTTAACGAGATACTTTTATCTACACGCAGAGAAAAAATATAATTGGGCATGGTTACTGTAACCATTTATATAGTGTTACAAGATTTTTAACAATATTATAGTCACAGTAACCATTTACATGATTGTGGTAACCATAATATTGTTAATTTACGATTCACATGATTGTATCAACCATATATATGGTTACAGTAAACATATATATGTTTGTGGCAACCATATTTATGATGAATAATTTTATCATAATATGTTGTTCTCAGATTATGATAAGCCTTAAGCCGAGAGCAACATAATATGATAAGTCCTTCATCATATAAATGGTTGTCACAAACATATATATGTTTACTGTATCCATATATATGGTTGAGACAATCATGTGAATCGTAAGTTAACCATATTATGGGTACCACAATCATGTACATGGTTACTGAGACTATAATATAGTTAAAAAACTTGTAACAATATTGAAATGGTTACAGTAACCATGCCCAACTATATTTTTTCTGTGCGTGTATGCATGTTCACATTTCAATTGCTTTTATTTCAAAAGTACCGTTAGAAATTTTCAAAAAAAAAATTAAAATAGAATAATTTGACATTTTCGATTATTTATTTCGCTAGACCACCAATTTATTACCAACTTATTTTTTATTTTTGTCGTATGGGCGCAACCACTGTGCGCTGAAGTCTTTGCTGTCACTTTCAATTTAGGAATGTTCAAATCGAATGTCCACAAACACTACTCCCTCTTTCCTCCCTCCCATTACATATTTCCAAGTTCCAACAAAATTCTTAACATGAGTTAGGCTCATACCCTGAGTGCTGATCCAAGAAGAAATAAAAAATAAATCAACAAATTTGTCATAACTATCTGAGTTCTCATTTTAGTTGAATAAATGTGTAACGATTTTGAAAAGGTTCTCACATATAGAGTGATTTGATAAATTATTGGGTTTTAAGACATAACATAACTTTCAACACAGATAATGTAAATGCAGCTATTGATTATTTTATATTTCATTGTGCTCTAAAGATGGCCGCTTTGTGAATTTTCTAAAAAAAGTTAGAAATAGTAAAGGCGACATAATTGTCATCTGAATTTCATCAAAACCAAAGGATTTGTAACTCGACCCACTGTTGAAAGGTCTTCGAAATAATCGTATGAGTACCAAGAATAATACCTAGTTAAAATTCAAAAATGTTCTTTAGATTTTTTATCATAATATTAATAGGCATGTCGATTTCTTTAGACCCCTTTTACGCTCACATTATACATTCAATTTGGGCAAGAAATATAAAATTTTAAAGGGATTTATTCACAGAAGTGCAGATTATATATTTTATTGAAATCGGTTCAGTTTTTTAGGAGTTATAAGCGTTTAAAGATGTTACTAACACATATCCAAAAACGTGTACATGTGAACCTTAAGCTAAAATGTAAACAAAGCAATGCGTGTTTGTCCAATTTGTTGTAAATAAATAAGAGTATTGATTTCGCTCTGTTTTAAGTTAGAGTTGTTATAGAAAATAAAGAAGAAGACTTTAGTAATTCAAAGTCAGTTAAAAAACTATATTTTGAATGTGTTTTTTGTTTGTTTTCTAACTCCCATATGCATAAACAATTTTTAAATTTAACAAAATTTCCATTCAAAATGTGTTTTATAAACCTTTGACATATTTAAAAACTGTTTATGCATATGGGGGTAAATACTTCATACGAATCAATTTCTTATCACGGCATGAAGTTTAATAACAAAATGGGACGGGTCGGAAGAAATGGTGAGTCACCTCCATATAAATTAAATAGTTATTTCTAACTATTTTGTGAATTATAATTGCTAGATTCTTCAAACTTAGTCTAAATGGCTCATTTATTATTTTGCATAGTTTTGCTAAAATTGTTCGGGATTTGAATAGTGGGCGTGGCCCTATGCAAAGTAAATAATTAATTTCGAATATCTGTAGAACTATAATTGTAAAAGTGTTTAAACTTTTTACGAATTAAATTCTTATTACTGTGCGGAGTTTAGCTGAATATAGACGGAATTAGATTAGAGGGCGTAGCACCTCCCATACAGAGTAAATATTGATTTCGAATATCTGAGGAACCAAAATGGGAGGGGTCGGAAAAGGAGGCGAATCACCTTCCATACAAAGTAATGACTGCAAGGTTATTCAAACTTTGTCCGCATAGCTCTCTTACCATTTTACAGAGATTGTCTGAAAATGGTCAATTTATTACCATCCTACGGATGTTAGCTAAAAACGCATTTATTCCTGATCCCTGTGCGAAGTTTAGCTAAGCGTGATCGGCGTATTAGGAATGACACCTCCCTTATAAAGGAAAGTTAAAATAAAGCTTGATATGAGTTATTTTTTTACACAAAAGATTTAAAAATGGCTGGATCAGAACAGTGGAGTGGTATCTCCCATACCAAATTAGTTAGTTATATTTTGCATGTGTTATTTTCGTCCCATTGTACGTAGTTAGGTTGTATCAGAAATCATTTATATTTTTTAATTTTACTAGGGTAGGGGTAGCGAAGTGCACCGTGTTATGCTAGTTTAATCTAATGTAGACAAAATTGGTTTATGTAGGAAAAGCATATCGGGAAAATGGACTCCACGACCATTTTGCATAAATTTGAATTTCGTTGTGCGGGTAGTTTTAGACTGGTTGGCATATATCACTCACTTCAAATAACACAATGTTGTTAAATTAGATCCGAAATACCGATATGAGAGACTACACGACCAGGATATATGTTATGATGTTTCGCGATCTGAACCACATCAATATCATCCAATTTACACAGAAATAAATATGTCGCGATATCGAGCACAAGTAACAGTCACAGCTTGACCAGTCTCATTTTCAAAGAAGTATGGTCCAAGTAGGATCACTCCTACCCAAAATCTCCCTCAAACCGGGTGGTAATTTTGATGATTAATAAAGCAATCAGGCATTATCAAATCATTAACATTTACGGATATTGTCATCTTAGATAAAACTAATTTAACGAGTGTTCTTTAAGCCCAAAATAATTTGATATTTATGATCAGTATACTCTGCAAAATCCTCATGAATAGATTGACACTTGAACAACTCTACCAAATTATACAAATTTACTTTGGAAATCAGTCATCGATTCACGCAACTTATAGACGACTGTTTTATAGCAAAATTTGTGTTCAACAATGAGGCTCATTTTTGGCTTATCGGGTTTTTTAATAAACAAATTTGCCGCATATAGAGACCCTACAGACTTCATTACATCCAGAAAAGTGCATCGTTGTTGCTATCATCGGACCTTATTACTTCAAAAATGAAGCCTGAGTTCCTGTTACGGACAATGGATATCATTACCGGGCGAGATGTGGTTTCAACAGGAATTTGGCGATAACTTGATTTCGAGTAATGATCTTGTCAATTGTCCTCCGAGGTCGTGTGACTTGATACTTCTCGATCATTTCCTGTAGGGTAACATGAAGTCACTGGTTTATGCTGATAAAACAGCAACAATTTATGCCATGGACGCCAACATTGTAAGTGTTATTCATGAAATACGGCCAGCAATGCTCGAAAGAGTGGTCCAAAATTGGACGTCCAGAATGAGCTTTGTCAAGGTTTCTAGATGACCGAAATCATTTGGAAATATTAATATTGATCTTTCGAATACAGAACAATTTTTAAATAAAATTTACATTTTTGTGTTTCAAGTAGAAAATGCGACCATACGCCTATCTGAAGCTATTGTATTCTAGGAATTTCACATTTTCTTATCACTCTCCGCTTTTTCTGCAGGGCGGGTCAATAAGTCACTGAATTTTTGAATTTCCCGCCTCTTAACTAAAAGTGCAGCAGTGCAAATGTCAACAGGCAACTGTCAGATAAGTCTTATCAAAAATTGAACAAGCTGCGTCATACAGTTTGTGATTGGCAGCCATTGATAGCAGACTACATCATGACTTGAGGAGAAAATGGAAAAAGTGAATTCCATGTGCTCTTAAGCACTAGTTTTTGAGGAAAAACCAACCACTCAAACCAAGGCTAAGCTTCAAAATACTATGGGAACCCTGCACCATCAATTTCAATGGTAAAAAAGTGGTTTACTGGATTTCGTTACGGCCCAGTTGAGGTCTCTACACCCGAAACAATAGGAAACTTGAAGATATGATGCTGGCCGATCGATGATTGTAAGTGCGAGAGATTGTGGAAGCAATAAGCATCTCGCATGGCTTAGTGGTTTCAATTTTTAATGATCACTTGGTTATGAGAAAGCTTTCCGCACTGTGGCTGGCGCATTTGCTCACAATCAGTTGCGATTGTGCAAACATGTGTCAAATTTGCAAAAGTGTTTGGCGTTGTTCAACCGAAATATGGACGTGTTTTTGCCCCATTTAGTAATTGAGGAGCTGCAGAACAAAAGGAACTTTTTGGAAAATTTAAAAATTTTGGAAAATTGATTTTGTCTAGAAAATTTCAACCCAAATATTATAAAAATACCAAAAACTCAATTTCTAAAAAAATTCGAAAAAGTACCTTTTGTTCTGCGGCTCCTCAATTGTGAACGTAAAGTGGATCCACCACAACATACCAGACACCAAACAGCAATAAAAACATTATGATTCTCGGGGTGAATCGGTCATCAAATGCCTATTTTTATGACCTGGAGAAACATTGGATAAAGTGTATTCAGCTCAAAGAAGACTATGTTGAAAACTTAAATGTTTTTTTATTCACAAACCAGTGATTCAAAGTACTTCCACACTAATCTCATATTTTATTGTATTCATGGGATCTTTACTCATTCTCCAAAACTACTGGTGTCGACTTATTATTATATTTTTTTCATTTGTTATTATTTACAACACTTTACATGCTTACTGTAGAGTAACATCTAGTAAAAACTTTACCAACTTCATTTCTCAAACTCATATTTTCATTTAAATTATTATTAAATTAAACAATTTAAATTAGCGTGGGTATTTTCTGTCTCCACCTGCTGTGACTCCATTACAAAGTTGCTGGAGATTTAAACAATGACCACAATAAACATAATTTTTAAGACAATTTATGAAATTGAACTAAATTTGGTTGCATATGAACAGATATAACCAGCATTTTAATAATTTATTTTCACTTTCATGTAAAACGACAGAAAACAATTTAAAACGTTTAGTAATAAAGTTGAGTAACAAGTAAGATATTAAAACAATTATTAACTATTACAATATTTCAAATTATTTAAGTAAACTTACATAATAATAAATTGGACTGTTTGATATTTTGATACAGTTTCCTTTTAGCTAAATTCTGCTGAATTTATTACTATTTATTTTGAACAAAATATTGCTTTACATTTACCACTTTTTGTATCAATTAATACAACTTTTATATGTTTCTTTTTAAATAACAATTTCTTAATTTTCTTATAAAATTGCTTTGAATTCTGTGAGGAAAAACCATTCCAATATTTACCACATTTTCTTTTATTTAAACATAAAACCTTTGCAATTTTCTTTTTTCAAGAAAATTTCTTAAACAAACTTATAATAATTTCATTAGAAAAATTATTCCAATAATACTCCCTTTATTAAATAAACTTCTCAATGTAATTACAAGTTAATTAAATACCTTTTCATTATAATTTACCTTTCATTTGAAATCGATACTGTAATCGTGAAACATTCAATACTATATTTATTGGCCTCTTAAAAATACAAGAAATTCTAATTATACTGTTCAAATAGACTCAATGAGTGTCCGTCAATTACTTTTTAAACTCTTAATTACGAATTTGTTAACAAAATCTTTTTTGGCAACAATTTTAATGAAGCATTTTTTTCCAGCAGTTTGGGTTTCTTTGAGCATAAAGAAATTGTAAAGAGTGTCTAAATTGAGAGAAGTGTAAAAGAATATTTATGGCAGCTGTTCGGTGGGCAGTTGTTGTGGTGAAGATATGAAAAATATTTGGAAATAAATGAAGCAGGGAAATAAGAAAGTTCGTAACCATTTTAATAATTGTGGAGAGAAAGATGAGGTTCTGGTGTCAATACTTGCTACGTATGAAAGAGAAGAGTTATATTCCGGCAGTTCTAGGAGACTATCCCGAACTAGTGATTTTAACTATTATTTAGTGATTACTAGTTACCTTACTAGTTTGGATTACAATGAGACTGTCCGATAGCTGGTCCAAAGTAGTCAATGCCTTGGATTCACATACAAGTTATGAAGAGTCAGTTACCTTACTAGCTACCTGACTGGTTACTTGATCAGCTGCATAACTACATACATGTCAAATGACCCAAAATGTATAAATTGGAGTCAGCCAACAGAGCAGACATTAGTTTCAGTTACCGCCTATAAGGGATACATTGACTAATTGAACTAAACTAAACGAATTTCTCTGTTTGTGGTTCTAGAATTAGATTAAATTATGAAATTGACAGCTTATGTGTAATGTCACGGAACAAATCTAAAGAATTTTCAGTTTATTTCTCTGACCAGAAAAATAAACGGAAATGGCGATTTAAGAATACTTGTCGGACTGTTTACCGCGCTTAATTTGCGTTCACCAATGTTGGAAAAACCGTGCAGATTTTGAGCGACAGATAATGAGACCTCTGATCACGTGCTTTGTAATTTTCTACTGTTGGTGTCCTGTTGGGCGAAGTAGTATAGCCACACAAATAATAATAATAATTAGGATACCGAAATAGTCACTGGACTGCCACTCATCTCTTGAAAATATGGCTAGGGATACAGGGTCATAACGACAATGTCGAAGAAGATGAGTTTATCAGATTGTCTAAACATAAAATCATCGAAATATTTTCTATAACTATGAAACAAATTTCAATGTTGGTGTCTCCTTAAGTGACATACGAAGCGACTGGATAATGAAGTTTTATGAGAAAGAGCTAAGATACGGTCTCGTATTGTCGATTGTACTGCCTTCGATGTACTGACAGAAAATATTATTTAACTAGCTGAACCCGGTCCGCGTTACTGGCCCTTAGAAAACATCTGTTTTATATTGCAATGATCCAATTCTGGGGTACATTTGGCATAGAATTTTAAAAGTAGGCATGCAGCCGACGTTGTTTACGATATTTGTTAACCCTAAGTACCGAAGGACGCCATTTGAAAGCATTAGTTATATTTTCGGCTCAATAATTGGTGCAGAACAACGTTACCGTTCGAGTAGCACATTACCGTAGATTCCTTAGGGATCTTCAAGGCGCAGCAATGTAAGCAAAGTTCATTGCACCAACCAGTACGTCCTTGTGATTTCTGTAGCCATCAATCTTATTGTAATAAAATGCCGCCAACTTTAAATCGATTCTTTCGCTTGATCGAGCCATTCCGGAGCGATTGGCTTCTAGTCTTTCGATATGCTGTTCGAGTGTCTCTGTAGCTCTCGATGAAGATGCACTGCGATGCATTTGCTGAAGCCTTAATTCCGTTTCTGCGGCTCTAGACCCTTTCGCGATTTTCCTCCAGAAGTGATTCGCGTTCTCTTTCTGTTTCCTCGTCTCTAGACACAGATGCTTTTACCCGATTTTCCTGAAGACGTGATTCGCGTTCCGCAGCTGTTGCATCTGCTCTTCTTTTCCATCTCTTCAGTGATTTGGTTGTGTTTATATCAATGCCTGTTTTTTTTTTTTTTGGTTTTTGATTTGCGACCACACCAAATATATATATATATATATTCTGGATCGTTATAGATAAGGAAATTGGCCCACAGATGGCGACAGACATTTCCGGAACTTCTCATATCTAAGCATCCAACACAAGGTAGAACCGTATTAAGTTCATTCAATTCCAATCTCACCTCAGTTAAGATGAGATCTGGAGTCATGAAAAGATCATGAAACTTCGACATAATAAAATCCTCATACTTCCAAATATTTGCTCAAACTAACACAAAACAAGACAATATCTACATTTTTCTAAGATTAGAGCACCCATCATTGAGCAAGTTTAGATCAAAATTAGATGATATGGTTGTGAGAAGATTGACTACTGAAATTTTAACAACATTTGAGGAGTGCTTTCATCTACGAAACAGACGTTCCTTAAGAAAGAACCCTTGGATAAAGTTTAGGGGAATTTAAAAATCTCAATAATAAAACCAGGAAGCTGGAAACACAGCATTCTGGAAGGATTATCATAGGAAGCTTAAAATATAGAATGAACCATTACGAATCGCTAAAAGGGATTCCGATATTGAATATATATAAACAAACGAAAACACTTGTGTATCTTCTCAAATAACTTTGATATATTATGTAACAGGCTAATGGGTCTATAGGATTCTACTTTTGGGTGGTCTTTTCCTGGCTTAGGAATCATGTCATTGATTTACTCATTTTTTTAATACCAGCTGTTTTCTTGGAATTTAAATCAACAATGTCCTTTTCGATCTCTGAAATCTTAAAACGTAGGGGTACAGCTGCTCTAAAATGGCATTCAATAGCTTTGTCCTAATAGCTCTTTCCATGACCATCTTTCATTAATGTGGCTGAATTTCATTGATGCTGTATTAAATTTCTTTCTTCAATGGCTGTGGACTTCTTGGAATAGATTTATTATTCCAAATAAATCCAATGTTGTCAAATCACACGATCTAAGGGGCCAATTCCGATCACGAAAACGAGAGAGTACACGACCAGGAAGTGTCTCATTCACGGGCTGTGGTTTTGGACTTCTTGGAATAGATTTCTGACTCCAAATAAATCCAATGTTGTCAAATCACACTTCTATGGGGCCAATTCCGATTACGAAAACGAGAGAGTACACGACCAGGAAGTGTCTTATTCACGGGCTGTACATCATGTAGCACCGTCTTGTTGAAACCACATGTCGTCTACATCAGCATCACGACGAACAGTAACTACTTATAATCACTGCTTGACCAGCCATGGTCCAATAATAACTCCAGCTCAAAATCTGCTCAACAGCGTTGAGGATGCATTTGTTTTTCGAGAATCATATTTCGTTTCTCTGAAACCCAAATTCGGCAAAGCCATCAATGTGAAAATGTTATTCATCATTTAGCATGAAAGGCATTGTACTTTCGTGTATTGCTCCAGTTTTAATAACCCTAAACTGTTAGCTTTCAAACTACTTTTTTTTTGGTTGGCAAAATTGTTTGCTTGTTTTAGATGTCTGAGTGGGAATCGTCATATGAATGGTATCATCGAAAGGATATTTGGGTTATTTCGGGACCGAATAGTTTTGTTGGTAGTAACAGAGACTATAGACGGAGGATAGTCAAGAGGATTTCTTAACGTGATACATGTACAAGGCAATTCTACTGTAATTCCCGTCTCTCAACAACTGAACGACATTTATCCTTGGACCCGCTACAGCAGGCAAATTATCTACTTAGATGGAACAACAACCGTTTAACGAAACTGATACAAAATAACAATAGATTGGTTCTAATGGCAACATCTTACATGGAGACGCACGATACTCCAATAACTAGGACAGTGAAATCTACATTAGAAATACGCGAATATCAACTGCAAAGAAATCGTATATGGAGATACTTTGTGGAAGCCAAATGCTGCCAAGAGGGGTCATGGAGAAAAAAGCCCGTATCACTTAAGAGATAAAAAACCGACTTTTTAAAAAACCGGTTTGTCGGTTAACCGAAAATTGGCCTTTTTTAGAAAACCGGTTTTTCGGTTAATCGACTTTGAAAAAATCAGTTTAACCGGTTAACCGACATTGAAAGGACATTTAAAAAATACAGTTTTATATGTAGAAAGCATAAAATATCCAATAATGTACATTTATAATTTTTAGTTTTTAGTAGTCAGGAATTGTTAATATTTAATAACTATAAATATGAAAAAGTGATAAGTCCATTTTATTTAGTAAAAATTTCAAAATGATTATCTCAGTCAAATTAAATTCAGTAATACTATGTTACTAAATATATAATAATTGTTTTAATTATAGGTTTATTCATTAAATTTCAACGAAAAAATGTGAACCATAATTTTTTTAATTAAATATTTGACAATTTTGAAAATTACACTCTGCTACAAAGTGACACTTTTTGTCAGAACTTGAAAAGCCACCTAGTGGAGGTTGTAGGCATAGGTGAGGACATACTAAAACCGTTTTCAAAGATTTTGAAACACCCTCAAAATTTTTAGTTATTTTGAAAAAACTGTTTCAGGGTAGGTCGTAGTACTTTAGTACCTCTAACTCATACAGTTTTAGACCGATTTCAAAATTTTTAACAATTATAGTTAGGTAAAGAATTAAACTTTCATAAAATATAAGATCTATGTTCCTAGAAATTTTTTAAGTTTTTATAAATAGTTTTATGTATACAAACGAGATATTAGTTGTTAACATCGGTTTATACTTGCAAAAGTTATTAAACATTTTCGAAAAAAGTTCCACAAAATTAACCTTGTAAATTAAAAATTGCAGAAAATACTAAAAAAGGTGTTAATGAAAAGTTGAATAACTTTTACAATTTTCATCCGATTTGACTTATTAAAACGATGGTTTGTTAAGAACTAAATTTCCTTAATACGTTGGTATAAATTTCTATAAGCTTCAATATCAAAATAAGCAATGAAAAGCGATTAAATTCAAAAAAGTTGATAAATTTTGATTTTCTTTTAGATATTCTTAACAAAAACAATACTTATAACTAAACAAGTAAGAAAGTATGGTCGGTCAAGCCCGACCATATAATACCCTACACTAAGTAAAAGAGCAAAAAAAAATTTTCTTTTAAAATTTCAATAATTTATATTTTTGAGTGATTTTTGGAAGTGGGGTTATATGGGGGCTATGACCAATTATGGACCGATCACCATGAAATTAGGTCGTGTGATTTATGTCTATATTAAAGTTAACTATGCTGAATTTTGTGTGTTTACCAACATTTTTAAGCGATTTATGCACGTTAAAGTGATTTTCGGAAGCGGGTCTATATGGGAGCTATGACTAATTATGGACCGATCGTAACAAAATTTGGTGACATGTATTTTGTGTATATAAAACTTATTTGGAGCGGAATTTGTGGAGATACATTTATGACCGATAAAGTCCAATTTCGGGAGGACATTTGTATGGGGGCTAGGTGAAATAGTGGACCGATTTCAGCCAGTTTCAATAGGCTTGGTCCTTGAGCCAAACAAATAATATGTACCAAATTTGATCGAAATATCTTTAAAATTGCGACCTGTACTCTGCACACAAGGTTTACATGGACAGCCAGCCAGCCGACCAGACGGACGGACGGACATCGCTTAATCGACTCAGAAAGTGATTCTAAGTCGATCGGTATACTTTAAGGTGGGTGTTAGACTAATATTTTTGAGCGTTACAAACATCTCCCCACTATGTTGGTGAAGGGTATAAAAATGTATAAAAAATTGCACGTCATTTTAAAGCATAATCAGTTTTCTTTTTAAGCCCGTTAAAAAATTTAAAGTCGGCCAGAGACTTACTGAGTTACAGATCGATAAGTTCACGGACATAACTGAAAACGGTTTTTTCAGAATAACTTCTGAGGGTGTTTTGGAAATTTTGGACATAATTTCTAATGTACTCAGCAAGCCCTATAACCTACGCTAGGTCGTTTTCCAAGTTTTTTCCCATCTTAGCACCGTGTTATTATCACCTCGACTGTCTGATATGAAACAGAAAATGTTCCAAATCCAAAAATAGGACTTGTAGGATGCAAATACACTTCTTCTTAACTGTGATTATTTGTCATTATAAATCAAATAAGTAATAAAACTGAATTAACAAATTTCAAAAATATTTAATATCAAGGATTTTATAACATTATTATCTCTCCTGTAATATTTCTGAAAATTAACTCAGCACTTTGTACACTAAGCTAACGAAATGATTAATTAAATTTTAATTTAACGAAGTCAAATTTATTGAAAGAAGGCATGTACATCAAATTCAATTTAGCGTTTGGTAAAAACATCACTAAGTTTTTAATGAATCATTAGTAAGATTAGCCTAAACTTCTAGAATTATGCGGAATATAATTTTAATTTTTAATGTTTCATTATGTGCAACTGATTCTGAAAAAGTTTTTAAGTAAACTCATCGTCTTCAGCTATTCAGAATCATTGTAATTCTTAAAAAAATTTACCGAAAGGGGTTTTTATTGTATACCAGCATTTTAGGTTTAAAATCAGACCAAATGTTTGATAGAATGTGTATAGAATTAATATCAAAATTAATTTTTTGCTTTTAGAGCCAAATTTTAAAAACCGGTTAACAGGGTGAAATAAACCGGATAAACCGGTTAACCGAAAATCAACATTTTAAATTAACCGGTTCGCATAAAACCGAGATTTCGAAGAAAACCCGGTTTTTCGGTTAGCCGGTTGAATTTGATGGAGATATGATCTGGAACAGCCATGTGGATGGAATCACACAAAAGGTCATTTAAGTTATTTCAGGATAGAATAGCTTTAATATTTTTGGTAGCTGGACTCAGAGAAATAAGTTTATGATTGCCAGTCCGTTGATTATTATGCACATTGGGTCAGAATCAGAATATGTTGGAAATATATCTACCATTTATAAACTGGCTCAGCCGATTGGCATGACATTTTACACAGACGTAGCAGGGGAATATTTGATTTTATTTTTCGAAGAGGGACCTCAAAGAGAGGCGCTGTGGGGTCTCACACTGTGGTAGTAGAAATGTAAATAGACTCCCTTTTTCAATAATATTTCTTGCTCAACTTGTATTAGCTGGTTTATTGCCATCATAGGAAGATAAGATTTTTAGTAATTTAGGTGACTACTTTGACTGACTAATGGATGTTAATGTTTTTAACAAAATCTCTTATTCTAATTCGTAACTAATGGTTCTTTTATTTAACACATTTGCTTCCAAAATCATTAAAATCTTATGTATGACTCCCCTAAAAAGAAACATTGCAAACGCCACCGCCAAACATTAAAAATACCCTTTGCCAAATATTTTTTATATAAAGACTATAACAAATGATAATTTTTTTCCTTGGTTTGCGGTCATTTTCAAATGGTTGATGACGATGATGGTTGGAATAAACAACCAGAAAAAAATACGTCTTCTGTTTTATGGTTATTAACTTTTTTGTTGTTTGTTTTTTGTGAGTCTTAACAATTTTTCTTCTATTTTTGCTGTACAAGTGTATTCTTTACTTATTTATTCTGTTTTACTTTTCATCATCAATTCTAGTTGTGATTTATTTAAGGTTTTTTTTTAATGCCCTGACTAGCAGAAATGAAGGGTAGACTTAATTTAACATGATGTTGGTAACATAATAGAACAATAATTTATGTGGGGAACTACATGTAGAGATTCGAGTAGGGTTAGATGATTGTTTTGTATAATTTTTATGTGTATGGAATATGTAATGGCATCTAATGGGAAGGAAAAGAAGTTAATTTAATGCTATAATATATATAATACATGTATTTAAGTAATTACAATAGAGGAATACTATAATTTGCCGAACCAAATAGGGAAGAGCATGCGCTCTCTATAAGTACGCAAGCTCGGGATATAGGCAGCAGTTGAACCTAAGACTTTCTGAGACAAATTATTAGATTACAAAGAGAGTACTAATTCGTTGTTACAATCGTTTTTACTGCCAATCGAATGATTTTATGGTTACATAGTTTTTTCGTTGCCAGCAAAGGATTGCAATTAGTCAGCCCATCTAAAATTCGGCCATAGAGACTGAACCATTCGATTGGCAACCAATTTGTTTGTCTTAATGAAACTTTTTTCATAATGAGGCATAAGGCCACCAAAATACCACGGATGTTACTGACGAAGCGAATTCTGGAAGTCCAATTTTGGTCCACTTTTTCGATCATTGTTGGCCACATGTCAAGAATAACACGAACAATTTTGTCCTCCAATGCGTCAATTTTGCGATAAAACTGTCGTCTATGAGTTGCGCGAATCGATGACTGATTTTTCAAAGTAAATTTGGATAATTCGTTGGCGTTTATCAAGCATTAATCTATTCAGGATGATTTGCCAGAGTATACTGAACATAAATGTCAAAAAGTGGGGCTGTATGACAGTTCGTTTGACAGTTAACCCTATCGTGAATTTTATCGAACTTAGAAAAGTGCCCTTTATTATAAGAATGCTGAATATGTAGGGCATCTAATTTTCTTAAATACCTAGAAAGTAACACTCTTTTTTAATGTTTTGTTTTTCCAGTTTACATTATTCGTCTTCCCAAGAATTGCCATGGTAGTGATTTTTTTCATGTTATTTAACGCTTGTTTCAAGTAGTTCGTCTCTTTGTTTTCTTTATTTCTTATGTTTTTATTTATTTAAATAAAATTGCCAAAATTTTATACAAAATAAAAAAAAAACACAAAACAAAAGAAACTGGATTTAAGTAAATTCATAAGAATTTATTAAATTATGAATTCGTTTTAAACCGTCGCAAAAACATACTCAAATTTCATAAAAGTAGCTAAAGTTTATTTATGACTTTTGAGAAATATACACAGCACATGATTTATTAGTTTAAATGAAACTTTAAAATAAAATATATGTGTAGTTTGTATGGGAAGAAGTGGCGAAAAAATATGTTGATTAAAAAGTCTGTTAAAGTTCAAAATATAGAGAATATTTTGGCAATGAAATTCATATTATTTGAATTGAAATGAATTGGAAAGGAAGTTACATTCTGAAAGGATTTGTTAGAAAATATAAGAATCAATGTGAATTTAAAAGCCTTTGACTTCTAAAGCCCCATCAAAATTAATACAATGATGTTAATTCACCCGATATAGGGGGTGAAACTAGAGAGTTCACGACTAGTAATTGCATTATTTCACAGGCCCTAGTACCTTCTTGTTGAAACCACATGTCGTCCACAACAATAATATCTTATTTAGGCAGAAAAACTAAACATGTAGCGATATCGAACAGTAACCAATAACGGTCACCTTCGTTGATGCGGAAATAAATCTTAATATAGATTTTAACTTTAGTTCTTTCAAAGATCTAATAATCGTTTACCACCATACTGATATCATCGATAGGAGAAATTAGGAAATAGCTAGTGAACGGAATTTTGGCGGAACAATTTGTCAATTCAATACACATTTTAGATTCCGGACCAAAGTGTTCACATACTCCTAACTAAACTTAAATTATGTATTTTAAGCAAAAGTACATAAGTATGGGGAATAAATGTGGTGAAGCGAAACTTTCCAACCACTTCATTCTAAATACTTTTTAACAGGTATTGCAACATGTTACCTAGGGTGGCCCCTAATAAACGAAAGTTGGAAAGGCAAGGAGAAAAATGCATGTTTTTTTCAGTTTTTGTAAAAATGCATTTTTTTTGGATATCTGTCCGCATTTTCTGGGCCAATGCTCGCTACAAAGGAATCAGTGGCGTTCGGCACTGGTTCCATGTGATTTCATAAGTTCATAATATAGGACTCTTTTGCTCCCACCAAATAGAGAATTAACTTAGCGCCATGGATATTTGGCTTTGGTGTCAATTCGGCTGTTTGGTCGTAATGAATCCATTTTTCATCGCAAGAAATGATTCGTTGCAAAAATGATTTTCTTTTATAGCGTTCAAGCATAATTTCGGACATTGTCTTTCAAAATCGTCTTTCAATGTCTCTCGTCTTCAATTCGTATGGTACCCAATTTCTCTTCTTTTTTATGAATTAGCTCTACCACCACACAGTGGGGGATCTGAAAAGAAAGCCCGAATAGCCCGATTTTAATAAAATCACCCATGGCCATAGAGGAGGTATTGTTAAGATTAAGTTTTGAATTTGGGCTTATAACACCAAGGCCGAGCCACAATGCCCCAAAGTGGGTCACCTCAGGTATATCAAAAATTAAAAATTATGCCAAATTTTTGTTTGCGATCCGATTTGAAAGATTTTTATATATATGGAATCTACAAAAAACATTGCTTTAACCATATATTATCTCTTATAGTTTACGAGTTATTCGCATTTGAAAAGTAAAATTTTTTTATTTACCTACCTTGGTCTGGTTTTTTGCTAATAACGGATCCAATTCTTTCCCGATTTTCTTGAAATATAATTTTTTGAATTAACAAGACATGTATTAATAATAGTATGAATGAATTGTTTAAAAACATCTACTGAGTCATTCAAACTTAAAAAAAAATAAAAAAGTCGTTTTTTCGCCATTTTTATCGGAAAAAGTACTTACATTAATTTTAAATTATACAGAAAATAAGAAAGAGATAAATAGTGTGTTTATATTTTTCTGAAAGACAACATTTCGGGAAATATTATAAAAGCAAAATAATATCAAAATTCGTATTATTACGTGGTCCAGAGCCTTCCGAAGTAGACCTATTTTTAAATTTCAACTTTAGACAACATTTTCTCAAATCGCATAGCTGCTTTCAAAAAATTAAGACTTGTTTTGTATGTCCCTAGCTTGGTGCCTTCAATAAATCAAAAAATCTAACAAATCCCAATTTTGGGATTTTTGAAAGTCTTTTGGGAATTATGGGATTGTCATTAACAATTTACAAATATCTTTTTCACTTTTGGATTTGGATTGAACGTATAAGTGTTCAAAAACGATTCATAAACAAAACTTTTATTGCATTTTAAAAATTTAAATGGTGCGCCACCTGGATAATAATCCTGTCGCGATGTGGTGGCATTAGTGATGGATGTGGTTCTTATCTTGGTTGTGGATATCGCTGATGTAGGGTCAACTTTCGAGATAATTCACTCAAAAGCCTTCATGACCAATGGTTATCCTCCCCTCTCTTTTTCCTCCCCCCTTGTAAGGTTAACGTGGTTGGTAGCAGTGTCGAGAACCTGAATGGTTAATAGTTGTAAAATATGATTAGTCGATCACAGCTCCCCTCCGTTGCTAGGAAACGGGCCGGTTGCAACTATTTTTGTCCAGTCCATGTATGCCGTCACTTCATGGATGGTCCCCTAATGTGCCTACTCGTGGGATCAAAAAGTAACAACAACTAAAAAAATAACAACAACACACTGAAGAAAACCGATGATCTTGGTAGCCGAATACACAGAGAGGTCCAAGCGCAATCGCTCTCAGACAGTGGGAGAAAAATCGCCCAAAAGGAGAAAGGTTGTCGACAAAAAAGCCGCTCCGGGACTCACATAAACCACGACTACATCCGCCAGGCGACCATTCAACGATATGGTTAAAGACCATCTTCTAATGGCTCTGGCGACTGAGAAAGACGGTATCATAGAGAATAGATATAGAGCGGAAACTCTCCTGTCAAAGATCTAACTCAGTTGTCAGAAACCTAAGTGGTGAGAATGTATTAGTAGAAACAACAATGTGAAAACAAAAACAACACTCGTATGTGTGATTATTTTGAGTAATTATACCCTACACCACCATGGGGAGGGTATTATGCGTTTGTGCAGATGTTTATAACGCCTAAAAATATTAGTCTAACACCCACCTTAAAGTATACCGATCGATTAAACGATGTCCGTCCGTCTGGTCGGCTGGCTGTCCATGTCAACCTTGTGCGCAGAGTACAGGTCGCAATTTTGAAGATATTTCGATCAAAATTTGGTACATGTTATTTTTTCGGCCCAAGGACCAAGCCTATTGAAACTGGCTGAAATCGGTCCATTATTTCACCTAGCCCCCATACAAATGTCCTTCCGAAATTGGACTTTATCGGTCATAAATGTTTAATTTATAAATGTATCTCCACAAATTCCGCTCCAAATAAGTTTTATATACACAAAATTCATGTCACCAAATTTTGTTGCGATCGGTCCATAATTAGTCATAGCTCCCATATAGACCCGCTTCCGAAAATCACTTTAACGTGCATACATCGCTTAAAAATGTTGGTATACTCACATAATTCAACATAGTAAACTTTCATATAGACAAAATCACACGACCTAATTTCATGGTGATCGGTCCATAATGTGTCATAGTCCCCATATGAGGCCCACTTCCGAAAATCACTCAAAAATATAAATTATTGAAATTTAAACAGAAAAATGTTTTTGCTCTTTTACTTAGTGTAGGGTATTATATTATTATTATATACTTTTTTACTTGTTTTTTTGTTTGATTTTTTTCTAGTTTCCGCTCTATGTTTCTCTATGAACGGTAACATCAATCCTGTATTAACAAAATAGGGTGCTATCCAGCCCAAATTAACTGAACTCGTTATGGAATACTTGTTCCCTAATAGGACTGGTACGGCACCTCGTTTTGACTCTGGTCAAATTCACCGGGACCACAGGGTGATCAAATGCCTGGATAAGTTCTGAAAGGACTTTCTTAGCAAATATATCGCAAATCTCAGTGGTGCAGAATGTTTACGATTTAAACTGATCCCACGTATTTGGTTACCAAAGATGACAACCGATGCGCATAAGATGTGTGAGTGTTTGAAGCTGTAGAACCCCAACATCCACATGGATGACTAGTCTATCATCCGCATTGAGCAAGGCAATGGCCATACATGCCTAATTCTCACCATTACTGAATCTGGCTCAGTCGAGCTTGAGAAGACTTTAAGCTATTCTTCGCTGTATGCGAAGTTAAGGTGAAAGTGTTCCGGCCCACAGGTACAGGGAGCGGTTGAGGTTGAAGCAGTAACCTCTCTGCTCACAGAGATGAAACTTCCGAAACCCCCATAAAAACGACAATGGCGCTTAAAATAGTGCAGACAAATCAGCAGCACTCAAAATTTGCTACAGATAACCTTCGGGTACTCTTAGCCGAAGAGGACCTGGACATTGGGCTGGTGCAAGAACCTTGGCTTCAGACTTAGACGTGAAGGGGTTCCCGGCCTCAGCATATAACATTCTCTTTACAAGAAGCAATGGTAGGCCAAGATCATGTATTATTGCCAAAAAATCGGACCTTGTTTAATTGACTTATAAAGTGATTCTGGGTCTATCGGCATACTTTAAGGTTACTGTTAGACTAATATTTTGGGGGGGTAACAAACTTCACTATGGCGTTGTAGGGTATACAAAATATAAGAGATTTTAAATTATACTCAACAGTTTTCTTTTACAAGTACACGCAACATGATTCAACTCATAAATAATACAATAGTCTAGTAAAATAAAATTTTAAATCATTTGACTTATTTGAACATACAAAAATCATTTCAGCTTTCTGCTTGACTTCATCTGTTTTATTTATTTATTAAAACATTCATGTTATAAACAAAATGTTAATCTCAATAATGAAAATGCTAATGATTATTAATATTAAAGACGATACGATTAAAAGAATAAAACCAACAAAAAAAGAAACACCATGATGATGATTATGATGATGATGGTAACCAAGAAGATGTTTTATCAATAAAACAAATCAAATTTATTATTCATTAGTAACAGCTTCAGCGCCACCAACCAACAGTAGCTGTTCGTAAAGATATTTATTAATGTCTTCTTATAAATAAAATACATCAGATATTTCAAATACATCAAAAACTCTTCAAAAAATCATTACAAGCAAGTAATGAAATGAAAGAAGATACAAAAAAACGAACAAAATATGCCATGTCTTTCTTTCCTTTCTATTTCATTATTAAAGCTTCTTTTTTTTCTTATTTCTTTGTCTTTTCTATGGCTGTTTCCACTTCCGATTAAATTCGAATAACTGTAACGGTCGATAGGATTTCATTATTGTACCAGAAACAATTTCAGCCAAAATACCAATAAACATATTGGAAAAAAGCAATAATAAAACGAAAGAAAAAAATAATTTAAGAAATTTTCGCTCTTTGAAGCGTAACTTTAAATGTAAGAAGAAAAAAAAACAAAAAATACAAATGAATATGTGTGAAAGTACTTTGGATAGTATTAAAATAGCAAAAGTATAACGAACAAATTTATAAAACTAAAATCAAATGTTATTCAACAAAACCAAAACAAATGATTTTTTGTCTGGTTTTCGGTAATTTGAGTATGATACCGAGTTATACAGCCAATGACAAACAAATTTACAATTGTTAAGTTGTATGAATTTTAAGTAGGCAGTTCTTGATAGTTTAAATTAAACTCAAATCTATTATTCCTTTGAAGTCCACACTAAATAATGTTCTTACATTTAAGAATACGAAAATCACACACATAAATCTTGCTTTAGTAGACACTGGATGAATTTAATTTTCTGAACATGGATTGTTATGTTTCCCATTCTGATTAGCAACCCAATAGACATGACAGCCAGACATATTATAAACAATCAAAGGTATTTCATTAAGCGCATCCTAACTTTAAATTAAAAAAAAGAAAGTGTGATGATATCTTTACTTCTTTAACCAGGAATTGAAGGCATTACTAGACGAAGATTGTTGTAAAACTCAACAATTTCAAAACATTTGCAAGCAGCAGGATTCATCCATAAGCTGGAAAATTGGGTACCATACGATTTGAAGCCGAGAGACTTTGAAAGACGATTTTATATGTCTGAAATGCTGATTGAATGCTATAAAAGAAAATCATTTTTGCACCGAATTATCACTTGTAATGAAAAATTGATCCATCACGATAACCAAAAGAGTAAGAGATCATATGTGAAGCTCTGTCAACCAGCCGAATCGAGACCAAAGCCAAATATCCATGGCGCTAAGGTAATAGCGCCATGGATAGTTATGGTGATAGTTATCAGCAGTCACAAAAATCTCAGTGTTCTATATGAAAAGAGCCAACAAGAGGTTAAGATTTGAAATCAGTGTCATGCAAACATATACAAAATATTAAACTCCTGTTCATTATTCAGCATTCCTTTCAGTGCTTCAAAAATATTAGGAGTCTAAATTAACTCGTGGTATAAATAACACTAAATGCTGTCCTTCAATGCATCAGTGTAATTAAGTCTGAGAACAGCAAGGAAATTCTCTGCGTCCGAGCACTGTATTCTATAATTCAACAGCTTTTTCAGTATCCGATTTTTATCACAGACAACAATAAATACCTTCTGATCACATTTGATAGTTCAACCAACTGGAAATATTTAAACCCAAAATTTTCCGCAAAGGTCAAGACGGTATTGCCAATAGTAGGCTGGGAAGGTCGATGATGCAAACCACAAGAAACACATTTCTCACAGAACGCTGATTTTCATAATCAAGTTGAAGAATTTGGAGACGGTAAAACGCGATGTTGCGGTGTGAGTTTTCCATGATGAATTTTTGAAGTTTAAAAACTTTTGAAAATGCTTGTCCTCAAACAAGGGCTAAAGTAGATTAGTACAATTTAGAACTCTTAAAATTCCATATAGATCACGTACATCCTTTAATATTGCCTAATAAAATAAGTTGTGTCAAACTTACAGCTGCCTTCATTAAGGCTACTCAAATTGTGAAAAGAAATTCATGGCGTGGTTTTGGACAATCCAATCTATGTCAGAAGGTTGATAACACCTGCTCAAAATCTTAAATGGAATCTCTGCATATTCTGCTCAATACCAATACTTGGGTAGTTCCTGAACGATCTACTGCAATATAAAGATTCAATTGTTGGATCTAAATGAACTAGATGAAATCAGTACCTCACTACGTTCAGTTCGGAATTAAATCAGAGATAACCATTTCATAGCACAATTGTGCAAGCTAACCCCACACATATTCTTATTCTCTTTGATTTAGTAGTCACTGAGACAGCGACGAATGAACATCCTAAGAGGGTGTATTACTATTTTTTATTTTTTTTTTAAATTTTTGTTCATGATCACTGAAAGAAATATTTGAATTGTTTAATATATTTCGAACTTTAAAAAATCATTGAAGTTTTGTCAAATTTTTCACCACAATTTACTTCTGTGAACAAATTTTTTTCAGATTTGAAATGATTTTAATCAAAACAACGAAATAAAATAAACAAATTTTAAATATTTATTTGTCGAAAATGAATAATATCGAACTCTCCTATTTTCGAGATATACCGTTATTTCGAAAATGGAGGAGGTTGCACAACATATATTCGCGTAACTCAAAAACGGTTTAGTTTATTTTTGCAAAAAAATTAAATTTTTAGAAAAATTTTGAAATTTTTGGTTTTTAAACCGTCATTAAAATGCATCTGTCCACAACTTTTCATTTTATTCAAAAAAAATAATACAAATATCCCCTAATATTTTATCAAAATACATAACTCGTATAGAGTATCCAAAATCGAAACCGAAAACCGGTCAACAGGTTTTTTCATCTTTGTAAACTCCACCGGTTTCGGTTTTTTTAACTTTTCGGTTTTATGACTGTTTAAACGGGTTTAGGGGTAAATGATTTTTGGCGAAAAAAGTAAATCATAACACAATTATTTATTTTTTCAAAGGCGTTATAAAACATATATGAGTTTATTTATTTGTAAGGGTTTTTAATTTGTTTTAGTTTATAAGGCTTTTAAGTATTTAATATTATTTTTAAGTTTTAAAATAGATGTAAGTTTTTAACAGTTTTGAGTTCTAAATAGTTTTTAAGATTTTAATTTAATAATAGCATTTATTTTTATTGAATAGTTTCTTAACTTTTTGAAATATATTTCAATTTGTACACGGGTTGTTGGGTTTATTGGGGCTTTCGCTGCTCTGTGCGAGAAGCCGAGCAAGCGGATTTGGGTGGGATTGCAGTTTCAGTATATATTTATCGCGGACTTTCTTAAACTCATCCTTCACTAGTGGCACTTCCAAGTTCCTGTGGATGTTTTCATTTCTTATGTACCATGGTGCACCCGTCATGGTCCTAAGAATTTTCGACTGGGCCCTCTGTATAAGCTCCATACTGGAATTACTGGCCGTTCCCCACAATTGGATTCCATATGTCCAAATTGGTCCAGGCTTAACTTTGATTGATCACTTATTAACCAGTGAAGGCTAGATGCTTTTAACTTCATTTGAAGTCTCTTGTTTTCTATATGACGGCGCCAAATAAGTATTCTATCTATGTGAATACCAAGGTATGTAACATAATCGGACTGAGGTATATTAACATTGTTAAGTGTGACAGGTGGACAGCATCCCCTCCTCAGTGTGAACGTAACGTGTTTGCTTTTTAACTCATTTACACGTATTCTCCATTTGTTTAACCATGTTTCCACACATCTTAAGTAGCCATCTAGTATACTAGGTGCTATATATGGGTTTTCATGAGAGCTAATAATTGCGGTGTCATCAGCAAATGTAGAAATAGTCAATTCATCGCTCGTAGGCAAATCAGAGGTGTAACTCAAATAGAGGGTAGGTCCAAGAACACTTCCTTGTGGTACTCCTGCTCCAATCCTATATTCTCTTGTCACGTAATCATTGTACTTAACTGTAAACATACGGTCCGATAGATAAGATTCCAATAGTTTATGAGTAGATGGTGGCAGCAAACATTTTATTTTATATAGCAGGCCTTTGTGCCATACTTTGTCGAAGGCTTGAGCGACATCCAAAAATATAGCTGAACAATATTTCTTTAATTCAAAGGATTTTCTTATCTCTCCGGTTATACGATTAACTTGTTCGATTGTTCCGTGGCGTTCCCGGAAACCAAATTGATGAACTGGGATTATATTTTTCTCATTTAAAAATGGTATGATTTTCTTTTGGAACACTTTTTCGAACAGCTTCGATAAGCAAGCTTATTGGTATATAGGAGAATGGTACGGTCAAGTCCTTACCTGGCTTTGGTATCATTATTATCTGAGAAGTTTTCCAATTTGTCGGAAAAACTCCTTGTTTAAAGATCGCATTAAATATTGTAGACAACACAATTACTGCCACACTCGGTAGGTTTTTAATCATAGTAGGTGTAACAGAATCATTTCCAGGTGATTTTTTTAATATTATATTATCCTTGATTACTTCGTTAATGTCTTCTGGGCTTATATCTAATAGTCATCATTAGATAATGTTGACACAGGTGGCTCTTCAAGTTCAAAAACCGTTGTTGGCGAGTTTGGTTGAAAGACTGTACTTAAGTGATCGGCAAATATTTTAGCTTTTTCCTCCGTGCTGCGAGCCCAGGTACCATCAGCTTTCCTTAAAGGGCTTTGCCCCTCTACCGGTGGCTTGATATTTTTCGTTGCTTTCCAAAGGGAAAAATTTATGTGTTTGATATTTGTCAAACTTTGAATGTAAGTTCTATTTCTGCGATCCTCTTCTAATTGAAGGGCTTTTTACAGGTTTTTACTAGCAGCAGACAGCCTCTGCTTTGCAGCAGGTGATCTATTTTGTTGCCATTCTCTTCTGAGTTTTCTCTTTTCTAAAATAAGTCGTTCAATATCTGAGTTGGAAATGTACATATCCGTTTTAGGAAATATTTGACTCTTTGAATGATTTAGAGCCGATACAATTAATGACGTAAAGTCATTGACACTTTTATCTATATCTTCCTCACACTGAATACAAAGATCTGTATGGATATGACTGCTTATATATTTTTTTATATTTAAGCCAATTTGTTTTAAAGTAATATGTTTCAGTATGAAATTTTGAAATGTTAGTCCTCCCGTAATAAGATACTATAATTGGGGAATGATCAGAAGATAAATCATGTGACATTTCTGTAGATATTGAATTTCGATTAATATTTTTTGTTATGGCAAAGTCTATGCGATCAGGAATTTTTTTAGGATCAGCAGGCCAGTATGTTGGTTATCCAGGGGACACAATATTCAGGCCATTTTTGCGATCAACTAAAGCTTTATAAAGCTGTCTACCTCTGGGATTCATTAGTCGAGAGCCCCAGTAAGTGTGTTTGGCATTATAGTCGCCACATGCCAGAAAGCGCCCTCCTAGCGTGCTAAAGAATTCTTCAAACTTCTCCTTAGTCATTGCAAAGCGTGGTGGGCAATATATCGCGCTTATATTTAAATCTCCAGCAAAGCTTTCCAGATGAATGGATGTTGCCTGCATATAGTCGTTTGAGAATTCATCTAGGGGATAATGTTTTTGTTTTTTTTTTTGAAGACAAAAACCGAAACCGTTTAACCGGTTTTTTCAAAAACAGACCTTTTAGGTTCATTCTTGGCTTCAAAAGTTGAGCAGTTCTATTGGCTCGGAATCTGTGTGTTGCCAGATAGATGGGAAAAGATCATAGCTAACATTGACCAATACTTTAAATTTATATTATACAAATGTTTCAAAACAAAAGCGAAAAATTTTAAAAAATTACGCATTTTCCAATCAGATTTTCGTTATTCATCAGAACTTCATCATTTGTGCATTCACATGTCACTCGTTTGTGTGGATTTTGTGCTGGACCATTGATAGCAGATTTCTTTTTGCGGGCCATACAGCTTGTGTACTCTCTCGTTTTGAGGAGCAGAATGTGATTTAACAGCATTGGATTTATTATACTATACACCACCATAGTGGGCTGTTTGGCTGTCCATAGCTTTTATATAGACATAAATCTCACTACCTTATTTCATGGCGATCACTCCATAATTAGTCATAGCTCCTTTAAAATAAAAATATTTTTGCTCATTTACTTAGTGTATGGTATTAGATGGCCGGGCTTGACCGGATTTTTCACAAATGCGTATATGAAGGTTTTAAAAAGCTTTTGAAAAAACTTATGAATTTAAAATTCTTTGAACATTGACCTTTGACCTTTATATTTCGCTATTGCTCTTTTGTTTGTCACGGAGTATATAAAATTTCTACGTTCAAAAACAATTTTATTTGAAACTTTTAAACGTGTCACTAAAAATTATGTATAATTCTATTAATTTTGTATTATTTTTCTTTTTCCTTTTGTTTTCCTACAAAAGAAAGTCGCTTTTTTTCATCCACTTAGGGGTAATGAACCTTAAAGTTATTTGTGTTATTTTTTTTTTTATTGTAATTATTGAAATGATTGAAGAAATAAAATTTGAAAATTAGCTAGAAATATGTAGTAATAAACAAATAGGGCTTCTGCCATGAATACACTTTTAGCACATGTTGGTGATATCGTTGAATATTGAAATAAAGAAGTTTAAGTTGAAAGAATAAATGTCATGGTTGAATTGGTTTTTATGTTCCCTAGAATTAATTGAATAGACAAATGACTGTTTGGTGAGTACCAACTTAAGTTTTCAAACTAAATTGGCTTAAAAGGAATTCCTTAAGAGCAATAGCAGAGAGATTTAAATGAAAAAGAAAAGTAGCCAAGTTTTTTTTTATGGAAAAGAACAATTCCTAGAATAATTGTTTGTTAAAGTTTTTAGCAAAAAACTAAAATTTGTATATTCCAGGGAGTTTAAAAAAAACACGACTACAATAAAAGCAAAATTATGTAGAAGCAATGAAGCTTGCCAAGGAAATTTGGATAATGGAGGAGGCTATTGAAATGACCTTTAACCTCTTTGTTTGAAGTTTGTACTTAGCAGGACTCTTAAGTCTTATAAAACTCCACTTTGTAACTTTTTGTGTGTCAATGTTAAATTCAAATTATTGTTTTTATTTTCTTAAAATATGAAAATAATATTAATGTGGAAAACGTGCTACTTTCCTTCCCCCTCTACAAATTTTATATCACAATGTTAGTTACAATAATGAATGAAAAATGTACAATTTTTTTTGGACTAGAATTCCCACAGAGTTTTCAAAATAAACACACACAACAAATAAACATAATCTTTGTTGAAATTTTATTTTCCGGATCCCTAAGTCGTTATAAATTGTTCACACACATTTTTATGAAATAATCAAAATAACAAAATATTTTCTATTGATTTGAATAATTTTATAGACATTTCAAGGCGCCTCCAGTACAAAAAAAACGGTAATTCTTAAGTTCAAAAGAAGTTTTCTTTGTAATTATTTATACACACTTAAACAAACAAACAAAAATAGAAAATTAACTTTTTTTTCCACCACATTTTAAATTTTATAGGTTTTCTTTTTATTAAATAAAAATCAAATTATGTAAATATTTATACAAACAGTGTTGTTTGGTTAATGAAATTATTTATTAAGAATATTGATTTTCTAAATTGATTTTATTGTATATAAAAAATACCCTATAGGGAATTTTTTATTAATATATATTGAGTTATTGTAAGGTAGTTTACCCAGCAACAATTTACATTGAAAAGTAATGAGTTAAATAGCTAATATAACTACTCTTCACCACTTATACATTGAATAGTGGGACAGAATCAAAATTTTTTGGAAATAAATCTGGCATTTCGAAACCGCTGGTCCAATTGGGATAAAATTTTATGCGGTCGTAGCCAAGGAGCATTCGATTGTAATTTATTAAAACGGGTCATACAAATGCTGCAGGGGCGTCGATATGGGGGCTCAAAGTAGGGTACCTTCGAAATGTAAAATTTTTAAAAATTTTTGCCATTTTTTTGTTTCTCATCCGATTTCAAAGATTTTAATATTTTTGAAAAGCGCTAAATTAGTAATAATATACAAAAGATTTGAGGTCAATATCTATTATGAATCCAAAACCAAACGATTTTCAATTTAAATATTAAAAAAATAGTAGATTTTTGCTGTTTTTTGGCCGAAAAGGTGACTTAACTCTTTTTTTTTAAAAAAAAAACTTTTTTAAGAACATATAACAATTTTATTTTTTTCTGTAAGGTATCTTTACGAAGAACATTTTGGTATAAAAAACATGTCCTATTTTTCAAATATGTCGCCCCTACGCCCTTCGGAATTTGACCTATTTTTTTATCAAAAATTTAACTTTGGGCCACGTGTGGTCAGAAAAAAAAGCAGCTTTGTGTTTTATTCAACACAAGTAATTGGCTCTGACGCAGTCACATTAAGAAAATTTATACAAATATGTATACCCTACACCACTATAGTGGGGAGGGTATTATGCGTTTGTGCAGATGTTTGTAACGCCCAAAAATATTGGTCTAACATCCACCTTAAAGTATACCGATCGACTTAGAATCGCTTTCTGAGTCGATTAAACGATGTCCGTCCGTCTGGCTGGTTGGTTGGTTGGTTGGTTGGTTGGCTGTCCATGTAAACCTTGTGCGCAGAGTACAGGTCGCAATTTTGAAAATATTTCGATCAAATTTGGTACGTATAATTTTCTCGGCCCAAAGACCAAGCTTATTGAACCTGGCTGATCGGTCCATTATTTCACCTAGCCCCCATACAAATGTCCTCCCGAAATTGGACTTTATCAGTCATAAATGTTTAATTCATACATGTATCTACACAAAATTCGCTACAAATAAGTTTTATATATACGAAATTCATGTCACCAAATTTTGTTACGATCGGTCCATAATTAGTCATATCTCCCATATAGACCCGCTTCCGAACATCATTTTAACGTGCATAAATCTCTTAAAAATGTTGGTATATACACAAAATTCAACACTAATAACTTTCATATAGACATAAATCACTCGACCTAATTTCAAGGTGATCTGTCCATAATTGGTTATTGCACCCATATAAGGCCCACTTCCGAAAATCACTTACGAATATAAATTATTGATATTTTAAAAGAAACATGTTTTTACTCATTTACTTGGTGTAGGGTATTATATGGTCGGGCTTGACCGACCATACTTTCTTACTTGTTTAGTATAAAAAAGTGCAATATTTTTGAAGGACGTAGTTTTAAAGTGGCATATTTTTGAATCTAATTGAGATATTGACTTGAAATTTTTTTTGTAAGATCAAAAATTAAATTATCTAAACAAAATAATATAGCACAGAATAAGTGTGGATGTAAAAATCTTGTCAAAAGGCCAAAGGCAATCCCGCAATTCCTAAAAATTGGAGTGAAAATCCCAAAAATGGTATTTTTTACAATTTTGCCTATAGGGTCCACATTTCCTTCGGGGCTGAGAAAATACGGAACACACCAAGGTTTCCAAGGCTGCTTTTTGTTTTCTAATCCCAGCTTTGGGGTTTTAGAACATGTGGCCCAAAATTTAATTTTTGATAAACAAATAGGTCAAATAGCATAGGGGCGACATATTCTAAGAATAGGACATGCTATTTATATCAGAATGTTCTCCGTAAAGATATCTTTCAGAAAAACATAAAATTGTTATATGTTCTTAAAGAAAGTTTTTTTTTTAATTAAAAAAAATCCACTATTTTTTGAATATTTAAATTGAAAATCGTTTATTTTTGGATCCATAATTGATATTGCTCTAAAATCTTTTGTATGTTATTCATAATTTAGTTGTCTAACTAATAAGAGAAATTCGAGTCCATTCGTTCCAAAATTACGAACCATATTTTTAATAAAGCGGACCAAGGTATGGCAAAATTTTAAAATTTCAATATTGAAATATTGAAATGCCTATAACTCAAAAAGTACAAGAGATAAATAGCGCATGCAAGCATGTTTTTTCAAGACCTAGCGCTTTCCAAAAATATAAAAATCTTTGAAATCGGATAGGAAACAAAAAAATTTCACTTGTTTAAAAATTTTACATGTCGAAGGTAACCTACTTTGGGCCCCCATAGCGCAGCCCTTGGATCATTTGTATGGCACATTTTAATAACTTAAACTCCAATGCTCCTTGGCTATGTAAAATTTTATTCCGATCGGACCAGCCGTTTAGAAATGCCAGATTTATTTCCAAAAATTTTGATTCTGCTCCACTTTGCATTGGCATTTTAACACATTATTTTAACACGGTGATGTCATTGGAGGCAAGTACTTACCACATTCGCTTACAAATAGGGAGTTAAATAAGTATAGCATACAAAATATTATTTTTCATCTCATTCATATCACATGCATATTTTTTGAAAATATTTGAAAGTTTTTAAGAAGGCATCAATTTTGTACTAGATTTAAATCAACACAAATTTAATCAATAAAACGTTAAAAGCGTTTTATTATGAAATAATTCTGAATTTGGTAAATCAGCTCATAAGCAAGTACTTATGTATCAGACTATATGCCAGCCATTACTAAACTACTTATATGTAATGCAGGTGGTATGAAGTAGTCATTGAAAAGTAAGCTGTTCAGTAATTGCAAGTTATTACCAAGTTTTGGGCAGGTAGAGAATTATAATATAAATACCAGATAAGTGTTGTAATAAACATATCGAGCCCTAACCGCAAAAATAACGTAAGCGACATAAAAGCAAAAAGGGGCAGTAAATGAAAGTAAGAGTAGCCGAAGAACTAGAGAGAAAATCAAAAGAAATTAAAATACAAAAAGATAGTTAGTACTAAATGTGATCAAGAAAAAGTTTAGAGAGCAGTCAGATCCAAACAGAAGAATTTAAGTTTAAGAAATTTTTTGGAGAAACAAAGTTAGGGTGCTATATTCGGCTGTGCCGAATCTTAAATACTCTCCACCTAAATAAATGGTGTTTTTTAAGACCGATAAAACTTAGGAAAGGGTTAACTGTCAAACGATTTGTCATATTTTGTCCACTTTTTGACATTTATGATCAGTATACTATGCCAAATCATCATGAATAGATTTACACTTGCGCAGCGAAATACAGTGGTTTAGAAAAGTTTTTTCCTGGAAATAATTCGAAATATATACATATGAAACATATTACACATTAATGAAATTTGGAAGACAAATATCGCCCAGGTTAGCCAAAAAAGTTTGAAGACAAAGAAGGAAGATTTTTGTAAAACTCAACAAGATAATTATTGGTATAATTGGGAGCAACTCAAGCAGCGATTTCGAAACGTTTGCGAGCAGCAGGATCCATCCAAAAGCATACGAATTGAAGCAGAGAGACCTTGAAAAACGATTTTTTCCGAATGATAAAAGAAAATCATTTTGCGATGATAAATGGATCCATTACGATAACCCGAAGCTTAAGAGATTGTATGTGAATCCCGGCCAACTAGAAAAATAGACACTAAAGCCAAATATCCGTGGCGCTAAGGTAATTATCTGTATTTGATGGAACCAAAATAGTCATATCAATTATGAGCTGAAATCTGAACAGATAAGCACAGGGAACCTCTACCGAACATTTGAGAAACGGTATCGTAATTAAACTTTCATTTTATTTGGAAACATGCACAAAAATTTTGTTGGGGCCTCATTAAGGTGGAACCTCAATGTGTGGAAAAATTTAAAAATCTGTTTTAAAAACGAAGGACAAAAGTTTGAAATCGATCGGTAAAAAATTGGCGTACCGCACGAGGGTTAAAGTTCGTGAGAACGAAATTGGGGAAAATGGGTAGCAAAAGGCTCGTAACCTAGGGAGGTAAAATGTATGAGCAACCTCCATTATTTTTGTATCCTCAATATTTCTCTAGAACACTTTTGTGTACCCTCTATCTCCAATCCTTCATGGTGTTCCCATACAGAAAACTCATTTTCACGAAAATTGGCCAAAATTGACCACCTAGGGAGACCTAGGGGTGACTCCTGAGTAGTTAGGAGCCTTTTTCTATCCATTTCCCCCAATTTCGTTCTCTTGTACTTTAACCATCATGCGCCAATTTTTAACCGATCTAGCTCAACCTTGCGTCAATTTTTTTTATCCCAACCTCTCACAAAACTGCCCTTCGTTTTTGAATCCCCAATCGAAAATAAAAAAATAAGGTCCACCTTAGGCCACATAGTCTATTGTCCGTATTTAGAATTTAAATATAAGACTTTTTCAAAATCGTTTCTTTTGTCAATATCAGTTCATAACAAAAATTTCTTCTCTCTTTTAATACCTAAAAATTTCCCACTGGGATTCATTTAACAACTTGTATCAATGAATTTTTCTATTGTATTAAACATTATTCATAATTATGTTTATATGTTTTATTAGCCTCAAAATAATTAAATAGTGATTTGAATAATTAATTATCAAAAATCTTCCTAATAAGAGTTAAAGTAGTATTTAAAATGAAGATTATAAGAATGTTTATTTTTATAAATAAGTATGCATCGAAAACATAAAAATGCTGAACAGTTCTGTGTTACAAAGAATTTGTTTATAATAGAAACATTACTGTTTATCTGGCTTTGTAAAGGGTCTTTCATTAAGCGCTTTATATCTTTAATTTTATTGTAAATCAAAGTGTGTGTCATCAAAATGTTTGATTATTTTGAAGGGCATATCGATGCCATTATGTATCGATGCAAGCATGTCTCGGCTTCGCTGGGTAATATCCAATTTTCCATGACTCTGGCTCATAATTGGGTTATGTTGGCTTTGAGATTGGTTGTGGTTTGTGACTTAAGAAGAAAACCCAACAAGAAAACGTCTAACGGGGGCAAATCGCACGATCTCGGTTGTCACTTCATATCGCCTCAACGTGAGGTGAACATGCCCTCAAATTGCTCGTGCAGAATGTTCAATATGTGGCACGCACCGCTGCACATTGGTTGAAATTCATACAACGAGCGGCTAAAAATAGAAGAAGTTGTCCAAGGACAATGAAACTTGGCACATTTTTTGTTTGAATCAAGAAAAAATTGAAAAATCAAAATGATCCGCCCACTTTTACGAACACCTCCCATACAAAGTGAAAATTAAATTTTGACCTACGGCATTGATTTTTGGCACATAGCATAAGCACTCAGAATTATTTGTGTGAAATGTGAAAAATATCCGCCCACTTCCCTTACAACTTGTATTGAAAAAGTATCATAACTCCCTTCATTTTTAATGCATCAACTCAATTTTCTCAAAAAATAAATATTGTAATTGTAGAATGGGCTCCTGAAAATATATACCTGATCCGCCCACTTTTACGCCCACTTCCCATACAACTTGTATTGAAAAAGTTTCATAACTCCCTTGATTTTTAATGCATCAACTCAATTTTCTCAAAAAATAAATATTATAATTGTTATAATTGTATGGGCTCCTGAAAATATATACCTGATCCGCCCACTTTTACGTCCATCTCCCATAGAAAAAACATGAATAAGTAATTTAAGCATAGTCTTTTAATAATTTTTTAACATCATTATCGTACTCCAATTTTTTGATTTGCAGCTTTTCTTTTCTCATTCTTTTACCATCGTAATAACTCATTTTATCACTCAACTCTCATTTACTTCTTAAAATACCGTTAATCCTGTATTATTTTATTGATTTATTTTGAAGCTTATGAACTGTCACTGGTAAAGTTGACAAAATTGAAAACCGGCGTTTTTTTAATAATAAAAAATAATACTAAAGAGGACACATTAAGACTTTTATAGTCCGATTTGTCCCTTTAAACAAATAAATAAAAAGTATTACCCAGCTTTGACGTTGATCGCCAGGCTTGCGTTTACTTAATAATTTAATTATAAAAACTAATAAAATAACAAAACACCCAGGAAAGGAGATAAATTTCTCCTTCCTACAACTAAAGAATTATGGCAACAACAACATGCATGAACGAACATATTTTTTTTGGAAAGGAGCAGGTAGGAGCAGCTGAATTTTTTTTTAACTTTTAGCTGAGACTTCAAACTGTAATTTGACATCTTTCGTTAAACATCGCTCCACAGCGCTAAAAAGATGCAGTCCACTGAAGTTGATGAACATTGAAATTTTGATGTTGTTTATATTTTGTTCTACGAAATTTTTTATATGGCACTTTTTCCAACTTTTTTTAATGCAAATCTCATCTATGGCAATTGTCATTTACGAAAATATACTACAAAGTCAAATGATAAGTTTACTGTGATTGTACCAAAAGATTGAATATACAGTAAATTTGCATGCCATTTTAAACAAGCGAACATATATGAACTTCGATCGTGTCTGTCCAAACAAATAATAAATATATCAGCCTAATATTACGGAATCATAATACTCAGATATCTGGCAACAAAATACCAAAAAATTATCCAAATCGGCGAACATGAAAAAAATTAATTTTGGCCACTCTTCAACCAATGTGCGCCGTCCTGTTGAAACCTCATGTCATTGGTGTCCATATCATTCAATTCAGGCCAACGTTGTTTTCAAAGAAATAGGCATCGATGATGATTCCGTCAGCCCAAAATCCACACCAAACAGTAAATTATTAGGGATGCATTGGACGCTCTTGCATTTCATGTGCATTGGTATCGTGTGGATTGATTTATCTAGAAATGGGCGAAGCACTCGGAACGTTGCCCGAGCAGAATTCCCATTTTGATAAAACGATTTTATGATTTGCATAAACTGAATAAATGACAGCCAATTCGACAGATGTAGCTTAAACAATATGGCCGCTACCAACTGTTAAAGTTCGGAAATCCCTATTAGAAGACCCTTTATATTTATATGTATTTAGGTCCATTATAACTTCTTCTATAACCAATTGAAGGACAACATTGTAAAAGTGCTGACATTTGAATGATTATTGCATCATCTGTTATATTGTGTTTCTTATATGAAAATTGCTTCACTGTAGTTATATTTTTTGATTTACACAAGAATATTTTTTAAAAGCTTTCAAATTTAAAAGTAAAAATAAAGTACTTTTTACACCGGCCATAAATCAAACTTTAAATTTGAACATCCGTTTTAAATTTGTACTTCCTTTCTTTCTTATATTCAAGGATTTACAATTTCCAATTCATTTACTTCTTTACATGTATCTACAATATATTTCTTTATAAATTATTGTCCCATACTTTTTGCAATAAATGATTTTTACTTATTCAAATACTTTGTAACACAAATCACTTAAATATTCTTAACTCTGTCAAATTTTTTCACCAAAAAAATTATTTAATACTTATAAATACTTTTTATACGAATATTATGTTGAGTTATTCTTTAATATGAATAAATATTAGCCAAAAATATTGTTACTTTTTTATATACAATTTTCAATCATTGAAAATTCAGCTTTTGCCTACAAGAAGTCATAAATTAAAAACTCATCAAAAAATTATGTATTTATTAGGTATGATTTTGAATATTTGATGATGTCCATCATTGTGACGATGATGATGTTGTTGATTTTGATGTATTTTTTGTGCTTGGAATTATTTATGGGCTTTAAAATTTTATTAACAAAAAAAATATATATTGAAACAAAGTGTTTGAATGTAATTTACATAAATATTTCTTATTGTTTTTTTTTAAGAAAAAACTTGATATTAAAAGTAAGTATTTTGTTGCTGACAATTAAGATTTTGCAATTGATTGGGGAATAAGTGTGACCAGCGTGTGCTACTATGCCAAAAATTCTTTATTTTTATATGTCCGTCCGTCTGGGTGGCTGGCTGGCTGTCCATGTAAACCTTGTGCGCCAAGAACAGGTTGCAATTTTGAAGATATTTCGATAAAATTTTGATACATATAATTTTTCGTCCAAAGGACCTAGCCTATTATATGTACTGACTTGGCAAGGATTTTCTACTTAATATGAATATAACTATTTTTACTGGTCACAAAAGTATTTAGCTTTTTATGTTTTACTAAAGTATTTTTTAATATATTGCTCCTTTTCCTGAATAAACTCTTATTAGCGAATTTAGATATTAGCCAAGTTTTTAGCGAATTTAGATATTTTGAGTTTTTATATAAAAAAATCGATTTTTGTTCAGAAATATTATCACAGATCGAGCTCCTTTTCTTGATTAAACGCTTATTGGCCAAGTTCGCTCATAACTTTTAGATATTTTGAGTTTTTATATAAAAAATCGAATTTTGGTCAGAAATATGAGTGATCACAGATCGAGCTGCTTTTCTTGATTAAACGCTTATTGGCCGAGTTATTAGCGAATTTAAATATTTTGAGTTTTTATATAAAAATCGAATTTTGGTCAGAAATATGAGTGATCACTCATCGAGCTGCTTTTCTTGATTAAACGCTTAGTGGCCGAGTTATTAGCGAATTTATATATTTTGGGGTTTTATATAAAAATTTATTTTTGTTCAGAAATATGAGTGATCACAGATCGATTTCCTTTTCTTGATTAAACGCTTATTGGCCAAGTTATTAGCGAATTTAGATATTGTGAGTTTTTATATGAAAAATCGATTTTTGTTTTATTTATGTAAAAACTTTTGCGGATTATGTTGCGAACATTAAAAAAATTAGTTAAATCGGTCGAGGCGTTCTACGATTTTAGATATATCGAAAAAAATTGGCGTGGTCAATTTTTCTTTTAGTAAATTGGATTACTATGATCATTTAAACAAAAAATTACTCAAACCGGTGTAGCTGTTTTCCGATTTTAAATAAATCGAAAAAGTGGGCATAAAAGCGGGCGTGGTCAATCTTTTATTCCGTAAAAACCTGGGCTATGACCAACATTTAAAAAAAAATTTGTCTAAATCGGTCCGGCCGTTCCGTTACCAACGAACGACATTTGATTTTTATTTATATAGAGAAGAGATAGAGATGAAAACAAATTTGAAAATTGTTGATACTGAGACGACCAAGTCTATCCAAAAAAACGCAAATTTTGTATGTTAAATTCAACTTTACGTCAAAAATTCTCAAATCGCATAGTCGATATCAAATTATATTAACACATTTTAGATGGCCAGATATCTACTTAATTGTTTTGTATAGGGTACAGGCATTATAGCCAAAAAACTAACAAATCCCATTTTTTGGATTTTTCAACACTTTTCTGAGAATTGCGGGATAACTGATTACAAATTTCAAAATGTTTCCATAGTCTATATAACTGTAAAATATCATTAAAAAATATTGATAAATTAAAATTTAATTTCAATTTGAAAAATTTTTATCTTTGCAAAAACTCAATAAAAAGCATTTTTTGTTATATTTTCTAAAAAGTATTTCATTAATTGTCAAATGTTATATACATATATTTTTAAAAAATAGACAAAATCCCCTATATATCAATATAACACTCGAAAACACCTCAACTCTAAAAACGTCAAATTTCATTATGATACCTCAAACGATAAGCAACTTACATAACTTACAAAAATAAAAAGTTGTGCAATAACTGTTCAATATTTAACTGAATGAACTTATAGACATTTTCGTTCATCACTTTAGTACAAAAATTCCCATACGCTTCGGTTTAAAGTTTTAGTATAAATAGATGATGCACAAGCGTACAATTTCTGCAAACAGATACACAAACTTGCGTTTCTTTTCAATAATCCAATTTTAGCCATTACTGCGCATGCCTGAGCAAAAAAAGAATTTAAATCGGCATCAATTGTCTTGTATTTGTTTAAGTACTGCTTTGTCAACGAAAAAGTCGACTAGTTTTTGGACATGCTCATAAACTTTCAAGGTATATTTAACATTTTGTTTAGTACAAAAATTCCCATACGCTTCGGTATAAAATTTTAGTATAAATAGCTGATGCACAAGCGTACAATTGCTGCAAACAGATACACATACTTGTATTTTTTTAAAATAATTCAATTTTAGTCTTTACTGCGCATGTCTAAGCAAAAATGAATTTAAGACAACTGCCAAGCATGTGCTTAAGTACTGCTTTGTAAACGAAAAAGTCGACTATTTTTTGGACATGCGCAGTCAATATCAAATTTTGTTTTGCAAATTTCGTTTATAGTTTTAGTATAAATACAAGCTGTATGCATTTAGCGATATTTATATTGGTTTAGTGCACCAAACTGTCAACAGTAAAAATGGAATTTTTAAGTTTAAAAAGAATTTAATTGAAAAAAGGAAGTTTGTTTATTTTGATATTGATTATAATAATTAAATATTTATTTGGATTTTCTTCAGTCATCAAAATGATATTATACATAAAATTAAATCTAATACCTTTGATTGAAATAATTTTCAATTAAAATGTTATTGAAACAAGTAAATAAAAGTTTCAACAGATTTCAAACAAAATTTTAATCAAATCATGAAATGATTGATATTATAGATAAAATTGTATTAATTAACTTAATTATTATTAATTATTTTTAAGGTTTTTTTATTAGGTAATAATAGAATCTATGGTACACAACACAATAACGACTGCGAATTTTTAGAATTTAAATTTGTACAACTTTTTTAAAGATTTTGTTGAATTTATTTTTATTTTAAATTTTTCATCAAATCGCTCATTTGCAGCAACTTTGTAATAACTCAAAAAATTTAATTTTTCTGGAGACGTATTTTTTAGTTTTTAAACCGGTATATATTTTTTAGGGAAAATAACAAACACATAACAAACTATGGTTTTTTGAATTATGACGCTGCACAGTGGGGCAGAATCAAATCTGGAATTTCTTGGTTCACTTTTGTTAGTTAGACAACTAAATTACTAAAAATGTACAAACGATTTCAGAGCAATATCAATTATGGATCCAAAAATAAACGATTTTTAATTTAGAAAATCCAAAAAGTAGTAGATCTTAGCTGTTTTTTTTATGAAAATGTGACAACCATTTGGTCAAATTTTTTAAAATTTAAAAAAAAAATTTTAAATTTAAAAAAAAAATTTTAAATAACAATCGAAAAATTTTTTTTCCAAAAAATTAAAAAAACAACTGGAAAAAAAATTAAATTTTGTTTACCTAAAAATATTTAAAATTTTGAAGTATAATTTGGTGAAGGGTATTTAAGATTCGGCACAGCCGAATATAGCACTCTTACTTGTTTTTTAATAAAAAAGAGTTTAGTCACCTTTTCGACCAAAATATTTCTCTGAAATCTTTTGTATGTTATTGGTATGTCGAAGGTACCCTATTTGAGCCCCCATATCGCCTCTCCTGGAGCATTTGTAGGGCCCATTTTAATAACTTAAACCCGAATACTCCTTGGCTACGCTAATGTCAAATTTTATCCCAATCGGACCAGCGGTTTAGAAATGTCAGATTTATTTCCAAAATATGTTGATTCTGTCCCACGTGCGCTGTTGAGCAAATAAGCGAAATGGAAATTTAATATATAAAATTATGCAATTTGAATGGTGGTATGTTGAAATCAACTTTCCGAAGTCAACAAATAACTTACATACATGATTGATGCATCAATATATCCGCTAAAGTCCAATTTATATTCGAGAAAATCGGCCTAAATATGGCTGAGCTATGATCACAAAACCGCGACTACATCGATTTTTTCACCCAAAGTTTTATTTCACCAAACAAATTTTTCAACCAATTTTTTTTGAACAAAATTATTTTTCGGCCCAGTTTTTTTAACAAGTTTGTTTTTTTAACGAAAATTATTTTTAATATTTTTCTTTGATGAAGGGCATATAAGATTCGACACAGCCGAATATAGCACTCTTACTTGTTTTTAAATGTTTTCAATTTTGAGTGTTACTAAAGTCCAAGAACCTCCGATCTGTTCGGGATATATCATTAAAATTAAGCATAATGAACAATTTCAATCGATGTGAAAAATTTACATTGTTTCTTTGCAGGAAATTGAAAAGAAATTTAAAAAAAAAATTCAGCTTTAAAAGTAAATGTTCGTAATGATATTTTAAAACAAGTAAGAAAGTATGGCCGACCATATAATACCCTACACTAAGTAAAAGAGCAAACACATTTTTCTTTTAAAATTTCAATAATTTATATTTTTGAGTGATTTTCGGAGGTGGGCCTTATATGGGAGCTATGACCAATTATGGACCGATCACCATGAAATTGGGACATGCGATTTATGTCTATATTAAAGTTAACCTGTTGTATTTTGTGTGTATACAAACAATTTATGCACGTTAAAGTGATTTTCGGAAGCGGGTCTATGACTAATTATGGACCGATCATAACAAAATTTGGTTACATGAATTCTGTATATATAAGACTAATTTGTAGCGGAATTTGTAGAGATTCATATATAAATTAAACATTTATGACCGATAAAGTCCAATTTTGGAAGGACATTTGTATGGGGGCTAGGTGAAATAATAGACCGATTTTAGCCAGTTTGAATAGGCTTGGTCCCTAGGCCGAAAAAATAATATGTACCAAATTTGATCGAAATATCTTCAAAATTGCGACCTGTACTCTGCGCACAAGGTTTACATGGACAGCCAGCCAACCAGACGGACGGACGGACATCGTTTAATCGACTCAGAAAGTGATTCTAAGTCGATCGGTATACTTTAAGGTGGGTGTTAGACTAATATTTTTGGGCGTTACAAACATCTGCACAAACGCATAATACCCTCCCCACTATAGTGGTGTAGGGTATAATGAATCACACTTTCCAGTTTTGGGTTTTAACTGAAACCACGATTTTATTTTTAATGTCTAAGCTACATACATGGATTTTGTTGGTGGTCAAAATTACTTTGTATTGTAATTTACACATGTAAATTAACAATTTTGTGTTTTGGTGAAGTCGTCATGTTTTAGTGGTAAACGTGATAGTAATTATAAATATTTCCTTAAAAAGATAATTATTTGTTTTATACATAAATATAATCACGTTAAATTAATAATAACATCAGGTGTCAAATGAACTATAAAATATTTGATTCTTAATTAGACAAAAATAATAAAATACCAAAACAAATTATATAGATGGAAACATTCTAAGCATACATATTTTAAGTA